>NW_024582400.1:2167633-2200133 GCF_018398535.1 Haplochromis burtoni
TATATATGAACTCACTGCCGCACAATGTGTCCTTGATGTGTCATTTCATCCTTCCTGTGTAAAAAAACAAGTGTAGTGCCTTGGACACCTGACTGCTCTTCAGACAGGTCATGTTAATCATTGTGCATTACCTGTTAGTGACCGGGACAGAGTCAAACTGTGGTTACCTTTGTGAGGCCAGGTGGAACACACCTGTTAATGAGACAAGGATTGGACAAAGGTTGGAGGAGATGCCTCCTGTATTCTTGGAAAAGTTAATTATTGGTCCATGCTTTTGTTTTGGAGAGAAATCTCAGGTGAATCTGTCAGACTATGTCCAGTTCTGAGAGACAAAGGGTTGAAGTTGCAACAAATTGATTTAATGATCCGCCTCAGCTTTCAGCCTTGAAAGAATTACTAAAGGGCCTGGCAGTGTACAGTTTGTAAAATGGCCAGCTTTGCTTAGTTGATCACAATGCACCAACATCATATTTGTCCCTGGCGCCTGACTTCAAATGGTCTTCAAAGAAGTGATAAACGGATTGACACGAATAACTGCTCATCCATCAGGTGTCCAGCTGTCCGTGTCCATATCTGCAATGGAGTATAAGCAAGTCAATCTGTGCTGGACAGCCCAATTCATCTGTACAACCATCTCAGGTGGTTGTATTCTGGTTATATTTCTGTATAAAAACTAGGTTGTCAAGCACTTAAGTCATTTTGCAATTAAGTGGAAATCCTGCGGGAACTACATCACTATTCATTAAGAAATTTCTGTTTCTAAATATAAGTAGTTCAGAATTTCTACGTTTGTGGATGGAAACAAATTTGTGATTTTTTTTCCGATTTCTCACAGTTAACCACTGAATCATCCCAAACAAAGACTAAAGGCTAAAGGTTCATGGTGAAATGTTTAACTCTGACCAAAAGAAATACGTGACAGAGGCACAGTCAGAGGGAATTTGGGGTGACAAACACAAAGTAAGCTGACAAGGTTGAACTGAATCTAAACGACTTGCTTTGTCGCAGTCTTGGATGTATATAGGCTTTGCATTTTGCTCATTAAACACACTTTGACCTCCTGTATACTCTGATTACGCTGAATTAATTTGCTTCAAACAAATTAAATTAAATCACGGTAGAGGTATCCAGCTCTTCTTTGCGTTGTGTATCAATAACATGATGTAAATTTATTGTCGCCCTGGATTAAAGTAATTCCAGCTCACCTCAAAACAAAGAAGAAATCACATTTTCGCTGCATTTGCTCACCATCAATTAAGAGAAAAAAAGACATCCTGATACACTCCTTCACCATCCCTGACACCTTTGCTTAATCCACTTACAATATTTGAGCTGCTACGCAAACAAATTGATATCATCAATTGTGATGTTGGCAAATACCACAGCCAATCTGCTCATGAATGTTTATCTCCTCTAACACTCACCCACCTGCTAAGAGGTGCCACGCTTTAATGAAATTGTTTGGACTGGCGGCGCCCGTTGCTAAGGAACTGTGTTTCTCCTGGTTTTTTGCCTGCAGATTTCTGTCATCAAATAATGATTAGAGATGAGCACACCTCAAGGTGCTCAAGCCAGTGAAGGGTGTATTCAGAGCTAGATTGGCAAACAGCTTCAGGGTGAGAAGAGACGCTGAAAAACGAGCCTTTGTGAGTGAAGCCCTCGCTGGCGTCGATTCCAGTCGTGGCCCTTTGAAAAGAAACACCGATGGCTTCACAAGTTAATGCGATTTGGTGACTCGTCGATGTTTACTTTTTAAAGGTGGGATGACCAGAAATTTGGCAAGCTGCCGAATTACACGGCCGAGCATTCTGCTCCTCTGTACCTCTGAAAAGGTGTCGGTATAAACCTGTTTCCACAACAACACCTCTTCACCAGCGATTAGGAATTGTCACAGTCAACTTTGGGTGCTTCTCCTTTCATCCCGCCGTTTGATGTCTGATTTCCCTTTCTCTCATATTTTTCAAAACATACATCAGCACTCTCACAGACATAGGTGACATGAAACAAGTCTAAGATCAGGTGTTTCATGAATATGTTTACACGTAGCAGCTTTTCAATGAGAAATTATTCCTCACTTTTTCCGCCGCAGACATCTGGAGGGTGGATGTTTGACTCGATTCGTGCTACTTCACGCTGAGCACAGACACTTATTTTGTGTCTCAGGAGTATTTCTGTGTGCAGACCGAAAACACTTCTGTCTTTAACCTTTATTTTATGTAGAGAAGACTCGTCTTTCACTGTTTTCACTCCGGGTAGCTGCCATTTGAACTTTGCAGCAGCCCGGTTATTATGTGGTGATCAGCGTCTTCTTATAACGAACTTTAAAGTGGATACAATAACAAAAATTTACCGAATAGCCAATATTTTGACATATATTGGTTAAGGCAGCAAACATAGTTGGATAAGTAGTAGAAATCATTTTGTTTTCATTGCGTAGGCATTCTTTGCTTGGTCAGAAACTCCGAGTATTTTCACCTTCCAGACTGAAACAACCCTCCTAAGTGCTTTTGTGTGATCTCCTACAGCTTTTTCCACATTGCTAAACACATCCCTTCCCTTAAGCAGAGCTGAACTGGCAGTCGGTCAAAAGCTCCTCTGCCCTCCATAGTGCCACCAATCCTTCCTGCAGTCTCTTTACCCCCACTCCGTGACTGTAGGTGAGCATCTGGACAATGGCATACGGTTACTAGAGCCTCTCCACAGGCCCTCTCCGTGGCGTTCAATCAGGCTGGGGGCAGCAGGGCCTCTAGACTGTATAGAACCAGAGGGGACGATCCATAGGGGTGCTCAGCCTCTGCAGCGCCGCTCCCTGAAAACCACCTCCCTTTAAGGTAGAGCCACTGCACCACTCACCACATGTTTAGATCAATTGTGTCCCTGTTAATGGAAAATAATTGAAGTTTTCCCGAACCTGCTGCTGCTGCCCAGCGTCGTACAAAGAGACGACCTGTGAGGGATGTTTTTAATTCAAACCTCTCTCTGCTAACAGGGGGGAGTTGGCCCTAAATTGACGTCTCTGTTCTCTGATGAGCGAAGACATTTTTTTTCTTTTTCTGCAGTGAGACTAGGAGGCATCCTCGTGATAATTACTAATGCTGTGGAACAGAAGGAGAAAGAAAGCTTTCTATAGAAGCTCTCTATAGAAAGAAATGTGGCAGCGAAATGCAGACACATCAAGAGTCACACCAAAATGGTTCCCCTTCCATGCATTAATGGCCATATCAATTCACTGGGATCTAAAGTGCTTTGAAAGGAGGTCTATGTGAGACGCACACATGCCCGCGCACGGCTCACGCATAGAGTCGGCACATCTCGTGATCTCCATCTCTAATGTAAACTCGGTGAGTGTGGAGGGAGGCTAAAGATGTTAACTGTGAAAAATAAATGTCATCATTGGCCTCTCCTTTAAGATAATTTCCTCAGATAAAAATTCTATGGTCCAAGTTGACAACTCGAATCAATCGGCGCAATTAGGGCCCCGTGGGCCATTACGCCGCACGCACATCCTCCTATTCGTTACACTCAGTGCACGCTTTCTTTGTGCACGGCAAGACGTTTTGTGAGGAGGCTCAATAGAAGGAGTGGAAGTGGAGTCTTAAGAGACTCTCTTTGTGATCGGGGTAAATATAGCTCAAGGTAAATGAGCACGTTAAGTGGAGCGGAGGTTCTCGACGTGGCGGCCGGGGATCCTGCACGCAGGAAGCGCAGGCTGTGAAAAGAATACCACGTGCTCCCTCTGAGTGACCTATTAAGTGCATGCATCTTATGGGTTATTGTGACAAAAATGTGCACGCTGCAGGTCTGAAACCTTCTCTGCTAAATCAAGGAGCAGCACAAGCTTCTTTCTCTTTGCCCCGCGAGAAAAAGCAAACTCGATTTTGGAAATTACATTGGCGATAAGCTGAAATCACCTCAAAGACGCTATCAAGTAAAACTGAGACACTTGTTTGGAAGTAAAGACCTTCAAGGAATCAACAACAAGCACTAATTCACTTCAATGACAGGATTTATTATTATTTTGTTTTTGCAGCATAAAAAAGGAAAAGATTTTCGCTGTAGTGTTGAATTTTATGCCCCTTGCACATTCAAATGTACAACTTAGAATGAGGAGTTGGGAATATATCAAACTGGAGACTAGATTTCTAGTCTGAACTAATGCTATGGTTGCCCTGTGGAGAACAGTGGTTAAAGGCCGTGGCACAGCCAAATTAGTTGGCACAGTGTGCCGCGAACGTGCAGTCGTGTTGGAGTTGAAATGGTTGTTTCGAAGACAGGGACCAGTCAGTCGCTGTGTTTAAATTTTCTTTGTGATTAAATGATTAAATAGCAGTTTCCAACTGAAGGGGGACATGCTGGCAGTAACATGCAATCTGTTTGCGAAGACGATGATTAACTGTAAATACACAGAAATTGAAATGAACTGCTTACATTGAGAGTACAGCCTCAATTTTATATTCCAAATACAACAAGACGAGTTGAGTCCCTGACACATCACAGAGGAGTTGAGCTGAACGATGCAGATGGACTCAGGTGATATTAGACAGTAGTTATTTTCAAACAGTCTGCAGTCTCTCTAAGAGTGTTTGCAATGAGTGGGCCTCCCTCCCATCTGTCGCCCCTGACATGAAGAGCACATCTACTACCTGTCGAAAGGTTGGTGGTTTGATCTCCGGCTCTTCCCTTTCTTCCTGTTGATGTATCCTTGGGCAAAATACTGAACCTGGAGTTGCACTTGATGAATCCATCAGCGTGAAGGTGTGTGCTTGGATAGAGGCAAGAGCGCCTGCATGAACATGTGTCAATGGACGAATGAGGCGCTTTGAGTGCTCAGATTAGAAAAGCGCTATAAAAGTAACAGTCCGATTGCCAGTTATATAATCTTTATATCTCACTTTTACGGAGTCTATTGTTTTTGTCTTTTGCCTTCCAACGTAGAGCATGTTCAGAATAAAAACACCAACAGAAACACTGGATTCACATGATCCGCTTTATCAAAACTTTGAAATATCCAGTGAGCTCTTTCTTTCCATAGCGAGTCGAGTATTGTATGGAAGAATCAAGCTGCCAATAAATAAATAAATTACTGAAATTTTAAACAAGAGGATATAATTGCAAAAACACTTTGAACTCATTACTTTTTATTCAGTCTTTTCTTCTGCTTGTTCCTGACTTCTTATTTCAGAAGTTATGAGCTTCCACAGTAAAGCAGTTTGTAATGCAGTCATATGTGAGTCTGAAAATAAGCACTGACATCATCGTTCTTATTAACTTAGCAAGGCTTCCTTCACTAAATTAAATAACAAGCTGAGCAGTAATTCCTGTAATGACTAAACTGAACCTCGAGTGAAATCAGTGGCTTTTATGAAACATGCCCATCTTTTCTATATTCACTGTTTCTTCTAGCTTCTATTTTGAAAAGACTTGCATAATTACTTGTGTTTTTACTTCCTTTGTACCTGTGATGCCTCGTGTGGAGTAACCTGCATCTCCTATAGCAGAGGCCGGGACATGTACATTTCCTCGGGGCTGGGGCTCTTGCTCGGTGGACTGTAATCAGAACCCCGTCACAACATGCCAGGGCTTCAATCATTAAAAAGCATCCCTCCTCGCTCCTCGCTAACAGGCTTCCTTGGCTCCAGTCTTCTCCAGACGTCCTCACCTAAATCAGTGGACGGCCTGTCCCCGATTAGCATTAATTGCAAGCTTTGTGAGCGAGCCAGGTCTGGTCGTGGATCGGCACCAGCAGTTTCTATTTTAATGTTATTGAATTTTTATTCAGTCGGGAGGGGGTGGTCAATTAAAGGAGCAGAAATTCTGATTAGCAGCGATGGTCTGGCAGCTCATCTGAACGGGCGAGTTGATGTAAGCGGCACCATGTTGAGATTGCCTGGTGTTACCTCATCCATCGTGTGGCATGCCTACGTTCAGATCAGAACTAGGTATGGAGGAAGGAGAACACGGAGGATGCACGGAGGGACCTCTGGGAATGACGAAACAGACCTCGCACGTAGTGAAGAGGCGAGCTTCTCTGTTCAAAACGCTTCTTCCTTTCTCCGGCCTTTTAGTCTGGGTAAAATCACTGCAGTGTGATAAAAACCTGGAATATGTTTGAAAGGTGGAAACGACTCTCTTCACATGTCGACTGGAATGAAAACAAGCAGAAGTAGGTTTTTGGATTTCTGTGTACAAGGGATTTACGGATGCTGATGCTTTTTTAGTGTGAAACATCAATACTGATTCTAGTGTATATATTCAGTATTACTCTGTAAAGCAGATCACTTCAAATGTCTGACGTGTTTCCCAATATTTTACCTCTTCTAGCAGAGAAAAAAAACACTCAATAGCCAAAAGTATGTGGACATGCCTTTTGTTCAGGCGTTTCAGTGTGTGAAGGCATTTTAGACAGTGAGGTTCCTCCAGATTTGTGTTGATAATTTGAAGAAGGCCTTTGATTTCTGACACAAGAAGACTAATCTTCTTACCAGACAAAATTTGTGAGGCAAAATTTAATGGATTGTTAGCAGGAATTTTGTTCAGAACCCATTCAAAACTGTTGTGTTTAACAGACAGAATAACATGCATGCAAACAGTACCACAAACATAACCTTTTTTGCCGGGTAATGATACTCTATTCCTGTATTTAACAAAATACTGAGGTAGTCAAAATGAAGGGAATCCTAGAGAGCTGGAGCCCCAAACACCATGAATTTTCTTTTATTAAATATATTTCTTGAGCAAATTGTCATTGTGTTTTTGATAGAGGGGTCGCAGACAGTTATTTTATATTATTTATATATTTAACGGAGTATGGAGGATGTTGCAGTGACAAGAAGTTGTTGAAGACAGAGCTGCCAGGCAGGAGGAAAAAAGGAGGCTTATTTATGTGGTGAAGGAGGGCATGCAGACGGTTGGTGCGTCTTTTATCCCGTCCCATAAACAACAACCAGGTGACTGCCCATCTTCTTGTTAAAAGGGAGCTTTTCCTTCCAACTGTTGCCAAGTGCTTGCTCATAGGGTGAGATTGTTGTCATTTGGTGCCATATAAATAAAATGGAATTGAACTAAATTAAGTTCAAGAAGCCCGAAGAAGAAGAAGAAGAAGAAGCGATAAGAAATAAACGCAAATGTTGTTTCATTTGGACATATCGCTATGTTGCAGTTCAAAAATATTGAAGTGTGACCTTTTTATATCTGGAAGTCAGTCAGCTACAGTAAATGCTTTTGTTGTTTAGCTGTTTAAATGGCGAACTCCCAAACAAGCAGCGACTAAGAAGTGAAAACTTGGTGAACGTGCTGTAACGCCACCAACAACTTTACCGGCTTTGAAATTTGACATCCATGTGACTGCATGTCAGGCCAAAATAAAACTAAAAAACATTTCATGCTTGCAAGTTTTGCTGTGAAAGTGGGTTTTTGAATCAGTTTCGATACGCCTCTAATTATATTACTGATTTGAGTGGATATGTCACACAAGAAGAGTGCAGAACTGTCCTCTAACAACCCGACTTTTTAAATGAAGGAGAAGAAAAAAAATTAAATTGAGTAAAAGCTTTAAAACAGCAACGGGTTAAACTCTTTTTATAACAGTCCCTGTCAGTGTCACCTTCTTAGGTTTGTATTATTGAGTGATGATTGTCTGCCTCGGATCCCCTTTGGGAAAATATCAGGTTATATTATTCATCGGTGTCAGTTGTGCCATTTATGTAATTATACCAGCATGAGAGTGGTGATATTCCAGCGAGCGGCTGACAAGATGGGAATCCAACAGGAAGTGACTAACCTGTGCAGAATAATCATTAATTAAAAGCGTTTATTTTTGGCATCAGAAAGTAATTAGGCCACAGGATGAAGCAGGTGAGACATTTTAACATTAATTTGCAGACTGTAGCATAAATATCTTTAATTTATTAAAAATGTTCTAATTCCATAAATTCATATTGTGGATGTAAGCTGTGTGTGGTACAGGTGAGGCCTTGCCGGCGGGCAGGTGAGAGGTTACAAGGCCCGGCTCTGTCAAAAGGCTAATAATTAATGATCAAATGTTAGCGGCGGTGGCGGCGCTGCCGGGCTCCACTGATGCCATTAATTCAGCTCAGTGGAGCTCGGGCCTTTTGCTCGGGACCTGCTGCAGCTGTCACCGTGCTCGCTTAATTATCCCCTCCGTCTCACCCCCTCCTTCCTTCTCCCCGTCACCCCTCCCGCCTGCGGCCACCGTGACACTGCTGCCTCCTACCCCACCCTTCCACCCATCTTTCCCATCCTTTCCTGAGGTCTGCAACGACGCTCAGAGCAAAAAGACAAAGAGGTTAAAGTGGGTGAATGAGTTTAGTCTTCTTCTACGTCTCACTGGTCACTCTTACTCACAGCAGAGAGACATGATAGCCAAGTTCAAGTACAGTGCTTCATTGTTACCATGACTGAATATCCTATACAATACTGTGCAACGTAAGAAAGCTTTTTTATTTACATTTTTACTGCATTTTTGTTGAAAACACAGTAATGTCCAGTTCTCCAGGCTCACATGCTCAAAGTTTTTTAAAGACAGGTCGCTTTAAGCATTCTGCCACCATCTTCAGTGGATTTAGGATGCCTCGGTTACTTCTGTGTACTTGGTTTCATTATTATTGTTTTTTACAGCTCTTCCAGATTTCATTTTTGTTCATTACACCATTGCCTTTAAACCCTCTGAACTCTAACTGCTACTAAGTCTGTTCATAACAATTTCTAATGCCATTTTTTATCATTTAATTTTGTGCTAAGTCCCTCTTGAGCACACGTTACTGTCACAATAGCACAATTGGAGGTTCTCAGGAGTTCTTAGTAAGCTATTCTGACATGTTTTGCTGTGCAGCTGTGTGTGCGTTTGTTCCTATAAATATGATTTAAGGCGTATGTGTATAGATGTACAAGAGTACTGAAAAAGGAAATCATCACTGATCAAATAAAAGTAAAAAGTAGTTTAAAGTAGAGACTGTGGAGCTGTAAAAACAGCCTACCTGGCCCTTGGCTAGCAAACACTTCCATGTAATATTTACCAGTGTCAGATATCCTAACCTGTCTGCTTTGAAAGGGAAGTTAAATTTACCTGCTCATCTCAACACAGGAGACATCTGAGGAGCTCTCACGTTAACCAATAACCTTTAATATTTCATTGGGCATGGGCCGATACGTTCTGAGACCTCGCTGCACTTCCAAGTTGTTCTGAAACCAGCAAGATGCAAAGAGAGAGAGAGGGTGAGGAGAGGTGGGGGATATATCCACTCTCACTTTGCCGAAAGATTATTTCCGTACCTGTTCAAACATGCTCGGCTGAATTATTCAGCAGGATTGCTGAGCCCCTGCACTGTGCACTTGTACTGCAAGTATAAAACATCTTATCCATGCTTTTACCTCGTCACGGTGAAAATGTACCTTGGGCCACGGCGCGGACAAAAAGGAAACTCGTGAGAGAGTGGCGGATTACTGCCCTGGAGAACGGAGAAAGCAACGTCGCCGGCGGCAAAACAAATGCAACGCTCGCTGGTTAACCTGAGTTTTGAGCCGAGGGTTGTGATTGCCTCTGAATTATAGATGACCTCCCAAAGTGGATCACTAGAAGGTCTATGTGTTGCGCTTTCCCTGGAACAACGTAGTTGCATACCTTCACATGTGATGGCGGCACAAGAGTGGAAAGTTTCAGGTGACTCGTGAAGCTGAGAGATTTTAAATTTACAGAACATACAAGTTGCTTTTATAGATTTATAGGAGTGAGTTAAGATTGACCACACAAACAGACATTTTTGTGAGGTAGTTCCATCAAAATGCTTCAGAAGGCAAAGACTGCACAAACACAACATAGGGGTCCAGTCCAATGCACGAGTTTGAAAGTCAATATTTGTTGTGACCACCTTTATTCTTCAGTACAGTCTGAACTCTCTTAGGCAGCTTTCTTGTCATTTCTTTAAGTAGTCATCAGGAATAGTTCTCAGGCTTCTTGAAGGACATTCAAAGCTCTTCTTTGGATGTTTCTGTTAAGGCAGACAAGAAAGCAGGACCTAAATGCAGCACTTCCAGCAAACACAGTGAAACAGTTCCAAAACGTGACGACAGTGATCTCCTAGCTCCCAGTGAAGTGAGTTCCAACTTGGTTTTCTCACGTGCTCTCCCCCACAGATTCCTGGACATAGATAAAGATTAAAATGCAGTTCGTTTCCTTGCTTGTTGCGATGATGATAAATTCTCTGTAGAGCAAGCCGAGGTTCACTGACTGAAGTCACACAGAGGGAGACGTAAACACAGATGACACTCACATAAGACATGGGGTTGAGACAAAGACACAAGAGGAACCTCACAGACAAGAAACCATTAACTGGAAATAGAAGTAACTAAGAAATATAGAAAGAACTAAAACCAAGACTAAACTGTAAAACTGTAAAACCTGTAAAACTCCTCACAATGTTACAGAAAGAATCACAAATGCAAAATAACCTCTAAATGCTGGGTCAAAGACCCAAGACCCTGACAGTTTCTGCCTTCTGTTCTGTTCTCTGTCAAGATCAGCCTTTTCTCCCTGTTTCCTTTCATTATGAATGGCTTCTTGACAACCGCCCTCCCACTGAGACCGTCTCTGATGGCGTCAGTGAACAGTAGATGGATTAACCGAAGGTCCAGATGCACCTTTCAGGTTCTGTGTCAGGTCTTTGCTCCGAACTCCATGATTTGGCCTCGCTACCCACTGCTTATGTTCATCTTCATACTGTTTAAGTGGCACGAACTGAAAGAGGTGGTGACACACCTATCAATCAAACTGTGTGTCTGTTATGCTAAGGCTCAAGAAGTATCTGAATAGGTAAAGTTTTCAAAAACTGACTGTACAGTTGTTATGAAGCGGGAAACTTCCCATGACAAGATGAGATACTGTTTTGTATCACAGTGTAACCTCATTGTAGATTATTACATGGGCTCACTGTTGGAAGCATGCCTGAAGTGGTCACTAGGTGAACTGCAGTTATTTAAGGGGACGTTTTTTAGCTCTCGGGGTCACTCCTTGGCTACGATGCTCACTCTAAAATAACAACCTCCCTGTTTTCAGCCATCAAGACAGCTCTGTTTCTACTGGCTGACTGTGCAACTTCACAGGTCAAAGTTGAGAAAAGACGGCCTCTGACCTCCACAGCGCTCACCAAAAACAGGCAAAGCATTGTTAAACTGATGATCGATTTGAGCGTGACCGTTCCTTTTACAATATACCCTCTTGTTCTGTGAATAAGTCTAGGAACTGACTACTACTTTTATGAACAAGACCACCTGACCTGGGGTTAACTCTTTAAAGATTTTAAATTATTAATGTATAACTAAATATGAGTAGAAGAAGAAGCCATACCTTTTCAGAATATGCACATTTCTTTGTACCATGACGTGCTGCTGGCTGGTATCTTTTAGTGGACCACTGCAAGCACTCTAATTACAAAATGAGAAGTGATTCTTTAATGGCTATGGTGTGGGCCTCTTCAATTTGGTATAATCACACAAGAGAGTGTCTCAAGATGAAAGATTATCAAAGGAGCTGTGTGCGATAGCTCAAAAAATTAATATTATCAAATAGCACAGATCTTCACTTATCAAGAACATTGCATGTTAATTAAAGAAAGTTTTTCAGTTTTTCCTTTCAAATGAAAATTACTGTGATAGCGAGAGTTATCCCTAATTGAAACATTTCCTCTCCTGTGACAACCGAGGGGGATCCAACTTCTTCTTTTTCTGACCACCACACAGCGCTGAATAAAATAAAATGTTTGTTAACAGTCAACAGAAAATAGAAAATAGAAAGCGAGGTAGACCAGAGCTATTTAAAGGTATCATCATGTATGTAAGCATGTGGGTGGTGTGAATAAGAGTGGCTTTGATGTGATTTATGTGAAAAGAAACACTATCTGCACGTTTCCCGTGCCGTTTTCTGACCAAACAGAGTTTTCACGCCAAGCTGATTACATACAAAATCTATGCAAAGATGTGAACTGATGTAGTTTTGCACACACTCGTCCTATCAGCTGGCTTAAAAAATCTTCTGGAGGAGATTATTGTTTGTGGGCCAGTGAAGCTGTATGATTCAACCTCATATTAATACGGAGACAGGAAAAATCAAAAGCAACAGCGCAACCTCAGATTAGTTCTTGAAGTAGTCACAACCTCCAAAGTATTGATTCGTGCTCCTTGAACACATTATTTATCTAATGGCCTACTTATGCAAAAAGTGACGCAAAATCCTTTGGCGCATGCCGTCCTTTGGTACTGTTTCTGCTGGTTTTAGCTTCATGCAAGTGCTGAAGAGGACACATGCAATTGGGTTGCTTTTTACTGCCATTTTATTGGTCCATCAGAACAAAAGCTCAGGGATTCCAAGATTATACAGAGAGACATGCTTCAACAGTTTGAGCGACCATCTTTGAACAGAGGCGGTGGTTTACGACACCAACTGTCTGCCATCTATAATCCAGTTTTGAGTTCCCTTCCCAGACGCCTTAACGCCCACTCACATCCTGGGCCATCTGACCTCATGAATTCGCATGATAAGGTGGGGCCAGGTTTCACAATGAGCTCACCCGAAACCCTGGCTGATTGGGACCCACACCCAGTTTCACACCTTGGCTCAGGCGATTAGAGGATCATCAGGGGTCCTTTTGTCCCTCTGTGGGGGGTTACTCCCACTAGGTTTAAATCTGGGACTCTCCACCATTTGACCTTAGAACTGAAGAAGCTTCTCGGATGAGAGGTGAAACGTCTTCAAGCAACTTAAAGAAGTCCAGACGCTTTTCTTTGCAAGCTCCTTTGACTACGATGACCTGGATGACTGAGAACCTTCACAAACAGTTTGAAAAGATGAGACCCAATGATTTCTTTGCTTCCTGTTTTGACTTCTTCACCACCAATATCAGTGACAATGTGGAGGTTTTGTCTGAGTGGTGACACCTATCATTCAGTGACTACTCGAACTCTCAGCACTTGCATAAATGGCACGACCAATGGGGCAAACACAAATGGGCCCTACTAGCTGTAACCTGATGTCACATGCATGTTCTCTGAGGACAAAGATTAATGTTGCACAACCTATTACATAGTGTCTGGTAGAACCCAATATTAGCTATTAGCTGATTTAGCATTAATAAAGGTTAATAATTTAAAATTTAAGAATTATAAAAGCGAGAAACACACTTCAGCCATGTTTTGTGCTGATTTTGCGTAGTTTCTCCAACAGAGTGCACTCTGCAACTTGGCTTTAGCATGTGGTTGACAGGTTGCTAGCCTACGAGCATCTGTTCAGATCTGCTGCACAATAATCAGCTAGAAAGATGGTGGCAAAAATACTCAGACTGAGTCTTTGCCACAGGACTCGGCTAACCCGGTCTATCTGCAGAGAGATATTTTTGTGATAAACACTGGGCCTTGTGGTGGCAACACAAATATTGTCTTGAGTGATAAATCCTGTGAGATTCAAGGGTTACTATCCTGCTTTTTGCTAATTAACCAGCACAATATCTCGTGCACTGGATCTGGGTTTATTTCAACTGTGTTCATTTCAACTCTGAGGTGCAGAGAAATTAAACATATTAGAAAAAACAAAAAAATTGTATGGCTATACGGCGCAGTTAATTCCACACTGTGGGTTTTAATATTGTGGCTGCCACTCACTGGAAGCGGCAGAGGTTGCATACATTTTGACATAAATATGTTCATGCTGTTAGACACAGCTGATGTTTAATTATGTGTGAAAGCTGGAGTCCCTATTTGTTGCCACAGGATGCAGAAGGACTCAATTGACTTAGAAAAGTAATACCATTAAATGATTATGAGCCTCGCAACAACAACAAAAAAGTCCCGGGAATTACACACAAACCTTGATAGGGATCAATACTATCAAAGCTCCGGCACCATGACACATAAAATGGAAGCAAATTTCTTCCTTTCCTCCCCGATTGCACAAAAGCAGCAAGGAGGTTCCTTCTTCCCCTCTCTCTCTCTCTCCCTCCATGCACCGGGGGCGGCTTTCTGCATCAGAAGAATTCCTGGCAAATTAATGCACTACCTCTTGGGCTAATTAAATTAGAGGGGATCAAAACTACAGAGCGGCTTTTGTGGTGGACACAATGTTGTGCTTCATGCGCTCTTTGCTCTTGGGGGAATTTCTGCCATTTAGCCTTCTCTCTGCCTGCAGCTCCATGCTGGACTCGCTCTAACACAGTCAAGTTTCTCTAATTTGCTTGAATGAGAAAGAATTATTAACTGATAATAAGAAACCGAGAGAGGGAGAGGCAGACCGAGAGAGCATCGCAGGGCTGCAGGCAAGGATGAGTGGGAAAGGGGTGAACTCCTCGGCACCTGAAGCTCATACGATTTCTTTCCTTTCTTTTTTTTATTATTAATTCCTCCCTAAAACGAGGCATTCAGGAGTAAAATTGCTGTGCAAATGACAAGAACGATTATGGTTGTAATTCCTCTTCTTTGGGAAATGTGTGCAGCTTTGTTGCAGCTCTAAATGGATCAGGCTGCTAACAAGCTACCGCTAACCACGTAGCACTAAGCGTGACCTCTGCAATGCATGATGGGTCGCTCTAAGGTTATTCTGCTCTGCAGAGGACACAGACATCACCGATGTTCTGCACAAGTGGAGATGCCGACTACAACACTGTTTGGCTGATAAGACTGAACAATCCATGATACAGTTATCAACTGCAGGGTCATATATATGCTAGGTGATGTACATATTTAAGTGTGTTTACAGTTGCACAGGTTAAAGCCGATGTTTTTAATCACTCCTGCGTTGTTGTTTTTTGGAGCAATATTTGGATTAGAGGTTAGAGAAGAGTAAAGCTGAATCCTTAAACTGCACAGGTGCAATTCACTGATGTATGAAATAATAAAGAAATACTAATAGAAATATTTGTGAAATATTTGTGAGACTACCCCTCAGCCTCTTATTGTATGAATTTCGAAATCCTATGTGGCCTTGTTATCACATCCACAGGTTTTTCAGGAAACTTGAACTCTGACCCCTGACCTTGAGGCCGAGGACACTAACAGTCAAACTCATCTGAATAGATACACCTATCGATACACTTGAAAATCCTTGGTGACTTCCTTCTCAAGTTAAAGCATTCACAAGATTTCAAACAACTTGACCTCTGACCTTGAGGCCAACTTGTAAATTTTGACATTTTACCACAGGATTTTACCACAGGAGTCTACTGTGTCAGTATCGCCAATGTGCAAGGGGTCTTTTTGTATGACTTCAGTTGTAAGCAAACACAAACACAACAACGACGGTTGCCGGGTGAGTCAGCTTATGGCTTTTTGTCAAATTGAGAGACCACGGTGTGGGTAAGGTTTCAAAAAAACCATGACTCGTTGAGTGACACCAACTACTGACCAATCGGTGGCATGCAGTCTGCTGACATCACATTTTTGAAAAGCCTTAGGACCCCCAGCTGAGTAGGTACTACACAGTCTATCTTCTTACCCTGTAATAAACAAAGCAGAGGTGTTTTTTGTTGCCCTGGTTGTTGCCATTTGTTTCAGCAAAAACTCAACAATTTTCATCATTTAAACTGAGCCCATATTGCCAACAAATCTCGTGTCCTGTTGACTCTCCTGAAGTCACCAATTCTTCTGCTTGCACCAGGATCATATCTGATATTTGTTCCTCTGAAATAACTGAAACAATTACTGCAGGGTGGCAGCACACATGTGCATGATTTTTGTTACCGGGAGACTGAAATTAAAATCTCATTAACACTTTTTTACCCTTTTACAATGATAAACCCAGGCTTGCTAGGTTTCTGGGTTTGCTTTGTTTATAGGCGATAGCATTGGTAAACATTATATATTCAGTTATTCAGAGAACTGCTAAAGAATGCTTATGTTTAAAACTTACCTATAAATATACCTGATAAGCTGCTTGGAATTTTTTTTTGTTATGCTCGAGGTAAGTCTTGCTAAAAAGTGTAAGTATGAGACTGCAGTTTAGGATCAACAAATCATCAATCATCAAATCTCAGCTATAGTTCAGCGACGCTAACATTCACCAACATATTACCAACATATTCGGTTTCATACGTTTCCTTCGCTCTTTTGTGTTCCACTGCTTCTGTTTTCATGTTTGCCGGTGTGCTTAATTTGCCTTTTAGGTTCCGCCTATTTTACTTTGAAGGCCAGTCTTCTCTTATTGTGGTTTTTACTTCCTGCCTTTGTTCCCTCCTTTCCTGACTGGGAATGACAGACAGGTGAGAACAATTAAGGCAGGGCAGCCAATCCGTCCAGATATTTTCCCTGCTTGATATTTAGTCTGGTTTTTGTACCTTTACTGTTACTTTGTGGACCTTTTTAATACAGCTCGTCTTTAGAATTGTATTTACTTTTATTCTTCTGGGTTCCTCTTTCAACTGTATCTTAGAGAGCCTAAACTTGACGCAAATAAGTTCACTTAGCAAACGTAAGAATGTATTTTTAAGAAAATTTCTGAGATTTTCTAATTGTAAAAAAGCTGAAGTAGACTTTTACAAGCTGAAATGGGTCAAGCACCTGATCCGGACACCTAGATGCCTCCTTTTGGATGCCCAGCTGGGGATCCAAGGGATCCTGGCTTATGCTGGAATTATGGTGGATGGTAGTCTGTGGATGACCCATCTACCTGCATAGAGCATCTGTTGTCAATGTAGGCATTGTGCAAAGCATATAGTACAACCAGTTTTTGGGCTCCTCTTACTTGTGCTGTTGGTAGTCCATCAGTCAGGTGCAGAGAAGAGCAAAGTTATAAACTACAAAGAGCTGACTTGAAAGCAAGTGTTAAAAATGATTAAAAGTGTCTACTGTCTATGCTCTTCATACTTCATCTTTGATCCTCGATGTTTTTTCTCCCATCCTGATGAACCCAGCAGTCCTTCACATCAAGCAATGTGCAGTTTCAATCTTGGAGAACTGCACGTGAATACTTTGCGGTGGTTTAAAACCCCTCTCAGTATAATCTCTGTAGGTAGAGAAATCCATATCTAAAACGGAGACAATTGCGGTAGCATAAATTATACATTAGACTAAGACTTAGGCTCACAGGAGACATTATATATCTCATCTGGTCTGGAATCGTCCTCCAGGAGAGACGGGAAAGTTAAGAAAAAGAACATCTGGAATACCTGCTTTGGATAAGCAGAAGAAAATGTATGGAAGGAAAGACATGGAATATTCCCCAAAAACACATCTTAAAACAGCAACCTACATGGTACAATATCATCCCTGTTGTTGTGGATCTGTGCAAACTTTTTGATTTTGTACAACTGAGAAGAGTTAGGCCTAAAATCAACAGGGTAATTGGTAAAACAATTCCAGCCACTATAAACTACACAAAAAACAGCTTTCCCTTTGACTCAACTTTGTGTCAAAACTTTGTATCCACACTATTGCTGCCTTTTTTCCCCCGTGCAATGGGCTTATTGCGATAGTCACACATTGCGGCCAAATTACAGCAGAATTAATCAATTGAAAGTAGTCGCCTGTATGTGGCTGTGAGGCACAGTGTCGGAGAGGGAGGGGGCAGAAAAAAAAGCTGATTTGGATCAGCAACAGAAATCTTAAGTGTGTTTTGCATGCCTTCAGGAAATCTCTCAGAAGTTGAAGGAAGTAACCCCCCCCCCCAACTACCCATGCTAGCCGCCCACTTGCCCCACCCAACACGTCCTGGTCCGTGGTGGCAGCGCCATGCCCACAGATTAGGAATTATTTCATCCATCAAAGCCTGCTTTCCTTGCCATTAAGGTGGGGATCCCCTCCTAAGCAACTGATAAAGGAAGACATCTGCATTCAGTGTGCTGTCTTGCTTCTGCAATTACGAATTTGAACAAACTTCTCACTTCCATCAGTGACGTGCAGTTTGTGCATTACGTGCTTGTCATGCATCTTCATGTTTACTGCACTAATACATCTGCGCTGTTTGATTAGTCTCAGATGAAAACCTTTCCCAGCCTTCCTGCACTGTCACTACTGACAACTAACCCAACAGAAGATGGTTATTTTGAGTTTTATTGCAGAAAATGCCCCTTAGATGTAATATAATTTTCATTTTCTTCACAAAGAGTACATTATGTTATCAGCTCTGGGACCAAAAGCACGTGTTGTATGTTTTCCAGCCTCTGTGCTCTCTTTGCACCTGGTTTACTTTGTTAGACACGCACAAAGTCACACACACATACAGAGAGAAAAATACATTCGCCTCTGCCTTAGAACAAGAGACAGCGATCCTGCAGTGGAACAGAGACTAGCTGAAGTGATCCTTCAGCTGGAGGGCACTTACAGCCATCAGACTCATGACCTTCCAGCTATATAATCACTGGGAAGGACTTAGTTAATATTGCTACCATAATAGCATGTGCTAATACAAAAAAAAGGAATCCATTCTACCATTGTTTTAATATAAAGTGCTGACATTTTTTAAATGTTTTTTTTTGCAACTTAAGTTAGCTTAGGACATTTTTTCTGCAAGTGTAATTTGAGTATTTAAAACAGATGCTGATAGGAAATACTAAATTGATATGAGAAATATAAAAATTAATACAAAACAATTAAGAGTGTTTTGCCATTTTTTAACTCTTGATGCAAGTTTGAGTTTTCTTCTCATCTCAGTCCACGTAGTAGAAGATAATGGTTCAGTCAAACGACTAAAAATACCTCCAATACCTCGAGCTGCAACCTCCTTGCAGCTGGAAACAAATCTGTGGTTGCCCCACGGTTGCAATGTGACTGCACAGGTCACCTGCTGGGAGGCAACCTGTCTCCAAACAATTGCAGTCCGACTCAATCAATCTCAGACAGATAAAGACAAAGGTTTCCAGTTAACTGTCGTCTTATTTGGACACAAAATGCCAATAGTGTGCAATACTACAAATTTTGGAATGGCTCCGATACCATGTAAATATAGGCCCAGTATTGCCGATACTGATACCGATAATTTCACCTTACAAATGCAGCTTATAAAAGGGAAAGCGGTGTGTCATGATTTTTGAGACGAACCAATACCAATTTGCAAATTCTGAACACATTAAGGACCACTAAATCACTGTGATTTTTACTTAAAGATAATGAAAGTATTGCACACAAAAATACACATTTCTCAGATTTTCATGTATGGTGAAACTGTTCTTTTGGTGGGTGTTTTTTTGGAGACCTCGGTTGTAAATGCGGCCGTCGTTAGAGCATTTTTGGTCAGTTTCTGTTGTTTAAATGTACTATAGCCTATAAAAACATAGAAATGACAGTCAACAATGACCTTTTTCACAGTGCATGTTTGAAGTACAGTTTTTTTTTTAAATTTCTCCCCCTGCACAAAAATGTTTTTTTTTATTATTATATTATTATTATTATTATTAATTATTATTTAACACAGTTCAATGTGCTACATACTGAACTTTTAGGATAGAAACAAAATATCAATCCTAACATGCTAGTATCATTCCGATACCAGAAATCGATACCAAACATTGATAGTATCGATATTTGGTATCTGGGATCTGAGCTATGATTTGTAAATACACTGGCATTTAATACCTTTGTTTGTAGTGTATTAAGTATTTCAGATGTAGCTGATATAGATTTTCATGCTGTCCTAAACAGGTTATAATGGTTGTGTTACACTGAAGACTGAACATCCTGCCTTTGGAAAAATAAACCAAAAAAACCCCCAGCACATTTCCCGATTACGTGGTTAATTATGATTACTGATGTGCCCTTAATTCATTAACATGTTTGAGCACCACCACTTTTAGTTTAGTAGAACTCCCCTCGATTGACCATTATTGCGTTCATCGACAGCTCAACCTTAACAACAGATTTGTAATAATGAAAAATATTACTGCCATTATTCCACATTATGATACAGACACAGCAAACTGGGATATTAAAAGCAAGCAGCTGTCTAAATTGCTACTTGCTCTCTAATCCAGAGAGAATTAGGGCCCTTCCTGTGTACAAGGCCCTCTCCCGGTCAGGGCCCCTGTCCTGTTTAGATTTGTGAGCTTGATAAACCACGACGGCCAACAGGTCTGTTATGAGTGGGAAACGGCAAAGCAAGGGAGGAGGGGGGACACATTTTCTCATAGCCAAAGTCAACCAGGGGATAATACCTCAATCCTAATGGGGCTCAGTGCGGGCATTATCAGGCCTCAAATGTTTTTTTCCTTCCCACTTCCTCTTTGTTCATGTGGAAGTCGAGTTTATCCTCCCTCACACCACGCCACTGGACCCCGAGTGTCGACCTTTCTGGTTCGGTTTCAGGTAGGTTTTCGCCCCAGCAACAGAGTGAGGGAGCGTGAACTCAATCAGGATATGAGACAAAGCTCTCCGTATAGTCCCCCCTCTTCCCCTCCTGTCATATCCGCGCGCTGAGAGATAAGCCCCAGTTTTCCCTTTTCCCATGATAGCACCGCAGGGACAAGGCGACAGCAGCCACGGTGGCCTTGGTCTAGTGATTACAGCCTCAATATGAGCTGACATTGTCAGGAGAGAGCGGTTTGGTGGCTGAGATTAAGTAATGATTCTTGTTGTGAAGAATTGTTGTTAACGGTGGCACACACCTCAAGAGCCAGACCGCCATTTGAAGTGATTACAAGGTCGTTATACAGCGGAGAAGCTAATGACATACATTCCAACTTGTCTATCACCAAAAAGAGAAATCTTTACTCGTGCTTTCTACTTGCTATTTCCACCACCCGCGAAGGAAGGAAGGGAGGAAGGAAGAAGGGGGGGGGGAGAAAGAAAAAAAAGGCGTCTCTTCTTAATGTAATCATTTTCGCATCAAGAAAAACGTGCCAAAATATTTTCCCGTGAAAGCTGGTCGTATTTGTCAAATTCTCCGCAACCTAATCTTGCAATATTGCACGATGAATATTCCTATAAGAAGCATGGGGGTGACGGAGGGCAATGCTGGTGGGAAGGTGGGTGGGCCTTTTTTAATAAGGACAGTTTATCTTGTGTCGACAAAAAATAAAATTAAGACACTTGTCAGCCTCTCCCTGCCTCATCCTTCTCGCAGGTGATGGAATATGCGCGGAGACGGTGGCGCTGATGACGACTGGGCTGGTTTAGGTGAACAGATGGTGATGAGGCCTGTTGCTAGGATGAAAGGCCTGCAGTGTCTAATTCCTGAATATTTGCCTTGCAGGCACATGTTTTACTCCTGCTTTCAGAGGTAGAGGAGCACAAAGCAGGGTGATGAAGGTGGTGAAAGAGGGGAACTTAGCTGAAGATCACCTCAGTTTGAGAAACCGAGGTGATCTCCTTCAAGGCAATGTGGGAGATTTGCATTGGTCCAACCTCTTTAAGAGTGATTGCAGTAACTCACACTCACTTGCAGACAGGTTGCCTCACACCATGGACCTGGACACATGAAGCAAAGATTTTCCACTTTTAAAGGATGATAAAGTCTGCTTTTAGAACAAGGACAGGTTGGCAAAGGGGGAAACTACTTCCGCAGATCACAGCAGAAACCACAGAGTCCCATAAATAAACTCTCTATATATGTTATTACCAATCGCTAGCAATTACATTATTTCTCAAGACGGGCTTCACCTTAAAGAAGGCATGAAATACTACATGTATTGAGCCAAATTTACATATATAAAAATGTAAAAACATTTTAGTGTGTAAAAATAAGAAGCAATAAAACACTGATGAAACTGATAAAGAAACAGTCTCTCTGAATGACCATTCACTTAAACAATGTGCACTACACAACGTGAGAAGGTTGACATTCGCACCAAACAGCATCCAATCTCAAGATTTTAACTACGCCTATGTTATGTTCCCAAGCAGAGGGCTCCTGCTCAGACTTATGAATAATCTAAACCAAGCCAAATCGTTTTTAGGACCTGGACCAGAGAAACTGAATAGCTTTTAAGCATAGTAAAAACAGTAGAAACTGCTATGAAAGATGCTCACCAGGCATGTCAACGTCCTTCAAACTAGTTTTTAGAAGGAGGTAAATAATGCTGGCTTGCTGGGAGGCAAGCTGAAGAGACACTTGGAAATATGTCTTTGCTGTAAAAGTGCACTTTTAAATAATTTTTAAAATGACAATTTTAAATTAAAGCTTACGTTTTAGAATTATTTGATGTGTGTTTATTTGTGCTTGTAATGGTGTAGTGGTTAACGATATTTGCTCAGCAAGTGAACACAAATCCAATTTGCGGTCGCATCAGGAAGGACATTCACCTGAAAATGTTCTTGAAAGTAACCCTTTTAATGATGTTTATTAATTTAATTTCAGTGATTGACTTATTTGTTGATTTCATTTTAGTCTGTTGTTGAATTAATAAACTAAATTTGTTAAATTTTTAAACAATTTTACGCAAAATCTTAAAATGATAAAGTTAAGATCCTCCTTTCATGGAGCAGTTAAAAATTAAGTTAGACAAAACAAAGGTAAGAAGATTAAAACTATTGCAGACATATTTTAAAACTATAAGGAATAAAGACCTTTTTCTGCAAATATGCATGTAGGAGTGTGTTAAAATAATGGCTTGCTCTTTAGCATCCCTTTATCACAAAAACTTTATAGACCACCAGTCGCCTAGCTGGCATTGTGATGCAGCTTTTATTTTATTTATTTATTTTTTTCTTAAGCAACTCCAAATTATTTTGCCCGCTCTTATCGCGCAACACGGCACAAGATTTTTCTCCAGAACAGGCCACTTCAGAGGATGTTGGAAAAGCTTCTCCCCACTAGGTAAACAATCAACCCTGAGAACAGACTCTTTCTCTGCTCCGGCTCCAACAATCACACCAGCTCCAACCACAGAGGACTTTCACCCCCCTTCCGCTCAGTTTGCCTCTTCTCCCACCTTCTCTCACTTCTTTCTTTCTCTGTACAACATAGACCCCCACCCAGAAGAAGAAAAAGAAGAAGAAAAAATCACCAGCTTTCAGCACACTCTACCACCCTATCTCTCTGTATACAGGACCCTGTCGGCCCGTTTCCTCTGTCAAACACCCCCAGTCTCCCCTCCTTTTTTTTTCCTTTTTGTTTGCTTTACTGTAATCATTTTGCTGGCCCAGAAACGTGTGGGTGTGCTGGCAGTGGTACAAAAAAACGAGAGGCAGAGAGAAAGAGAAGTTACATGGGAACTGAGTTAAGGTTGAATATTTATTAGAAGAAGCCATCTGGCGTCTCAATGTCTGTACAAAGAGGGCTTGCTCTCTTCTTGTAATAGTCCTCCTCCTTCTCTTTCCCTGACTTTATCTCTCTCTCATTCTCGCTCCCATTTTCTTCCTTTCCCCCAGTGTCTCAGTGAAAATATTCAGCTCCAACCACATGCTCGCAGAGCTTTTCACATAATCACAGCATTATACCATTTCAAAGAATCGCTAATCAAAGGAAAGAGCACAGAGATCTTTTACCCTAAATGGTTTACTTTGCTGCTCGGGGGGGCTTTCTGCGATTGTGACATCACACACCTCGTGTTTGTTGCAGCCACTTCACGGGACTGCAAATTGTTTTTCCACTCATACGTAAGACAGATTTTTACATTTCTAATCTGAGGTGACCATTCACCTGAGATAGATTACATCTTCATATCAGGGTGAAAAAGATGGCGTCTGCTGAACTCATCCACAATTGTGTTTGCACTTTTATAGTATCCGATATGATTGACTGCGAATGTGTGTCTGTTTGCACGCCTAAACACATGCAAACAACCAGCATCTCTCCATGTACACACAGACTTCCTGGTCGGAATTGGAGTTGGAGTCCAGAGGGAACGTCAGGACGGAGCGCTTGCATTTCACCCAACAAATCCCAGAGGAATGTTCGGAGTTCCCGCAAGAATGAAGCCACCGCCTCTTAGGGAATTCTCTGTGGAAATACATCAGAATGCAGTACTATTTGTTTCTCTAAAAGCACATCTGTGCTGCTCTCTGTGTAGCTCAGCAGTCATTTGTTCAGAAGGTTTTTAGGTCAAAATAATAATATACTGAAAAATCTGCAGCACAAATACAGCGGGGGATTTGTGTGTGTGTGTATATATGGAGGACCAAACCTGTCAAAATAAAAAAAAAAACAACCTCAAACATAAATAAATATTTAACAAAAACACCTTTGATCAATTTTGCTGTGTCTTGCAATTCAATTTTCAATTTATATACAAAATTCTTTTTTAAATGTATTTATCTGTTTTCTCTGTATTCCCATGTATTATTTACCCATTTGCCCTTATTTTCTTTCCCATCCCAGGGCTGAAACCATTTGTTATATTTGAACATTTGGAGACAAATAAATATTTACTTTCCCCAACCAAAACGATTAAAATCTAATGTCCCAGAAGTAGTTGGATGTCAGGCCATCACACAAGCTCACTGACCCTTCAAACAGATTAGCTAAAAACTAAACATAAATAAATCCATACAAGAATTACTATTAAATGCAAAAAGAAAAAAATTCAAAATATAAAACTGAAAAAGTGTCTTTAAATTATATGTATTTGCTTTAATGCTATGTATTAGTGTCACTATTTATTTTCATTTTTTGAAAACGCCAAACTTTTTGCTTGTTAGTGCATACTAAACACGCTGCTCTGGCTGACTAGCAGCAGTTATTTAAGGCACATAAATACAAATTCAAAAAAACAAATCACTTAAATTTACATTTTAATTACATCTTACACTTTTTTTTTACATTATTATGATGCATTGAATGACACGCTTTTAATTTTCTTTTTGAAAATTTGGCAGTTATTGCCCTCCACATTTTTGGACCAAGTTCTTCAAAATTTTAGCTGATTATAAATCTGAACTTAAGACGGTTTAAAATCTAGTAGTAGATGTCTGACAAATAAAAAAAGAAAGCTAAAATGACCACCAGTAGAGTTTTAAAGATTTTTAAAATGGCCTAAGGCATTTTTACCTCACTTTACTTCATATTAAAATTGAACCCAAATCCCTCTGTAAAAGAACTGCCAATAAGCCCCAAAACATAATATTTACTTAAAAACTACCACATATTGCAGCATCATAATCAGCTGTCATGGAGATGTGTGCTCAACAGTGTGCAAAATACTTAAAAAAGTAAATAAACAGAACCAGTAAGATCATTCATCTCCGAGAGACACAGGAAAACACTGAAACCGCATTGAAAATTAACTTTTTAATTACAAGCGTTAAGGCCATTTTTATTTCATGGTTCACATTGAGAAAGATGTGAAATAGACACAGTAAATTTCCTGTTTTTATTTAATAATTATTTTTGAGCCCATATGTTTGATTGAAAGGAAAAAGAAAAAGTATATCAAAACATTATGTGAAATATTTTCTCTTGCCACACTTAGGAGTCATTTGTAATTAAATCTTCCTTTAATTTCAGTCTTGGGTAAATATTTAGAACTGTAATGACGACAGCTATTATAGATGTAATTCATCTGACGCTGAATTAAATATTACTGAGGTTTCCAGCTGAAGGAGCTGTATACAAGACAGTGAAAATGAGTTCATTGTGGTTCTTAAAGAACGTGTTTATCTGAATTCCAGGGTCAATAAATTGGACATCTAATCAAGTCTAGTGTGTTATTAGAGCCTTCAAAGCATCAATAAAGTTTGATTCATAGATCCCACATCAGTTTCCCCCAAATGACTGGTCAATGTAGCGTTTTTTCACAACACCACAGACAAATGAGACTTAATTTAACTTGGAAAACACGTGTATGGCCAAACTTGGGTTCGATTTGCGTTTCAAATTGGTTATACATGGCCTAGATTTGGTTCTTCGGTTCGCTTGACCACCCCCTGCTTTGATGATAAAGACATAAAAAGAGAAGATGATGATTTTCTTACACCAGAAACCGAACAATTATGTGAGATGTGATATTTACCAGAAGGCCTGAGCGTTTACGTCTTCTTATTGGCAGCAGATGAACCAAATCCCACAGTATATTGCGCCTTTATATGCAGGCTGAAGTCTGAAAAAAAGCCAACGCGAAACAAACTGTATTAACTTCAGAATTTACTGTATTAATTGAAAGGATTTTTCCACATTATGAGCGCTATTACTGAGAGCAATATAGTTGCATTAGATTCGAATAAATGCGTCGCGTGTGTTTATGGGATGTCTTCCAGTTTGCAGGTACACACCATGCATCCCAATTATGGCAGAATAAAGCAAAATGAAATTTCCATCTCCATTCAGGAATATGAATGTGTAATTCTATGAGGAGAAAAAAGGTGCCAAAGAGGTAAGTACCTTGCCACCGCGGTGAAAAATAGCACCAATTAAAGCTTAACTTGCTTGTTTTCTCATAACATACATGTTTTCATAACTCTGAAATCAAATAATTGCCCATCTTTATATCGCACACAATAAAAGTGAAAATATGGTGACTAGAGGATCCTCCTGAATATTTTAGTGGAATTTCTGAGGGTGAAGAAAAAGAAAGAAAAGGAGGGGGCCGGCAGAAAAATGTGGCAAAGTGAGATGCATATGTAAGGGTTCCTTCAAGAAATCTAAGAGGAAAACTGCCTCATTTATCTTTTCAGGCTTGGAAATCATGTTTGTGATTATATGCCAAAAGCAGCACGCTGGTCCCTCACAGATTATATGAAAACAGTGTGTTTATAGCTGGCAAAAAAAAAACCTCTGCCTGTTTTGCCTGAAGCTGTGTAACTTCTTGCTGCCGTCTATCTGTCCAGCAGGTTTCCACAAGTGTGTCCAATCAGCTGCATTTTTTAAGAAACACCAAGTCAATTAAATCTAATTTATAGGTTATTGTAATTATCACTGCTCACACGGAAGTACAATTGGTGGTTTATTACTTTAGTAGCTGTTTATATTACTCCACCCTCTCAATACCAGCTCACATACACAAACAAAGACGCACAAGACTGATGTTAATGAATTTGGAGAAGAGCCCGGATTGTTTAAACTGTCATCACCACCCATCAGTCGACTGCAGTCTCGTAGGAATTTGAATATCTCTTGGGTGAGGCGTTATTCTAACACATCAACAGACACACACAAGCACAAATACAGCTCTGACCACACTCATACTGGAAGTAAAATCCTCTACTCAATGATTACATTCAGATAAATTAGTACCGAATACGTTACTTTGTTTTTATTAGTTGTCACATTTTTTGGTATCATGACTCGAAGCAGAAACACATATGTTTTTGGGACTCTTCAGTGAGGACAACACTGAGCTCTAAAATATATACCAACCTAACCGTGAACTTTTTCTAAACCTAAGCCGGTAATTTAAAGTATCGCCCTTTTCAGTGCGTTACCTGGCGTGCTAACACTTAACTCAGGGTGTTGTCCACACATTGACTTGTCAGCGTATCTTCCCAATGGCCCACATGAGAAACTGGGACTGTTGTGGAGGATTGCACCAATAAGCTCATGGAGATAAAATTATCATTGAGAAAAACTGAGTTCACATTATTTGTGTGGCCCTCCACAACAGCCCCAGTTTCTCATGTGAGCCATTGGGAAGATCAATCACCCACCATTGCCCTAAAGCATTCTCTGCTTTATCCATATATATGCGCTCTAAATGGGACCATAGTTTACATTACATTGTTTTATATTACATACAGTACATTATACATTATATATTACATATATGACATATATTCTTTTAATGAATGTATTTTACTTGCCCATTTAGTTTATTTCTCACTTCATTTATAACCTCTGTAAACTCATATTGTCTTTTGTTGCTTCATAAAACATGATAATTTGGTAAATTATGGTAAGTGTTAATATCTCTCTATGAGCTTATAGGTGTGGCCCTCCACAACAGTCTCAGAGTTCCATGAAATTTGTGAAATAGTCATGACCTTTAATCTATTAATACTCATACTTTGGACATGAATTTTAAAGTCTTCTTTTTCATAAAGTAAAAACATGTTCAGGCACATTCCTGAACATGACTTTTCATCAGTCTGCTTAGATTTGTGCTAAATGTAGACATTAACAACAATTTAAGCTAACAATACAGCGCTTATTTGGCGACTGAGCTGTTCAGAGGTGCAGTTATGCTAACTGATGCTACTTGATGAGGTCCACCCGTGGTTCAGATAGGCATGTAGTTTTATCACTAATCACACTCCAACACAAATCTCCTGTGCTTTCTTAACGACAGCTGCCTCTGTAAAAATCATTATATTAACAAATATATGAGAGAACAGAAACTCAATGTAG
Organism: Haplochromis burtoni; assembly: GCF_018398535.1. Lineage (NCBI taxonomy): Eukaryota > Metazoa > Chordata > Actinopteri > Cichliformes > Cichlidae > Haplochromis > Haplochromis burtoni. Next base: position 2,195,835 of record NW_024582400.1, read on the forward strand.
ACTGTGAAACATAGCTGGAATGCAGAACTGCAGGGTGGTAGAGACAGCCATAGGTACTCAAGCACGGTACAAGGCTAGTGTGAGTACAGCCATGCTGTGTAGAGCAAAATCAGTTAGCTTTCTACAGTTAATAATAAACTTTAATTAAAAAAAAAAAAAAAAAAACCTGCTAATCCTGGTGTGGTGATTCAAATGCTTGAAATAGAAGATCTTGACATGTTGACTGACTCATATATTATTAATAAAATATTTTTATGTAATATATTTTCTTTTACACCTACAAATAAAAAAATAAAGGAATACTTTTAAGCATTGTGTAATTGATGAGAATAAATGATGTAAGTGAGTGGAAATAAAAATCATCAATATTTTGAGAGTTTGACAGTTAAAAACCTCACAAAACCTGTGACATGGCGTAACTCGGCTCATAACCGTAGCACGTTGCAGCAGTATGCATCACGTGATAGAGCGGTTGCGTGTATTTGTAGCCTCGCTAGCAGTCCGGCATTCATCTCCGAGGAAGTTATCCCATAGAGAAGTAAAGCAAATGTGTAAGTTCATCTCTGAATGTTTGTAAAGCATTCCCGCGTTAAGCTTAACAACCGATATATGGAGCGACTGCCTCTTCTCTCTCCTGTTGCTACTTCAATCATGAAACTGATCAATGATCAGCTGATCGGCTTTTCTGTCGCGAGTCCGTCTCTCTTGTTTGTTTTTGGCCCACTTTGCACCAGAAAGAGGAAACCAGCGGCTGAACAACAGCAGCACGTTTAAGCTTGATAAGCTGTTGTTAGAATTTATTTAATATTACTTTCTACACCAGGATCTTTTTCTACGTAGCTGACGGCTGGTAACTGTGCAGGGGCGGATCTAGCAAAGTTTAGCCAGGGGGGCCGATAGGGCATGAACAGGGAAAAGGGGGCACAAAGACATACTTTTCTTTCTTATTCTCATTTAAAATGTCTAGCTTTTAATAAATAATTATCTGAATCTTACACCCAAAGTTTTAATCTGATGTAAAATGTATAGAAGTCCATTACTGTATATAGTAACTATTAAGTCTAATATACCCTAGTAAGCTATAGATGGCGCCGAGGTTACAAGATGGCGCCGAGTATGGCAGCCTCGTCGCGAGCTCCCCCAAGCAACAGCTTTTTTCTGTGTTTAATTTTACTTTTCCTTTATTTTTTCACGAGCAGCACATGTCTCCTTGTGTACGACCGACAAACCTTACTGGACATAAAAGACGGTCTTTCTTATAACTTTCCGGAGTTCAAGTTTTGCAACACGGACGCTCCGTTTGCAGACCCCCCATTCATCTCACCTGAGACGCCTTTGTTCTCTGGCCCTGGAGGCCGCAAACGCCGACGCAGAGGGAGATAGATCGATGGCGTTCTGGTTCGACTGAGACGGCGCACTTACAGACCACCGTTACCCAGTTTATTACTGGCTAATGTGCAGTCTCTGGAGAACAAGCTGTGCGAGCTTCGGGCACGGATCTCATTCCAGCGAGAGATGCGGGACTGCTGCGTGATCTGCCTCACAGAAACCTGGCTATCGGACAAGGTACCGGACTCCGCAATACAACTACCGGGGTTCTCTGTGCAGCGCGGACAGGTCACAGGATCTTACTGGGAAAAGCAGAGGCGGTGGTGTGTGTTTCATGATCAACAACAGCTGGTGTGATTATGCGAACGTGCACCCGGTCAAATCCTTCTGCTCACCGGACCTGGAGTACCTGATGATTAAGTGCCGGCCATTCTGGCTACCGAGGGAATTTACAGCAGTGATTATTACGGCTGTTTACATTCCCCCACAAGCCGACACTGACCGAGCACTCAGGGAACTGTACAGCGCGATCAGCAGCGAGGAAACCGCACACCCAGAGGCAGCGTTTATCACGACCGGGGACTTTAATAAGGGAAACCTGAAGAAAGTCTCACCAAAACTCCACCAACACATCCATTTCAACACTCGTGGAGACCGGCTACTTGACCACTGCTACACCTCTGTCCGGGATGCATACAAAGCCCTCCCCCGTGCCCCATTCGGCCAATCAGGTCACCGCTCCATCCTGCTCCTGCCCGCCTACAGGCAGAAGCTGAAACAGGAAGCTCCAACCCGGAGGGCGGTGCACTGTTGGACGGACCAATCGGAGTCTACGCTGCGGGACTGTTTTGATCACGTGGACTGGGAAATGTTTCACGTGGCTGCTAGGGACATTGATGAGTACACAGACTCAGTCTGTGGATTTATCAGGAAATGCGTGAAAGATGTCGTCCCATCCAGAACAGTTAAATCCTTCCCAAATCAAAAACCCTGGATTAACGGAGATGTTCGCGCGGCACTGGCGGCATGGAGCACCGCCTTTGCCTCCGCAAACACATCGGACTACAAACACGCACATTACCAACTCTGGAAGACGATCAAAAAAGACAAACGTGAGTACAGGGACAGGGTGGAGCAACAGTTTGACAACCCTCGGAGTATGTGGCAGGAATTAAACACGATCGCAGACTTTAGAGGGAAAACCAGCACACCGCAGACCACGGCCTCTCTGTGTGAGGATCTAAACGTATTCTACGCTAGATTCGACACAGCGAACACCATGAGACCGGACAGTGTGCGCACCACGGATGACGTCAGTGCGCACATTGTGTCTGAGGAGGATGTGCGGAAGTGCTTCAGGAAGGTGAACGCACGCAAAGCTACAGGTCCGGACGGGATTCCTGGCCGTGTCCTCAAGTCATGCGCGGCTCAGCTGGCTGGAGTGTTCACGCACATCTTCAACCTTTCCCTCTCTCTGTCTGTAGTCCCAGCCTGCTTCAAAATGGCCACCATCGTCCCTGTACCCAAATCCTCCACCATCTCCTCATTGAACGACTGGCGACCTGTAGCCCTGACCCCCATCGTAAGCAAATGCTTCGAGAAGCTGGTCAGGGACTTCATCTGCTCTGCACTACCCGACTCACTGGACCCTCTACAGTTCGCATACCGCCACAACAGGTCCACTGATGATGCCATAGCCCTGACACTACACACTGCCCTGTCACACCTGGAGAAGAGAGACACGTATGTGAGAATGCTGTTTGTAGATTACAGCTCAGCATTCAATACCATCGTTCCCTCGAAGCTGGACAGGAAACTGCAGGATCTAGGACTGAGCAGCTCCCTCTGCAGCTGGATCCTTAGCTTCCTGTCTGACAGACGCCAAGTGGTCAGACTGGGCAGCATCACCTCATCCCCCATCACACTGAACACTGGTGCTCCACAGGGGTGTGTACTGAGCCCTCTCCTGTACTCACTCTACACCTACGACTGCACGGCCACTAACAACTCCAACATCATTGTGAAGTTTGCGGACGACACTACAGTGGTGGGTCTTATCACCAACGGTGATGAGACGGCTTACAGGGAGGAGGTCAGCGCCCTGACCCACTGGTGTCAAGACAACCATCTCACCCTCAACGTCGCAAAGACAAAGGAGTTGATAGTGGACTTCCGGAGGTGCAGAGAAGTACACACCCCCATCACCATCAACGGCGCTGCTGTGGAGAGAGTGAGCAGCTTCCGGTTCCTTGGTGTACATCTGGCTGAGGATCTTACGTGGTCAGTACACACAAACAAAACAGTGAAGAAGGCGCAGCAGCGCCTCTTCTTTCTCAGGAGACTGAAAAGATTCGGCATGAGCCCCCGCATCCTCAGGACCTTCTATCACTGTGCCATTGAGAGCATCCTCACTGGATGCATCACCACCTGGTATGGCAACAGCACCGCCTACAACTGCAAAGCTCTCCAGCGAGTAGTGCGGTGCTCTGAACGGATAATTGGAGGTGAGCTTCCCTCCCTCCAAGACATCTACAGGAAGCGGTGCCTGAGGAAAGCGGGGAGGATCATCAAGGACTCCAGTCACCCCAGCCATAAACTGTTCAGACTGCTTCCATCAGGAAGGAGGTTCTGCAGCATCCGGTCCCGTACCAGCAGACTGAGAGACAGCTTCTTCCACCAGGCCATCAGACTGCTGAACACGTCATAGACACCTCAGCTTCACTACTGGAACTTAACATTATGCACTCCATACTGTACAGTAATGCCACTGTTTTGCACATGTCTCAACTCTGTATATTTTTATATATTTTATTTATTGTTACTCTATTTAATTTGTAAAATATGTGTATACACACACACACACACACACACGTAGAAAAAATTTAGTATACACATCCAGAAATGCATATACTATTATATATTGTACATATATTTATTAGTTTCAGATGTAGCCATTCTTGTATTTTGCTT
>NW_024582400.1:2201205-2267895 GCF_018398535.1 Haplochromis burtoni
ATATATATCTGTTTAAGCACATATGTATGTGTGTGTAGAGTCACTGTGATCTGTAAATTGTAGAAACACAGCTAAATAGATGCCAATGGTCGTTCTTTTTCTTTTTAGGACATCTAAGGCTGTTTATAGTAAACAAATGTTTCAAGAAATGTGACTATTTTATAGGACCAAATTAAGTGAAAAAAGGGAATGTTATTATTTTTTGAGTAGTTTCTTTTCAAATGCATTATTATCGAACAGTTTTACTGGTCTGGGTCACTTAAGCACAAATTGAGCTGCATGAGAACTAAACTAAGTTTGGCACTCCTGGTGTTGGGCTAAATGTCTCATTCTTGCAGAGGCAGAAAAAGACAATGACCACATTCACATGCAAACAGAGGTAGTTATCCAGCCAATAAAGCAGTGAGGACCTTTTATTAGCTGTAAATTAAATTCATTTGTATTTAATTAGCAATTGTAATTTCTACCTTAATCTCTTTCAGTAAATTACCCAGTCATGGATTAAGCATAGTCATAAACTACAAGAAAAATTAAAAGATCTCTTTCCTGTCCGGGAAACTGAGCCATCACCTCTTATCTCCGGATTAGTCACCCATTCATATTTTTGTCTAAATTAGATTAGAATTCCGTTCAGATCACCGACAAGGCGCTAAATCGAACCACGTTTGATTTATCAGTAGATGTGAGTTGACGTGAAGCAGCATCTTACATCAAATTCTCACATTTTCTGACACACACTGAACTTCCACTGCTTTACGTGCCACCGCTCTGCATGACATATGATTGTGAGTAAAGCCTGTGCATCCTCCTGGTTTCTGTTTAAACATCCACATGTCAACAGAATCATTAGCGAAGACATCACTTTACCGTATCCCATAAATGACTTAATTGTGCCATTTTATTACATCAAACTTGGAAAATTGCTCTCTGCATAACAGCGATGTCAGTTTAAAGAAATCTAGGTTGAGTTCATGTTTCTGTGGCGTTTTTTTCCCCCCTCCCCTCCAAAGGCCCGGAGGTTAAGTAACTCTAGCCTTCTATGTCTTCTTCGACTAAATTGAAGGCAGAGCTCAGAGGAGTGTGGATTAATTGCAAATAAAGAGGTTATTCTCCAAAGAAATAGGCCACAATTCCCTCTTCATCTGCTCAAAAGAGGAATGTGAAAAATAAAAGGGTGACACACTGCAGGTCACAGGTGCCATACGCAGGGTGCCAGTTTAGCAAACCGATCTAAAACGATTTCTTGAAGTTGTTTAAGGTCACAAAAAACAAAAAAGAAAATCTGTGCTCGTGTGCTTATGTTGAGGAAAATATCAAGCAACAAGATAAGTCACGTTCTGGAAGAACCTCTCACCTCTTATTCTGTCAACCAGAGCAGATAAAATCGAGGTTTGACAAAGGGAGCATTAGAGAAACATCGCTCTAATGCAGGTCGGGCGTCAGTGTCTTGTTTACTCTAGGTGCAACCGCGAGCTGGGCCGAAATAATTGGGCACTTCCCGGCTTCCGCGGTCACGCAACGCACATTGCATTGTCCAGTGAATTTCTGAAATGGCTGTAAATGTCTGCACGGTGACACGTCTCGCTGCGGCGGCGCGAGCGTTCACACAAAGAAGCTGTTAGGAAGGAAATGGGTCAAGATCAAAGTTGCTCGTCTCCTAAGTTGCGAAGGGGGATCAAAGAGACGAGGGGTGAAAAAGAGAAGCAAAACTGTCTCGTTTTAACATTTTACATGTCACGCATTCAGCTGACACTTCCAGTGCCCGATAACCCTGAAAGAAACACGAGAATGAGCTTCCAGATCAGCTCCATTACAACTGGAAATTGTATTAGAAGCGACTGGAAGTGGCGCGGTGGGGAGAGGGGGAGACGTAAACACAAGAGTTGGAATTAAAGGCAACAGAGAAACCTCCTTAAAATGACATCTTTCGGGCTTGATTTCCCCCCTCCTCTTCCCCACCTCGCAGATTTGTGATGTCTAAGAAAAGAAGAATAGAAACAACTATAAGAGGGGAGGTGTGGGAAACAGGAAGTGTAAACTGCCTGATTTGTGTTTGCGATGTTAGACAGGCAGCAGGGAGGTCAAAAGAGTCTCATTTTTTATTTTGTGTTTTTTTTTCCTTTGCTACATAAAAGGCCGTCAGCCAGTCTGAGTTAAGGTTTATGATTCTTCTTCTTCTTCTTCATGCAACTGCAGGAAAAACATGAGCTAATAATGAAATGTGCACAATAAAGACGCAATCTGTCATTTATGCTAGCTTATCACCAAAGCTTTTTGTCTGTGTGACACAGACGCTTCAGCCAAAGCCGCAGAAAAATTGCTTTAATGACAAGATTTTCTTTTTTCTTTTTTTCTGCCTCCCCAAATAAGAAACAAATAAAAGAAGAAGAAAAGGGCTCGGAGAAGACAAAAATCTTTTTGAACCCCACAATGGGAGTGGGTGTGAGTCGTGTCACTTCTATCTGAGCTTTTGATGATCTTTGGCGCCACGCTTTTCTTTTCTTCTTCCTTGCTTTCAAGTTGTTTTGTCTGCCTCTTTTTGCCCAGCTATTCTACAGCAGTGTGCTGGAGTTAACACAAATTCTGCCCCGGCCGTAAATTATTTATTTCATCCGTGGCAGGGCTCTGTCCTCGCAGCCCCGAGAAGTACGTCATTTGATCACTGGCGCGGGCCCTCGTTCGGTCTGGCCGTGCCAGAGCGGAGATCCACCCTCCCCTAATTACCAGCGTAATTGTTCAGGCATCTCCTCACCGCTGGAAAGGCAGAAGGCTCTCACGCTGGAGCTCAGCAGCCAGAAATGAGTGCCATGTGGGGAGAGACCGTACCCGACCACAGCAGAGAATTTGAGGTGGCGCCTTGACGCCTGGAGCCCGCCGCTGTGCCCCCAGGCTGCCAGAACGACCACGATTCAAGTGTTAGATTTTGTTAGATTTAAGAGCACTCTGACTGTAAGCCTCTCCTCCTCCTCTCCTCTCTGATCCTGGCACTGATTTATATCTAGGAAATGTTGATGACAACTTTGTGATGTATAACAGGATGAATAAATGCTGTGGGAACCAAATATTGTTTTGGTCTTCTTTTGTGGAGCTGCATATGGAAAGATTGTTTGTGTCTCAGCAGGGACATCGCTCTCTGTTCTCCCCTTTCGCCTTCATTGGCTTTTTTTAATCAAAATCAAATATTTGCCAGTGAATCATGTTCACCGCTGATATGATGGAGGTGATTAAGTGATTTCACTCCAATAACGTCATGGCTGTCAGTGCAACACCCTGATTTAAGGAGTTCCTACCCATAAAAGAAGTTCATTAGTTTCATAACAACCTAGAATAGAAGCAGCGGAGCGGAGGCTTTTCCACTGTGGAAAGGGTTACATTTTGGAAAGACGCTGGTGTATAACAGGCTTTAAAGTAGACCAGTTCTGCTTTTCCTTATTTTCTGTTGTATCTATACTGTTCCAGTGGATACTATTCATATGAAGGATGGCCAAAGTTTCAAATAATGAGGTCGGTGTTTTTGCAAGCTACCCCTGTGAGCCAAAACCTCAAACTTAGGGCAATTATTTCTGCTCTTGGAGCTGTGTGACATCAAATGGAGAAGCCATGCCCACCTGCTGTTCAAACCTTGCGTTTATGGAGAGCAGCCAATCAGAAAAGCCAGCTTTAAATGGGGGTGGAGCTAAAACAGCTTCTTTCAAACAGGATGAACTGAGGGTTAGGCTGTCGAATAATCCTGTGGAGCTCAAAGCAACCAGCCTTCCCAAACCAAAATAAGCACTTTAGTACTTAAACCAAAACAGTGACTAAAGAAAAAGTAAAAAGCAAGCTAAAAATAAATAGAGTGGAAAAAATAAAATGTTGCACAGTTTCCTGCAGCAGATAAATCTGCATTTGACAACACTACAACCTCCTAACACAGGCTTTCACGTCTCTAAAATGGGACTGTTAGATTGGATGCCAAAAGACACTTTGTACTTAAATGGGAGACAAAACAACATTATTTTCTGTCTTGGGACCAGGACATCTTAATTTTGAACTGTGAATCATGCAGCCAAAGTCCAAGAATAAAAATCTGGGCCTGTAAATAAAGAGAATAATTCCACTTCAGCAGTAATAATAATCATTTCATTTATGTTATACTTTTCTGAAATCATTACTACAAAGTGCTTTACAGGAGCGAAGAAATAAAACAAAAAAGTGAGAATTGCAGGAAATTAAAGGACAATTCAAATCGAATTATAGGTTTTAAGATGCGACTTTAAAGAAGTGACCATCTCCACCAACCTGACTTCCTCCAGTAGAGCCTTGAGGCTCTGACCGCAAACACTTTGTACCCTTTAGTTTTCAGGCAACCAAAGCAGACGTATCCCAATGATCTCAAGGATTACTTTTAAGAAATCAAAGATGTAGCTCGGGAACAAGGCCATGTACTTAAACTACTTAATTAATCTATTTTTATTTAAATGGCACATCTCTCTGTTTGCTATATTTTCCTGATAGTGTACCAAACAGATATAGATAACTCTACTGCTCCACTATAGTTCAAAAGATATTAAAAGCTCATCCATGAGCCATGTCTTTGCTCTGAGGGACACATTCCTTCATTACCATGAACACACTAGTTCATTTCACACATTCCTGCTGCCATAAAAGAAATCCTCACAACGACAAAGGCAATGTTAAGTTTATTCTTCAGTTTTATTTTGCTGCTAGTTCTGTTTCTGCTCCACGAACATAACATACACTTACCTGCTTCCTTTTAGTTTTGTCATTCTCCATGCTTCTCGTATCCTTTTGCCTGTTTTTTTTTGTCTCACATTTGTCTTCTGACTGACTTCCTGTGACTCATCCGTTCCCTAGTAATAACATTTTTGTCTTTTGACTGTTACCCATCTCAGGTTTTTGGATCCTTTCTCATGCCAACGATGGTAAAATGGTAAATGGCCTGTATTTCTATAGCGCTTTACTAGTCCCTAAGGACCCCAAAGCGCTTTACGCATCCAGTCATCCACCCATTCAAACACACATTCACACACGATCACAAATAAAGCCCCCAAAACTCCAGTGCTGAAATTTTTTCATCAAATCATTCAATCAATGAAACTATCCCTGCATCTCAAATCAAGTTCCAGCTTTGAGTTCCTGGGTGGTGTGCTAATCTGAACTCTACAGTGGCCAGAAACACCCTTCAACGATTGATGTTATGAGCGTTGATGTATTTTTTCATGAAAAGGCACTCTGCAACTTATTTGTTGGCAACACGTGTTTGGATCACCACAAACAAACAGCTAATTTGAGTAGAGTGCATAACTGCACATGACAAATGTTAAGGAAATCTGCTGGACCCAGGTTGATGGTGTATGCGTTATGGTTACCACCTCCTTCTCAATATCTCTGCTACTTTTATATCTCTGCTTTTTGACCATTTGAATGAGAGGATTTAATTTAGACTAATGGCAACTTTTGTAGTTCTTCTTAACGTTCGACTTGAACAAACATAGCTTGGTGTATCAGCTTATCTTCCTGGAGCTTCAGACTTTTCTCACCTGGATGAATACTGCTTGGGTCTTGCGTCTGTCCCAGCTTTTCTGTCTATCATGTGCACACAAAGTACTGTACTTCTCTTAGGGGTTCAGCGTCTAGCTAAACATGTCTGTCTTTTGCAACCAGTATCATATTTTTTCTAAACAACTGGTTCCATTTTAATAATATAATTGGCACAGAAAGATCCAGAAGTAAAAGGTTAAGCACATTAAGTCACCTTGTAAACAGTGTAATCAAATAAAATTAAGGCTTTTTAAGCTCTTCCTGAAGGCGAAAGATCAGAAGTTAAAAGACAAAGAGTGGCAGTGAGCCATCAGACTGAAAACCAAGCATCAGAAGGAAGTTGATGCTGATTCCCATCCGGACATCATAGGGCAAATGACGGTGCATCAACAACATAAAGCAACATTGGTCAGAGTAACCTTGAGTGGAGGAGGACGTAGATGTCACCGGTTTCCTGGGAAGATCTGGGGAGGCTGAGTTACTTCAGCTGCACCACACTGATCTACAAACACATCTTAGAGAAACTTCAACACTAAAGTGAAAATTTGTGCACAAAAAAAAAAGACAGGGGGTTTTGTATTTTTAATTTTCTTTTTGTTTGTCTCCCCTTATCTCTCTGTGCTTCAGGATCCCCCTCCACTTTTGTGTCTTCTCAGCATCTAAAACCTGTGTTTTGACTCTCCACACTTTTAAACAGCCGCTGCACACCAACCAGCAGGCCCAGGCATCATTTCTGGGTTTCTGTACATTGGCCACAGTTAATTGCAGCTGCCATCGTTTCAGAAATCATCCCAAAATGCCTCACTGTATCAAATCCAACTCCAAAACTGTGAGTCAGATTGTCCATTCTTCCACCAAAGCTTATCTGAAAGCATACGCCAACAACCCCCGCTGTCTGATACCATGATTTGGACAAGAAGAATTTTTTTTTCATTTTCACTTAGGAAAAGATTTGTCTTAGGGCGAATGTGGTGCCGTGCCAAAGTGACGACAAGGAGGAATCATGAGCTAGGAGGCGCATATCTCTGGGCCGAGATCAGGAGCGCACTAAATATAGGCCACATCCAGTAAAATTTATTGCTATATAATGAGAAAAGGATGTTCCTCTAAAGTGGATGCGAGGCATTCATTCATTACGAGGAAGTTTAGCGTCCTCTCACTTTTCTCATGTGAAAGTTGGAGGCTCACTGAGCATGAAAAGTGGCCTTTTTCTCATCTTAAATGTACTCTGTTGTGTGCAAAAACAGAAAAAGAAAGCCAAAGGTGCTCCCACGAAAGGCTTTATCCAATCCACACAGGGCAATGTGGTACTTTGTGATATTTCTCATTCATGTCAGCATGCAGCTTCTATTTTCCTCTATGCCTGATCTAATAAGAAGGAAACACTGATGTGTATGCGGGGGTCAAAAGGAAAATCCAATCACACGACACACAAAGGCGTGAGCGACACATCTGACAGGAGGCAGCCGATGTTATCTATCCACCCCGCCATCCACTCCCATCTCCTCCTCTCCTGCTGGTGTCATTAGGTGACAAGATTCCCCAAACATGTCCGGAATTATTTCACACCGCATCTTTTGCAACTCTGCCCCCCCTCCTCCTCCTCCTCTTCTTCACGGTATGGCGTGCAACATTAACCATTAACGTGTCACTTTGTGGACGTGGCTCTGTCTCTGAGAAAGAGAGTGAATAACCTTTAAGGACCAGGCAGTGACTTCGATAATGAACTCCGTTTTCTTAGCGAATCTGTCAAGGCTGTCAACAGATTTTACAATCTGTTGCTAGAAGGAGAAAAACGAAAAGGAGGTGTGGGGCGGCATGGGTGGGGGTGTCCTTGAAAACCAGGAGGTGTAAGGTGGATACTGCACCTCGACACCGGATTGATTTAATTTGAACACATTTCCAAGCAGAAAATGAAATTATTAGCAGATTGGTACACTGATGGAGAAGGCGTTGTTGCGACGTTTTTGTCGCAAATTGGGGAGATAAAAGTGTCACAACAGACTTAGCTGATGGAAATGATGTGACACTTTGGTTTGCTGTTGGGGAAGAAACGGGCTGAACTCAGGGATTTGAAAAAAAAAAGTCAAGAGGGTGAAGATGAAGATCTTCACCCATCTTACATTTAAAAACATGCAGCTATAGCTGGTGTGGCTCAAACTGCAGTTTGAAAAATCCTACAGAGTGATCAGTAGTAGCACCAGTGCACATCTTGGTGAAATATGCAATGCGGTGTAAAAAGACAAGCGTGCTTCAAAAGTTTCATAATGATATCTGCTTTTATGTTAGTCTACGTTTAAAAATTGCTGCCCTTGTCCATAACAAAAATACTGGTTGGGTTACACTAACTATTCATATTTCATTAAGTCGCAAATTTAAGTCTAAGATTTGACACTTAGACTTCATTTCGATACTCCAGATAGTATTTAAAGGTTACAAATATTTAATGTGGCTTTATGAGACATTTGAATGCCCAATGTTTAAACATGTCCATTAGATTGTAAGATAAGGTAAGATAAGATAAGATAACCTTTATTAGTCCCACACGTGGGAAATTTGTTTTGTCACAGCAGGAAGTGGACAGTGCAACAGTTATGAGGCAAAAATTAGAATACAATAAGAATAAATACAGTACACAACTGCACAGAATAGAATAAAATAAAATACTATATACAGTAGAATAAAATAAAATAAATATACAATAAGATAAAAATAGAATACAAATACAAACACTATATACAACTGAGTAAAAATACAACAATGACAGAAAGGATTATTGCACTTAGTATTATTGCATATGTATGGATGTGTGTGCTTGATCAGTTAAAGTCTTTATTATGGAGTCTGACAGTAGTGGGGAGGAAAGACCTGCAAAATCTCTCCGTCCGTGATCAATTTGGATGTTTTCTAAGCTTTTTCTGACTTGTAAATGAACCTATTAGTGTTTTTTCTCCCATTTCAAGTAGGAAACTAGAAATTCCTAGGAACTGATACACCTATCAGCAGGAATATGCCTGTGAACACATAGCTTTGGTCGTTTGTGGTAAAAAGTCACTTATTCTGCTGCAGGTCAATCAATATCATATATTAGGAAGAGGATGTCTAATATTAAAAGTGAAGAATCATCCTTTTTCTCCTTTTGTCTTGCATGTTTCTGTTTTGTTTCAGTGTACACATCAAACCTGACTCCTTATGAGCAGAAAAGTCGAATCATTTCCTAAAAAACCTCAAAAATGTGAACTGAAGCTGCCCGACTTTAGGTAGTTATCTTTAAAGATCAAATCTAAGTGCACACATTTGTATGACAAAGCATTGTTTCCTTGCTGTGAGTCCTTTAGTGAGGCTGTCACATTGTTAAGAAACCTCTGTGTTCTCCACGGTCAGATTAATCTACAAGCAGCCGCGATCCATTTCCATTTCAACACTGCTCGCTATCCGCCCCCCCTCTTTCTGACGTGTCGCCCCCACTGAGCATTGCTTAAAGAGTAAAAGTAGCATCCTCACTCAGTCGAGGGCCTGCTCTTCAGAGGAGCATGTTCAGTAGGAGTGTGCCAGGGAAATATTTGCTTTGAATCATCAGAGGACATTAAAGAGCTCTTTGACGGAGTGGTGCACTCTTTCCTCGCCTGTGATGTGGCTCAGCTGAGAGCAAAATCATTCAGAGCGCTGAAGGAGTGATACCGGTATTTTTTTTTTTTTTTTTTTTTGTGCGGTGGAGTGTGTGTGGAGTTTGTGCGGCTACTTAGTGTGTGTGTGAAATGAAAACAGAGAGGCAGAAATCATCCTAACTCACGTTCATGTCTTGGCACATGTTTGCATGCTCCTGACACTGCTTTAATATTTATTAGTATGCATTCATGTGTATTGCGGTTCAGGTCCTGATAGCATGCTAACATTTTGAAGCTTTAGGATAGGAATTTGGGATACTGGATTATCCCACTGAGAAGTGTCAACATATCAAGGTTACGGAACAGCAAACACTTTCTAAATATTCACACACCAAAAATAATACTGACCAAATTAAAACCCTCTAAAAAAAAAAAAAAGTTCAGATACATTAGCTGTACTATGCTTAATTGTTAGTACTCATAATCTATTTTCTCTCTGGTAGTTCTTAATGCTAATCAAGCTATCAGCTTCAAGGGGTCATGCCACAAACTAGTGCGATGTGTTAAGCCACAAACCAGCATTAAGCTATCAGTCAAAGTCAGTGCTGGTTGTTATTTAATGCAATGCATTTTTTTGTTGAGCCAAAACATAACAAAAGGCATTTTATATTGTCAGGTAAAGACCCTACAATAATACAGAGAAAACCCCAACAATCAGATGACCCCATACAAGCAAGTGCTTGGCGACAGTGGGAAGGAAAAACTCCCTTTTAACAGGAAGAGCCCTCCAGCAGAACCAGGCTCAGGGAGGATCAGCCATCTGCTGTGACCGGTTGGGGATGAGGTGAGGGAGTGTCAGAGATTAATACTAACTATTGATTAAATCCAGAGTGACATTTAAACAGAAGAATCTAATCTGTTGGAGGAAATCACCTGACCTGATGCATATATCCCAAAATCGGTACAGGGTTGGATAAGACGGGACGTCACCTACTGGTTTGTAAAACCAGCAGGTGACGTCACATCTTATCCAAACCTTAAGATGAGCGATTCCACCATTGGCATCTTGTTGTTTTGAAGCACCACCAATAAGCATATCCTATTGGATAGGATAGGATTCTCACTTTTGTTGATCAAAATTCAGATAGTTTCTGTATGATCTTCAGACTAAGCATTAAACTAATCGTTTTCTTGCTAGTCGAACATTTTTGGGATTAAATGAATGAATCAGGAATTTGTTTTCGCAATTCAGCCTATCAACAAACATGCGTAAACATACCGCTGCATTGATTTTCGTACTTTTCCCTCTATTGTTTGCTAACTGTGAATGTTGAACAGTGTTAAATCTTCCAGCAGAGGTCCCGTGCCTGAGAGGTAAACTTCATCTTGGGTTTTCAAAACAAACTAAAAGAAAAAAAACATAAACAACAACTCTCAGATTGACAGAGAAGATTAAAAACAAACAAACAAAAGAACAAAGTTAGACTTACAAACCAACAAATAAAAATTGACGACCACAACCACCTGATTTTCAAAGAAAAGTTTAGCAAAATAAACTTTTGGATTTTCCCAAACACACACACACAGACACACACAAAAGCAAAGTTAATACCAGAACGGCGGTGACCTATCAGCTCATCCGTCTCATGAACCGTCACACTTCACGAGGTGTGTTAGAAAGTGATGTTTTATTGTCATTTATTGGCTGTATTGCACTAATGACTGAGAACTGAAATCCTCAGAGACGTCAAGAAGGCAAGCAGAAAGCAGAAATTATTCCAGCTTCACTAAAATCTGACCAGTAGACTTGGAGAAGTGGCGATTCATACAAAAAGTGCCCGTCCAAATAACCAATATGATATCCACAAACACAACTTTATGGATGTGTTGATGCATGCTCAAATCATCCAGGTTGATTCTGCTCATCTGGATGGATCTGGATGTTTCGTCAGTCATCCAAGTGATTTCTTCAGTCTGAGCTGACTGCAGTTTCCCCAACCTTATAAACAGTACATTTGCACAATAACTGAAACTAGCTCACTGAATGGAGAAAGGGCTGTGAGGTCAGTTCTCCCACTGAAAATGTTGCATCCAGATGAACACAATCAACCGTTTGGGACAACTTTTATGGATTTTGCACAATGAACATTTGGAATGCCTTGTTTTGCTTTCAAATGTGTCTTTTTCTCTTTGATTATGTAACAATGTCACCAATGCCGTGAATAACGTGGAATTTCTAAGAAGGCAGCTGATTCCGCACAGTGGCTTCCAGAAGCCTCCGAAGCTGAACCTAAATAGATTTTAAAGGTGATTCTGAGGGATTTGGATCGAATAAGTGGATTTGATTCTGTACACTGAGAATACAAAGTGAAACCTGAGCCGCAGCTTTTGTACGTCTGTCTGCGAGGCCCGCGTACCTGTGTCAGGCAGTTTTATTTTTTCTGAGCTTGACATTGTGCTTCCACGTACTCGGCAGGCTTTCATGTGCCTGCGTGTGAGGTATGTGTTTGTCTCCCGTGCCTTTCTATGGATTTGTTGCGCACCCCGGCTGTTAACAGAGTCGACAGCCCACTGATCTCCCATCAAACCGAGCAGCGCTGCAGGTACGGCGTGTAAAGGCTTTGCTTTGAGACTACCTGTCATCACACATCAGGAGATTATGGCGCTTTGCTCTGTCTCTCTCTCTCGCGCTCTCTCCGCAGCTACTACACCATCTGCAAAACGTTACATCAATGAGGTACATATCTCAACACGGAGCCGCAGATAATCTTTGGCATTTCAAACACAGAGGCACAATCACGTCATCGTGCAGCAGTAGGCCTCTCTGCTGAGTCGGCCGCCGTGTACTCGAGCGCTCAGATAATGCCAGATGCCGGTGCCATATGGGAAGCTAAATTTATCATCTGTTTTTTTTAAGAGTAGCGCCGTCTTCGTTTTCAATTTCACATCGTACTGTCGTACCATCAATTCGGGGCCCCTGACACGTGAGAAGATAAAGGTGGTGATTATGTTTTATGGAAACTCAAATTAAAACAGCAATAACATCATGTGATTCTCACTGATTTGTGGGTTTTTTAAAAGATTACTTTCACTTTCTAAACTTTTTTTTTCTGATTCAGCCTTCAAAACAATTTAATCCGTGATCACTTCCCAGGATTGAATTTGCATTTTTTTGATAGCCTTTCTACATCTCTGCAACTGAGGGCAAAACAGGAAGTATGAAGCCATTACCGCGACCAGAGTGCTAATATATTTAGACCCCAAAATAGAATAAAACGTAAATGATCATTCCTGCAATAATCCTCAGTGACCCGTGAGGGCGGCGCATCTTTCCCCCGGGCGAGTCTTAATGTGCTCTGGTGTCTCTTTGCTCGGTGCACTGAGGTGACATCCGCAACTACATAAATCTGATTTAGAGGGTTTGCACACTGAATAAGCAAATACAAGAGCACAGCATCACCTCGCATCAGGGCGGGGAGGATGAGAAGGAAGGTGGTTCATACCAGGAGGAAAGTGGTTATGGGAAAAATGCAGATCCTATGTACAATGAGCTGGCTACAGTTGTGAAAACTGAGAGAACACGACATGGAGTTATAATGAATGTTATATAAATATAATACTGTTAAAGTGTCCACTTGTGAACCTCCTCCTGCTACATTTCTTCATGTGTTTAGCACCAATAAACTGATTAAAAGCTTTTTTAATGCAAATTTTCTGGGGGGGGGGTCATAATCTTGGGTTACATTAAACAACTTGCTTTACAGTATTCACTCTGAAACATGTAAATTAAACACTATAAAACATCTTTTTAAATAGTAGGGGTCTCAGACATGAAGCCCAGGAATCAGAACTAAAGGGTCCAGGTTTAGCCCACTGCACAGCTTTATAAAGTTTGGAAATGGCAAATGGTTCTTATATAGTATTTTATGCAACTTGCCTCATTCACCCATTCATTCATGCTTTACCTATGTAAGTGCTTTTCTATCTAACATAATCTATCAGAGAGCAACTTGGGGTTCGTATCTTGCCCAATGATATTTGCAGACTGGTGAATGGGAATCAAGAAACACTGGACATGATACAATCACCAGTTACTCTGAATAAAATCTGTATTGCCTGACTGGTTGGTTGTGGGTCCTCGACGTTTTTGGCTCTCACTGACTGAAATTGGTTTCAAAGAAGGTGCTGCACCAAAAACCTCCCCAGTGATTAGATTGTATTAGCAGATTGCCACGGTGGCCTTTAATTTTGCATATTTATGGTAACTACGAGAAGTAGTACAAAAGCAAACAGTCTTCATTTCCGGTTTCTGTTTCAATTTTCAGCTTCACCACAGCTCAGAGAGTAGTTGAACCACGTTTGCAGACCACAGCCACAAATATGCTAGCAATCAAAGCAAAAACAGGACGTTCTTGCAAACCTGTTGGGGAATACATACTGTTCCTGGTATCCTGTGGTTGCTAGATGGTTGCAGACCAGTCTCAAAGCCTGTGTGACCAAGACTTTATTCACCCTGCATTGTCAACATGAAAGTAAAGTCACTTTGTTAGTGGTCACATGTTTGCAAAACCTCAGTTCTTGGTTTGGTGATGAGGGATTTCTAGATTAAAAAACATAAAGTTGGCCAACTATCAAATTTGAGGTCAAGTCATAGTATAGGTTGTATCCCTATACTGTGACACTAAATGTCATTAACTTGTAGATGTGGACGTTTGCCTTTAGAGTTGCCCCTGATCCATACATCAGAGTGTGAACATTAGGTCTTTAGGAAAAGAAAAAGGTGCCTGTGTGAATGAGTGAATGAGGTTTGTAGTAAGAAAGAGCAGAGAAGAACTGTTTAGTACCCTTGAGGTCAGACTCACATATTGAAATAGCTCATTTTGTCTGACCTAAAAAAAAATTGATGGACAATGGCAGGAAACAATAAAAAGCAGCAGACCGCCAGCTGTGGAACCCAAGAGTGTGATTATCCATTTGTTAAATCATCCAAGATCACTGTTGACAATTAAAAGGTGTCACTAAAAACCTCTCAGCCTGCTAAATTTCAAGAGACAGAAACACAGAAATCCTCTGAGCAGCTGAGCTCAGCGGTGAGTACTGAATGTGATTAGAGTGCCGTTTTTGTTGTGTTGCTTTTTACATGTAAACACCACTCGAACCTGACATCATCAGACCAAATTGTCACAGCTTTGAATGTAAGTTGTTGGGAGCACATCACTACATCACTTCTCTACCAAAGTCCAGACACGGCTCTAAATGATGACGCTGATGAATTTATACAGCTTCCCTCGCTGCTTTGGCTCGTTCCAGGCGATATTGATGTTGCTGCTCTAACGCAGCGGCATCATTCCTCTCGAACAAGGATCGGTTCTTTTAATCATCTTGTCCGCTCGCTGCATGTGTTTGGCTTTGTTGTGAATATGTGGTTGCCATGTATGCCTTTTAACAGGATTTCAGCCTTATGGGATGGCAAGGATTTGAACTAAATTAAACGCGACTGGGTGCCAAGAACAGGGGCGAGTCAGGCAACAGGGAGAACATGTAAAAAGGCCAGACGGGTTTTTATGTGGAGATGGTGACTTGGTGGGACAATCGGTGCTAGTTGGAGAAGTGAGCAAATGTGAAACGAGATTATTTAGCATAATGGCAGCAGTGGCTGCCTGAAAGTTGGAGAGACAGGCCTGCAAGTGGAAGGTCAGTGGTTTGAAATGCCTCCTGAGAAAAATGACAAAGTTCTCGTCTTTTTTAAAAAAAACAAGCAAACTTTACTGTCGTTGTACCCTGGAGCAAAGGATAAAGGGTGTGGCAAACAGGTCACTGGTAAGAATATGAAAACACGATATGAATATGAAGCATGGTGTTGATAGAAAAAAAAAGTCTTTATGCTTAGGAAACAACATGGTTTTAAAAAAACTGTGAAATGAGTCACTGTCTGCAACCTGTCAGGGAAAAATACACCAGAAGGAGCCTCTCGTCAAACCGACAAATATACTGACATTAAAGGGAAAAAACACAACAATGAAGATGCTTTTGCTCTTTATACTTTATGATGTTTGCAACCAACATCTTAATAAGGGTTAGATGAGGAACAAATAATGCTGCAAACAGCAGAGCTATTGCAAAAGTGCTAACGCTTGCAGTACCTCTAGTGGCCACTTGAGACTTTCTCTTTAAAAGCGAGTCAATCCCCATAGACTGTCATGTTAAAATGGCCAGCTTTACAGCAGAAATAAACGTGCCTAAAGCCTGCTACAAAAACCAGTTCTGTTCTCTATGACAGTTTCCTTCTTTAAAAAAAAACTATCCAAAGGAGGCCCTTTATATGATCCACATATTTGAATTACATTAAGGCTTAAAGTCTCTGAGATGAGTGGCTGTCTACAGCCTGTCCACGAAAAAGCATACATCTTACAACCAGCATCTTGTCAAGCCAGTAAATATATTGATAAAAAGATGGCAACTGATGGTAACTATAATGTAAAAAATAAAGAGGAATCGAGTATTTAAAAAGAAAACGTAGGTAACTCTGAAGTGATAAAACCTGCAGTACGTAACTGGCTGCTTACAGCTGTCTCCAAAAGCGAGCCAGGACCCACAAACTCCCTGAAATAAAATTTGTTAAAACTGTCAACTTTAGTTAGTGTGTGATGAGTCAGCGTCTGCAAACCATCAAGAATCACACCAGAAGGAGCTTCTTGACAAGCAAAGAAAAAATATTAAAAGACAAAATGCCACGACATTTTTAAAAAAGGAAATGGTTTAGATTAGGAAAAAGTGTTGACTGGTGATGAATAAATGAAGAAAAAAATGAACTGAATTGAATAAAATGACTTCATGATTAAAATATGTAAGTAATACTGATGTTATAAAAACTCCAGTACTGCAAATAATCTCACGACCACTCCAAAAGCAAACGAGTCCCCACAAACTCTCATTTCCACACTTCCAACTTTTTTTTTCATTGAATATGCTGACATTACCTCTGCTGGAGGTTTCTTCCTGTCAAAAAGGATTTTTTCCTTCCCACTGTTGCCAAGTACTTGCTCAAAGGGGGTCATCTGATTGTTGAGGTTGTCTCTGTATTATTGGAGGGTCTTTAGTTTAAAATATAAAGCACCTTGTTGTTGCAATTTCGCTACATAAATAAAATGGAACTGAATTGAATTAAATAGTCCTTCCCCTAAAATCTACGATCTAAAAATAAATGATTTGGTTTTTCACCAAGTGTAATTGAGGCTTTTCCCTTGGTGGTACCTGGAACCTTTTGAAAGGCTTTCAGTACCTCAGGTAAAGGAGGCTTTTTTAATGGCCTATATTTTGGTTCCTAGAGCAAACGTTTGCCAGTACCAGCTGGGAGACAGCCAACAAGGAAACAGCAATCAATAGAATGTGATGAAATTATTTGAGTGTATCTTTTATACAACAGTAATAGAATAGAATAGAATAGCCTTTATTGTCATTGTACAGAGTACAACGAAATTGGAGTGCCACTCCCCTGGTGCAAGATAAATAATAAATATAAATGTAAAATATAAAAAGTACAATAAAATAATCGCAAGTACTCAAACAATAGTAAGTACAATATATACAGGATAGCAGCATTAATATAATGACAGTAATGAAGTTACCCCTGTGTAAATATATTCTTTTATCTAAGTAATGAAGCAGCTGACCCTACCCAACTTCCAATATGTCACAGGGATCTCATACTCACACTTTACGCCAGTTTAGAGTCACCAGTTAACTTTTTTATACAATTACCTGACAAATAATATGAACTTCTGTGCAGTTAATCGTACTAACAGATTGCACAAGAAGATTACGTATTGCTAATTAGCAGGTATCTGCGCCTAGTCTATGAATGCCACAAAGATATTAAAAGGCTTTACTCAAGTCTTCCCTAAACAATGCTTACAAAGGCAATGTTGAGCTTTCACATACCACCAAAGGTAAGCAAATCATCAAATGTGGATACTTAATCTTTTAAAATGCCTCAAAACCGTTCACAGTACACACTAATGACTGAGAAACCTAAAGGTGCTCCGTGTCCATGTCTGTAAATAATTACAGCTAATTTGCAGATATAAAAAGTCAGCTGCTACCCTGCAGTGTTGCTTTTGTGAACTCTAATTATGCGCCAACTCTTATTTCGTGTCATCAAGTGAAAACGTATCACAAATTAAAAGCCAGGACTAATATTTTTAACTTCTCTGAGGCAAGCGTGGAGCATGTGTGGGCTACAGCGTTGCGAGGAGTGCAGAGTAAAAACACAAATATGCATATTTGTGTTGGGTTTGGGAAACTTAAGGCCCATAAAAGATTATTTTTTTTATATTAAAAAAAGAGGGAAGAAGAGAAACGTCAAACTTCACCTGTGAGAAAACCTTGGCCTTTGCCCTAACGCACCATTATAATTATGGATGTGCACCAGTTTAAATCACAGGTTGCCTTGAATAACATAACCCAGAGTATCCGTTGAGTTTCATCACCTTCCCTGTGCTTTTACATTTGTGTGGCATTTTGTCAGACGGTCACAGGCTGCAGGAATCCAAATCCAACACAGGGCAGGCCAGGTCATTTGCTGCAGTTGATTCAGCGTTGGTTTGGTTAACATTGGCTCTATTTTTAGCCTGACATCTGAAGTATCCATGGAGTCTAAATGTGGGAAAAGCCTGTCCTCCTTCCTCCCCGGGTGTCTGATGTTTCCCAGCAAGCCCTGCTGCAAGCCCTCTGCGTGCATGTGGCGGGGTGTGTTGGTGAGTGCACACGTGTGGGAGAGTTTTTTGTGTGGGTGTGAGAATATGCGTGTGTGTGAGTACATCCCAGTAGAGGTGTGTGTATGTGTGTGTTTTAGTCGTGCATGGAGACCGGAGGACTGTGGGAGGACTTCCTCTGTGGATCCTCTCTGTTTTCTTTTCAAAGAATGACATTCCTAAGCTGTTTCACTTTTCAGGCAGGAAGTGGAAACGGGCCAAAAATCATTAAAACCAGCAACGACAACAGCAACAGTTCGAGCGCCAACAAAGAGTCTGGAGTGCTGACACAAAGTCAAACAGTCATGAGAAATTGTTTAATAAATCTGAATAAGAGAAGGAAGAGCGCATTAAGGGGAGATCATAACTTTTGTTGCATTTTCTGTAACATTAGTCTCTTTAAATGATCAATTTCAGTTTGAAGGTTTGTCGCAGGACTTTAAAAAAACAAAGAAGAAGAGCTCTTCTTACACCCGACGTACCCAAGGTTGGTTTTGGAAAGATTTCAGGTGGAGAACCACATGCAATATTGACTTTAAACTGGGGCATGCATGTTACTGCCTTCTATTTCTCCTGCTTCACAGGTAATACATTCCCCAACCAGCACAATACCTTACTTTTGTATTCTATTTCATGTCATTTTTACCTCTGTAACTCTCCTAAAGTGCCAGAATTATCAACATATTAAGTTATATTACCAAGTGACTTGCCAAACTCAACACTGACTTTGGATGGGCTTCGCAAAACCTCAGTTCACTGCTTGTGAGGCAGTTTTGTATGATGTACGGCTGCAGGGAAAAGTTGGGCAGACCTTCAGAATTGTCCGTATATCTGCATAAATATGACGAAAAATCTTCAATTTTCAGATTTTCAGACATCAAGAGAACCTGAATAAAAATGGAATAATAAAAAGACTCCAGCGTAAGAGAGATAGGGGTCAACTTTAGAGAAAACACTGACAGCACTTTTCAAAGGTGTCAGGAATTCATTGGGTGGGGCGGATGGAGGTCATTCCCCGAGACGGTTAACTCAAAGGTGACATGCCTAACTATCCCTATGGCTTCAGTCACACAGTTCTAGAGAGTGGCCAGCAACCATCTGGTAACATCTAGTCACCATCGAAAAATGTGTTTTCCTTGACTGGTTTGCTAGCAACTGTTGGAGGCTGCTGGGTAAAATTAGTCAAAAAGGAAGCGCTGCACCAAAAGCCTCCTTGTTGTTGCCTTGGTTGCTACCAGATTGCCACAGTTTACATGTGTGATAACCACTCACAGCAACAATACTTGTGGAGAATGTTTGCCTTCAAAGTAAAGGTTGAGCCTTACAGCTACAACCAAGATGTTTCAAAAGCTGCTACTTTACTTTGAAAGTGAACCATCTCTTTTTTAATTTTAGTTGCACTTTTTCATGTTTCACAACAGCTTGGACAGTAAATAGCAACTGTTTGGCATTTGTAGATTGCCACTATCTACAGACAGACCCAGCTAATTAAGTCGTCAGTAACACAGGCCTAGAGACTGGTTGGCAACCCCCTGGCAACCTCTGGTTCCTAGAAAAAAATGTGTGTTTGAAGAGTGGTTGCTGCAGGTTGGTGGGAGTCCCCGAGTGAAATTAGTTGGATGAGGGTTCTGCACCAAAAAACCTATTTGTGATTGCACTGGTCTCCAGCAGATTGCCATAGTCACCTGTAGTTTTCTTAGAAGATGTTATTTTGTCTGCAAACACTTGAAAATTACTTGCAGAGCTGTAGAGAAACCTAAAAACGTTCAAAGCAAAAGACTGTTGCCTTCAAAATAAAAGTTGGGCCTTACAGCTGGAACCAACCAGTTTCAAAGGAAATTACTTTTACTTTGAAGATATATATTCTCTATGCAAGTAGCTTCCATGTAAACTACAGGCAAACACTAGTCACAGTTTGAAATTGATCAACCAGACCTAAAAACTAGTCAGTGGGTCACTAACTGGTCAACCCCCTGCCCCCAAATTTATGCATTAACAAGTTGCTGTGTGGTTTGAATTGCTCGCTAATGAAAACAAACCAATCCCAAGTGTTATGTCGACATTGAAGAGCGATTCTCTTCTGAAGGTTTCAAGTATTTGGTTTCATGCTTAAGTCCCTAGAAGCTTTCTTCTTCACACAGAAGGATTAAATTACTCATACATGTTATGAAGATTAGACTTCAATCAATAACTGTTCTTTAAATAAAACAGAACATCCAATTACACCTGATTTCCACAAATGGTCCTAGAGACTCGATTAGTTTTCTCATCATATGCAATTTCAATTCTTCTTCTTCTTCAATAAGTGAATGACCCAGTTGAATATTTTTGTCTCCATTGCTTCACACTTAGGATTTGTATGAAAATCTGATGAAGTTTTAAATCATATTTATGCAGAAATATAGAGAAGTTTTTTCCTAAAGCTTGACATGGTCATGCGTTGCAGCTGTAGTATGGTCAGCTTGGCTTTCAAGCCGGATTGGCCCGCCAGGCACAAACCTCAAGGGGGTGACCGGTGACACAAAGAAAGCAGAAGGTGCTTCCTGATCAGCATCATATTTACTATATTTACATATAAAATCAATAAGCTCAAAAAGACTGGAAGTATTATGGATGATCACATGTGCAGAACTTTGAATACAACCTACTTTTTACTTCATCTGGACCTCCTGCGCTGCATGCAATATCTGTATGTGTGGGCCATATCTGCAGCAAATGTATGCATAAATAAACACTTCAATGCATAAGTCATATTTAATTTCCATTTTAGGCATTAGTTTATGAGATCTCCTCTGACCACATATGTGCAAAAACTTAAATTCATGCGTTGGCAACATTACAAGAATCAGACCCGTAAAGATCATCCAGGGTCAACGTTCGAGCACTCAATTGACAGGCGTGAAATATTCAAATATAAACATACGAATACACATTTTTACGCATCTTTAGACTGATTGTGCGAGTTCAGGCAGAGAAGGAAGAGGAAAAGTCATAATGGCGTCCATTGTGAAGTTTTTACTCGCTCCACCTCACTCCCAGCTCACCCACGTCGGTGTCAGCTTTACGAGGCTACACCAGAGCAGCAGTAAAGAGATATACAGGGGTTATTTTTAGGCAAAACACAGTTAGCCACCTCTTGCTCCGTCTATCTCTCTCCCTCTTTCTCTCTCTCTCTGTGCAAAGTATTTTTCCCTAAAAAATGTATGAACATTGGTGGGGATTCAAAATGTGCCTCTCATGCATTATTGACAAGGCTCCATAACCCTTCTCATGACTCCAGGTCGGAATAAGTGCAAGCTATCCTTGTTTTCAAAATTTACCCTGAAACACTGTTTCAGATTTGTGAATTATTGACAAGCACACAGATGTTGCCTGATGTTTATTGTCCTGTCCTGAGTTTTTACATTTTTTTAGCACAATGACTAAGGACTCCATGTTTAAACCGCCAGCAGCCTGAGCCACTGATTATATGGCAGTGTGCAGTGTAAAAAAGGTTAATATGTTACTTCTCCTTATGATAAATCTACAAATTTAACCTTGCTATTTGCTTCATTTTACAACTTATTTACTCTCCAGTGATACAACCCAACAAAGCCATCAGAATGTAGTTGTGCCATTTATATTCTTTATTTTGTTCTAATGTGATTTTCTTATTTAAAATCAGCAGCAGTACTTCAAGTTTTGTAAGCTTGACAGTCAGTGCTCAGGCTGATGAGATAGGCTTTAATTTAAAGATTTCTTCACTGTCAGCTGCTCTCAGCTGGACTAACCTGCCTCACACAGCATGTTTGTGTTATCCTTGTTACCAGTATTAAAGTTATTTGTCTTCCACCCACCTGTTACTTCCTGCCTCTGTGTATATGGGAATAAATTGGTCCATAGGTATGGTGTTATTTTTGTGCCACTATTCTGAGCGCATGTGAAAAAAATTTGAGTGCACGTAAAAAACGTTTGCAGGTGCAAGTGTTGTATTTTGAGGGGAAATTTATTTTGGGTGAAGAAAAGCTGAGTTTGAGTGACAATTTATTCCTGCGTGCAAAAAATGTATTTCAGTGTTTGATTGGCTGTTCTGGTCTCCAATCAGCTCGAAACGACTAAATGCAATATCCCAGAATCCATTTCGTCCAAAACTCAAACGAGGCAGTGGCGGAGGAACACAAAGTGGCGGAGTTTGAAATATTACTCTTTCTGGGTCACAAAATAACCTTTTAACATATTTTCATGCGAGAATGGTGCTGTGTAAACTTCAAATACCTGCTCGATTTATCAATAATGGATTGGATTTATATAGCGCTTTTCAAGGCACCCAAAGGGCTTTACAATACCACTATTCATTCACTCTCCCATTCATACACTGGTGGAGGCAAGCTACAGTTGTAGCCACAGCTGCCCTGGGGCAGACTGACAGAAGCAAGGCTGCCATATCGCGCCATCGGCCCCTCTGGCCAACACCAGTAGGCGGTAGGGTAAAGTGTCTTGCCCAAGGACACAACGACTAGGACAGAGAGCCCAGGGATCGAACCGGCGACCTTCCGATTACAGATGCGATTCCCAACCCCCTGAGCCACGGTCGCCCTTAAGACATCACATATTTGCATAAGTGCTCTAATGTTTTCGGAGATGCCTGTTACCCACCAGCTGACCTGGTGGTCACTCGGGTTAAACATAATATATAAGGCTGAACTGACAAAAAATCACCACTACCCCATCAGGTATTATAGGAAAAACCATGAAGCCTTTGAACTAAAACAAACGCTGTTGTGACAGTGATGTACACTGTCTTGTTTGTATATATGTATGATTTGTTTCCAAACCGATATCATGAGCAGCAGCTTTTACAGCTGTGGCTCCAGCAAACATCAGCTGATACTAGAAATTAATTTTAAATAAATTCTAACAACAGCTGATCAAGCTTAAACGTGCTGCTGTTGTTTAGCGCAACATCCGCTGGTTTCCTGTTTCTGGCGCAAAGTGGGAGATAAACAAACAAGAGAGACGATCAGCTGATCATTGATCAGTTTCATGATTGAAGTAGCAACAGGAGAGGGAGGGAGGGAGAGAGAATGAGGGGAGAAGAGGCAGCTGTGCAATGTAAAGACAGAATAACTCCAGCTTTGTGTCTTTTTTTCATTCTAGCTGAAGTCCGGGACTAATCGCGTTCCTTTTCCTCTCAATATGGATGTATTGTAATTGGTCCAGCCCAGAGTTGATCATGACCAATTGGCTAATCCACCACCTTTCATTGTTTATAACGTTACAAAAACAAACAAACATAAAAATGAAAAATCATCATCAGCCCACCGGGCAAATGTCCAGGTCAGCTGGTGGGTAACAGGCATCTCCGAAAACGTTAGAGCACTTATGAAAATATGTGATGTCTTGATAAATCGAGCAGATATTAGAAGTTTACACAGCACCATTCTTGCATGAAAATGTCTTAAAAGTTTATTTTGTGACCCAGAAAGAGAAATATTTCAAACTCCGCCACTCTGTGTTCCTCCGCCACTGCCTCGTTTGAGTTTTGGACAAAATGGATTCTGGGATATTGCATTTCGTCATTTCGAGCTGATTGGAAACCAGAACAGCCAATCAGATTTTTTTTGCATCAAGTCTGTGATTGGCTGGTTTTGTGGCACAAATATAACGGTGTGCAGAAAGAGTTGAGCGTGCACGGGCAGAAATGTGTGTGTGGATAATAGCAAACACCGAAATACATTTTTTGCACACAGAAATGAATTTTGTTCACTCAAATTTAGCTTTTCTTCGCTCATAATAAATTTCTCCTCAAAATACAACACTTGCACCTGCAAACGTTTTTTTACGTGCGCTCAAATTTTTTTTACGTGCGCTCAAATTTTTTTTACATGCGCTCAGAATAGTGGCACAAAAATAACGCCATACATAGGTCCTTTAGTCTGAGCGTGGCATTGGGCCAGGTTACTAAACGAAGTCCATGTAATGCTTTCTAGTGAAAACAAAGCTCTCCGTGAAGATCTACATATTCATACAAAAAGTTTTAGAGGCCTCAGACAGTAGTCCTCAGCAGCTTTAGATTTATGTCTTTTAACAGACTAACATTTGTTTAAGAGGCAAACATGTCCATTAAAGTACAGCCGTGACAGGTTTTACATTGGAGGGGAGGGTTTTACAGGTTCTCTGACTGTGGGAGTTTAGAACAGCCATAGATTTGGCGACTGAAACGAGTCCAGAAAAGAGATCCAGTTGAGCAGAAGCCTGTTTTTCCCTTTTTTCTCCTCCAAGCAGAAGTGATTTATCAGTTTCTCCCTGTTCAGGTCTCTCTCCTTCTGCTTCTTCTTCTCCTCCTCTCGTTTCCCACCACATAAAGGAGCAAGGGGGAGGTGGTGGGTGAGGGGAAAGTCGAATGAGGTAGTTATGATGAACCGTCACTCAGATACTGACAGCAGCTTTCTCAAACGCTCGTGCTCGGACGAGTCCAATTGATTACACAACTCCGTCAATGTCACGGCGTCACAGGGCCCCCGTTTAAATGCACTCCCGGCGCTGTCGGATAAATCACATCAAACATCACTAACAGATACCCCCCACACCACCTTCCCTCCTTTGTCGGTAATTGCGATATTCCTGTCCTCCTGTAGATGTTCAATCCCTCGATCCCTCAACCAATTGGCTCTGACAAGGGGGGAAGCAGTTCCTGTCAAAACTGTTAAAGGGGAGGATGATATTTAAGAGGTGCACTGGATAACAGATATCCATCACCTCTCCAAAGGCCTACATCATTTCTGGAGGATTGCTTGATCAAGATGTCTTTGCCTGCTGCCTTTGTCCCTGCTACTTCTCTGGCTGAAAGTAAAGTTATTACGCCACCATGATGACTCCATGCTTCTTCGGTGAGAGGGAATGTGACAGGTAGAGAGCAGGAACGTGCGAGGCAGATATGCCTGAGGAACATGAATAAGTCAGGGTGGGGAGGGGGATATTAAATATTCATTCTCCCGATATCGCTCTTTGTCACATCCTCTTTAACAACAATGAGGACGGGCAGAGCAGGAGGAGGAGGAGGGTCCTTAAACTGGCGCTGGCTAGACGTGTCATGCGGCATCAAGTCACAACAGGATATTTAACCTGAGGCGAGGAGGATCTGCAGCTTACCGTTTGTTTTAACCTGCGTGCGATGGCAGAGGGGTGGAGCGGGAGCGAACGCATGAGTCTGGAGCTTTTCAGTCCAACGAAACACGACAGCGGCTGATTTCACTGATTAGCACACCTTCATCCAGAGGAAGAGCTAATCAGGGAAATCAGACGCTTTAAGCCTTTTGGGGCAGATGGAAATCTGAACTCAGTGGCTTGAGAAATGCTGGCATACATTTACAGGAAAGCACGAAGGTAGAGTTTAGAGACTGCGTACCTTTTCTTAGATATTTCTTTCATTTTGAGCCAAAACCTTGTAATTGTTCTTGCAAATTGGATGGATGCCTCCATTTGAGTAGCTTCCTGATTAATTTTTCCTTTCATTTTTAATTTGTTATAACTTCCTGCCTTTGCTTTTTTCCCTCCTCTGTTATCTACAGTTATCTACCCTGCCTTTATTGGTTTCACATGACATAACCATCAGCTGGTGGTCTCAGCCTTGGTTAAAATGCAAAATGAATGTTGTGCCAAACTTGACTTTCCAGCAAAAGACAGTTTGACTTTAAGAACTTTTTTCATATCCTTTTAGTGATGACAACAAAATTAAATGAGATATTCTCAATCAAGTTCTTGATCTGAAATCCCGGTCCTTCCGCATTGGGGTCCATTTTCCTTCCGACTGATCACACAATAAACTGATCGCACCACTGGTTCAAAGTGATGATATCAGGGGCAGAGACGTGATGGTTGTAAGAGTCCAGGCATGTTTAGTTTGCCATGCAACCATGAAACAGAAGCGAAATAGGCTCCAGTAATGGGGAAGACATTGTGTTGGCTCACAACCATTGAGTAACAAAATAAGCTGTTGTTGTCACTGGATTACAAACAATTATTCAAATAAAATCTTTAATTCTTTCACTGCATTAATCTGACTGATAGTGCTTGCTTTCTCTGAGTTTTATCACATGTCCATTTATGCTTCAGATTTTGCTATCAGACTTGTTTTGACCTTGAAGTTAGCACCAGGGTTTCGACCATGTTTGCTGTGGCACCTAGCATAAATGTAGCCACTGTGACATAATGACTTGGGTTTGTAAAGGTCTGTTACACATTTTCTCCTAGCAGCTGGTGGTTTCAAGGGGGGCAACTGACTTCACAGCAATTGTCAGTAACCTTCAGAAACCACTCATCAACCATGAGGGAAAGCACATTTTTTCCTAGCAACCGGTGGTTGTCAAGCAGTCACCAAACAGTCTCTAGGCCTGTGTGACTGAGGCCTGTTTTAAAAATTTGTGTGTTCATAGATGTGCAACATTTTTCTGAGTGCTGTTTTCTTTCTTTCTTTCTTTTTTTCTTGATTTTGTATTATACAGTTTCTAGATCTGAGCACCTTACATACATCCCCAAATGAACCTGACATCACAGCTGGACCTTTAACAAAGTTTTAAATAAAAGAAAGTCACATGTTTGTTCTTTGTATGTCTTTCTTGGTGCTACATTTATTTATGCTGTGATTCATTTGGAACCAACAACCCCTCCTATAATCCTGCTCAAGTTCCATGAGATATGAAAGTAGTAAAAGTTTAGTGTCAGGACTGGATCAAAGGGCGGCGACTAACTGAACAACTTTTTGGACATCACTGTGGGGTAGCATTACCACAGCAGATGTCCCAACACAGTGATTCCATGGAAACCTCACGCTCAGATCATTTCTGCTCTATATTTTGCCATTTGCTGTTGATGCTGGCAGAAGATACTGACCTGTCATGCTGTGCTTAATTTATCGCTAAGAGTCGCAGGAAGTTTGAAAACAAGTGTTGTACCTTCATGGCAGAAATGCTGAAATGAAAATAAGACAACACTTAAAAAAAAAAAAAAAAAAAAACCCCAGACTGCTGCTTTACACTTTCTCACTTCAGGTCCGATAACTCAGGGGATGCTTTGGCCTGGACTGTTGCCCAGAAAGTTGCCTTTTGCATTGCTGGTCTATCCGCCCAAAAGAAAAGCAGGTGGCTTGTTTTCTGAGCAGAGTAGTCGGGTAAAAGTACTGAGCAGACATCAGAAAACTGGTCCAAAACTAGTGGCCACATTTTTGTTAAGATTTTCCATTGCTCTTTAGTGATTCTTAAAGGCTCTGAAAACATTAAAAAATGTTGGGTTTTTTTTATGTAGACGAATGCAAAAAAACCCTGAATGCTATCATCAGAGTGAGTAATCTCAGCCACAGCAGATAACTGATATGAAGACGACTGCAGTCATGCCAAATGGGCACATAGTAGGTGCTGAATCACGGCTCTGCTTTGCAAATCCAAATGCACCTCTCTCAGTCTCAAGAAACAGCTCAGGGCTACGCTAACAAGCTGCGTTTGGCCATAAAATATGTGCGAATAAAGGAGAAGTACGCGGGATAAATCCAGAGGGCAGAAAAACTTATCCCGGTACAGTCGTCATCCACCCCAGGAGAGCCAAACGCCAGCATCAGAGCCAAACTTCATCATTTTACAATGTAAATCAAAAAGTAAACAGGAGAAAGAAGAGCAGGCGAGAGAAGCATAATGTGCACAGTAAATCCTAAAATCAAAACTCAGCATCCTTTGCTTTCTAAATGCACTGCTGTCATAAAAGCATTTCCATCGACAAATGAGTCTGCGGGAAAGGTCAATAGTTAATTGAATAATCTATCACCTTGGGATGGACAGAGTGTACCATGCTATGCAATCAATGACAGGCGCATTAAAAGGTCAGCCACAGACTTCCATGATAAGTCACCTGGTTAATGTTTTCTTTGGTTATACACAGCTCAAGGGTCGGCGGAAAGCAGCTGAGAGGCCACTTTGGCTCTGAGCCAAGCTCAATCACCAAACACTGGTTAAGTACCAGGTACAAAAGAAAAGGGAATGTTTGATCTGGATGAGATGTGAATGTTGGACATGGTTTCGAGAGAGCAGTAAACACAAAAATCCCAAATATTTCCTGGTTAGTCGAAAGAATCTGATTCTTTTTGTCTGGTTTATATCATTTGAAATGCAGTCTTTAAGTTTTGGACTGTTGGTTCGACAAAGAGAGCCTCTTGAAAATATAATTTTCTGTGTTGGCAACTTATGATGAACTTTTATTAACCGTTAACTCCAAGGCTGAAAAGTGACGGCAATGCAAACGGGCCAGAAACTGCAGTTCCTGTAATGTCCACTTGAGGCTGACTCCATCCTCATAGACTCCCATGTTAAAATGCCCAACTTTAAAGGATAAATAAACATGTTTATAGCCTGCTACAAACATGAAGTAAATCCTACTCCCAGAAATATCTGGCCAGTAAGGAGACTGAGCATTCTCACATGGTTTCAATGTCCATCCTTTACATACAGTCTGTGGTTACAGGCCATCATTGACTGGTAGGACAGCCCATACTAGATCCTGCATGTAGTAGGAAGACTAATTTGTATCCAGAGCTTATAAAAGAAGATAATTAAATTGCTAAAGACTGTCTGTTTATAACCTTGAAAATTTCCCATGTTGAAAAAGTAAAAATGCACGACATACACAGGTGTGAAGGGCATCTTTAAGATCCAGTGCAGAAAAAAATGTAAGTATCCATCTGAAATTAAAAAGAGCAAACGTGCTCACGGATCAGTCACACACCTTGCCTTCATCATCATTAATTTTTCAAAGCAAGGAAAAGAATTAAAATCTTTTTTAGCTAAACAATAGGAAGCCTCATTTCTAGTGCTGCTGCGCATTACAGATGCAACAGGAACTCTCATTTAGAGCAATAGTGGTGCATTTGCAGCAATATTACAGTGTAAATGTGACCAACCTATTAATTATAAATGAACAGCATTTCCTTATAATGCCAATTTATTACTATTCATGTGTGTACTTTTGCAGGAAGGTATGCTTGCTGCTGTGCGAAACAAAGAATGGACTGCAATGTTAACAGATGCTTCCATGAAAGGAAAAAAAACAATAATTATGCAAATCTCAGACGGAATAATTATGGACGTATTCATTATTTATAGGTTTGCTTTTGCTTTGTGCTATCATAAACTAACTCTGAGCTGAATGCACGATTGTAGCTTTCTCCTTTAATTGTGTGTACATAGAATTATGTCATTTATTTCAACCACTGCTGGCGCAATTTCATTATGACCATGGGGTAGAAGGCTGGTGATTGCCAATTTGGTTCTGGGAGAAACTTCATATTTTCTGTACTTTCATATGCATACGTTTGTTTATTTTTTTCCTCCCCGCACATCTAAATGTTTACTTTGCTGGGAATATTACGTTATGAAATCCATATAAATGAGTAAAATTACTGTTTGAACCGATGTAATGATGGCCCCATGCCGAGGAGAATCTTATTGATGTAATCAGCGAATGGCACAAAGCAGCTATTTTTTCCAGTAATTGGACTTGGTGGTACAGTCGCTCATTTGTCCAGTAATTAGTCTTTGTTTAAAGTAATTGTAACTGAAAAAAAATGACAAAAAACCCTGCGTTTTTAAGACCCACAAACACATCCAACAGGTTGATGCAGATTGTGCGGGCCTCGGGGAGACTAGATGTTGAAAGGAAGGAAACGGATCAAAAGATGTTTTGAATTGATGCATTTTTATTTTTAGAACCATATGTAAAGTATGTGTTTAAGTATTAGGACTAAAGCACTGAAATCAGACAATTTGGCTGTGATTTGTCACACTGGCGATATCAGTTAGTCTCTCATATTTCTGTAAAATATCTCAGCACTGTTCTTATTGCACGATGATTCATGTAACGTGGAGGAAGAAGAAGAGGCACACATGCTAAGTTTATATGGTTATTCAATGGAAGATAATACTGCACAAACACTGGGTCAGCTGTCCCAGGTCCGGGCTCACAGGGAGAGTTCAAAAGGACTTTGAACTTTTAAAAAATCCTATTTGTCAAAACTTTACCTTATATGTGAGATACTCTATTTTTATGCTCCCAATCTTTCATAATGTAATATAGTTGTTCTCGGCATAATGCATGTAGCAACGCTATCCTCTTATCCATCCATGCTCATGAGATCCAGTCACCTCAGTGTAGTGTCCAATCAGAGCATCTAAATAGACCTTATGTTAATGGTCACTACAACAACTTTTATTTCATTTACTTTTTTTATTTATTATGTTTTTCATAGGACTACTTAGACATAATGGGATATGTACCACAATCCCATCTTTTTATGGGTTCTTTTTTCTTTATATGATTTAGCTCAGGCTGTTCACCAACTTCTAGATTCATTTTCAATTCAAGCTTCACGCCGTTTCCAGTTCAGTATCCATTACTCATAAAATACCAAAAGAAAGTTTGATTCTAGGCCCCAAAGACTTTATCCTATTATCTAATAAAGCGCCATATCTTGTCAAAAGTTAGTCATGAGCACTTAAAAAAAATAGTTGGTTTCATTTTAGAGCAAAAACTCTTCACACTATCCCACGAAGTGCAAACAGTATCCCCCAAACACGCCAGCACCCTGCTGAATTCTCTGATAAGACACGGACACTTGTCACGGAAGATCAGTTTTGTCATTTTCCCGTCTCTCTTGTGTTTTGAAGATGGACCTCCTCACATTGATCCTCTGTGGCGTTTGTTTGTCATCCCGTGAACCATCACTGTCAAACCCAGAGCTGCTGTATTCCCGACGCGCCGCTCATCCCAAAGAGGGTTTAGACATACAATTAGCCACGGTTATAGCACCATCGCCGATGGCGGCGGTTAGTGAGCGCAGATTAGCATCTCGGTAATATTACTTCATCTCTAAATATGAAAGGGGATAAAGGAAACTTTTTCTCAAAATAAAATATTATTTTCAATCCCCTCATGTGTTGTGACTTTACTTAATAATTCATCTGCTACATCATGCCACGCTTGTCACAGAAATGCACTTACAATCCCAGCACTCCAATCATGACAGACGGTTAAATAACCTTACACTTTGCACCCTTGCCACACAGTGGACATATCTGATACTCTACATATGCTTTTCATCCATTCCTCACCAGCCTCAGAGGCATAAAAAAAGGCATTTAACATAAAGGGGAGGTGGGTGGGAGGTGGGTTTGGATGAAGAAATACTAATGTCGACTATTCCATTTATATTGTCCATGCTAAGTGTGAGCTCAGTCACATTGAGCAGTGCCGCTCTTGAAGGCTCTTTGCTGAAAACATCCATAACTCAATAGAAACTTGGCTGTGTCTCAGGCTGCTTCCTCTCTCCCGCCATCCTTCACGGGAATACTTTATGTGCCATCACCTCCCTACGATAGAGACTGAAGGGAAAGTGATGTCTGTTTCCTGTCCAGGACATTTCCCCCCTCAGCAGCCGAGAGTTTTCTGCAGCAGTGGATCTGTGTACTGATAAAAGCTCTGCTGCTGCTGCTGTTGATGATGGGCTCGGTTTGCTCTCTCTGGACGTTGTTTTTGTAACTTTGCCAGGCTGCATTATTGGCAGAACATTGAATCTAAACCGTTCGAGCTTGTGCTGATTTGCTTGACAGATGTAATGATGGATAGCGTGGTAGACCTTAATAGCTTTTATCAATTACGCTTGTCACAGAAAGCAGCCACAACCGGCTCATCGGGCAATAATGGCTCCTTTCAAAAGAACTAACTGTTCTCGACTCAGTTTCCTGTCTCTGAGATTTGATGCTGACTTATGGCTGAAATGTTTTCTGCAAGTCATTTGTAATACTGAAATTTCTAGACCTGCTCATCGTCTTTTCTTATATTCATACCTGTCAAACTTTGTATTTTGCAACAGACACATGTCAAAACTGTTCATGCGGTATCCAAAAGAAGTCAGTTCTCTCCAAAACATACATCATAGTTAGAGTCAGCAACGGCGAAGAACAATGCACGAAAGTTATCACGCACATTATTACTGAGGTTGGTGGTGAGTGGGTCGCAAAGCAGCTTGCAGAAGCACAACAACTATAAGTAGACTAAAGATGCTTGAGTCCAGAAAATTTTGGGAGTCCATCAATTGTTTTCCATTATAGATGCAGTATAGACAGGGGATGCTTGGCATATGTTCATTAGTACCACTTTGTCAGTGCTGCTGCTGTGGCTTATTTATGTACATGGTGTTCTATGGCAACTATGCCATTAAGAACTTGGTTATGACAAAAGTACGAGTGAAAAGTGACTCCCAACTCATTTTGTCTTCAAGCAGGGTTACTCTTGTGGAGGAATGACTTGAAACTGAACCACAATCTTTTCTGAAACCTAATAAAGTACTTTTTAGATCACAAATTGTTGGCAGTGTCTAAACCTGAAAGTGTCTTTTTAGCACCTAAACCCAACCAAGTTATTTCAGTGCATAAATCTAAGCTTGGACTGGACGTGAAATTCAAAAGTGAGGCAAAAAATAAAGAACTGCGAGCAAAACAGGTCCACATTGGAGAAGAAGCAGGATGATCTTGCTGTTAACACATGAAATGAGGGCACTAATCCACCAACCTCCTTAGAAGGCTGTGATCTGTAATCTTGCTCCGATGGTCTGACTATGAGCTGTGGTCTCTAAAACGGCCAACATCTGCGCTGCTTTTTGACTCTCCAGTGAAAGGAAATGCTAACATTTAGCTGCGGGAATAACACTTTACAGGCTAGAAGTTGTTTTATGGTATTTTACTCTTATGAATTAACAGTAATTAAATTATTAACTAACCCCCATTTTGATCTAATGTTGACAGTCACAACACAAACTTAAACGAAAGCTGGTCCACGTCAGGCAAAGAAAACTAAAAACTTCAAATGGAGAAACATACAGTTTTGGGCAAGTGATAAACCAGAGACGCCTTCTTACACAACATCAAACTGCTAGTCTCTACCGCCGTTGTCCATAACTCTCTGCGCCTATGACACACGAGACAAATCAAGTCAGTCTTGGTACAGTTTAGGTGTTTGGAAAAGACACGGCGGTCGTATCAGCTGGCCCTGATCACGACATTACTCAGGTCAACGCTGCATCTCCACCTCTGCTGTTAGATTTGCTCCGATCTCGGCCTCCCAATCCATCACATTCCCCATCCCATCGAACGTCCTCCTGTTACACAAAAAAGCAGAAAGAGCGCAAGGAAAAACAATCACTAAGAGAGATACAAAGGCTGATTTCATCCATCTTGCACCCTGAAGTAAATCTTTCTCAGGGAGCGGAGATCTATGCTCCTTTCCTCTCTCCATTTCAGAATTGCCTCGGAGCTCATCCATAACGGCTTTGCGGGCCCCCAGGTGCTTGGAGGGCCGGTCAGAGCAAACAGGGAATTGAATGAGGCGAAGGTAGACAGAAAGGAGACAGAAATGTCTCCTTGGAGGTCACACTGGCAAAATTGAAAGTCTCAGGTATAGTGGGGCCTGTCGGTTTAATAAAATGGATAGAATTTCCATTTACCCTCGGCACCCCCTCCTTAATGCATTGTTCTTGTAAGGGAGGGGCGCGAATGAGTCAGAGCCGAGGAATACACTTTATAGACACAAATAATCGTAAATTGGGAATGTCACCTTTAAGCCGAGGCATTTTTATTATTGTTAGTGGTGCTGCTGAGTGGGTTTGATGCTTTATTCTCTCAGGGATCCCTGTGTACCCGCACGGCCGCCCTCGCCGACATTTCTTCCCCACCTCCCCGCCATCTTTATCGGGCTCCTGGCGAAGGAGGAAGAGGAGAGCAACAAAGAGGGGACGTTAAGCTAACTTGTTTCTCCGCTGTCCAATACTTCTAGGTGACTGATGGCAGATGGCACGCTTTAAAATAA
This sequence comes from Haplochromis burtoni, assembly GCF_018398535.1. Taxonomy (NCBI): domain Eukaryota; kingdom Metazoa; phylum Chordata; class Actinopteri; order Cichliformes; family Cichlidae; genus Haplochromis; species Haplochromis burtoni. The sequence continues at coordinate 2,234,993 of NW_024582400.1, forward strand.
ACCTATCCATTAACGCCACTCACTGTTCTTTACCCCGAGCGTTTACTGCTGTCTGCAGGCCAGCCGGGTGGATCCTATCAGGGCACCGCCGCTGGACCTGGCCTTTGCCATACAGGTGTAAGCTCTTTATTTACTGCTATTATTTGGATGCTACAAAGGCCCCTATCTGGTTTATGGTGGCGACTTTATAGATCCTCCCTTCCGCTGGAATATTAACTGTCTCTCCATGATTCAATATGAAAGCACAAAGGGCTCCTGGGAGCTGTAGAGCAGAGCGCCGGATGCAGGTACTTGTCTAATTGAAGTCCCCTGAGCTTTGAGAGTATAGAACATATAAATTGGACAGATAGAGAATGCAGAAAGTATTGACAAATGTCTTAGTGTGCCTTTTATTTTTTTTCTTCCTTTTTTGTTTTTTTGCCCGCCCTCTGAAAGCTAGGCAGCAATACTAAGCAGCATCATTTCCCATTTGAGAGGACGCGGCACGGCCGAGTCAAGTCCGGGGAAATGGACAAAACAAAACATTCATATATTTAAATTAGATTTGCAACACTTGACTGACTCGTGCGCGTGAGCGTGCGCACGAGTCAGACAGAGACCTGTTTATTCCCCCTCTGTTTTGCATTATATGTGAGTGCCTGAGCAAATTAATGAAGGAGGCCCTCTGTATTTTTTCGGCTCCATGTTAATTGCAAGAAATAATATTAAGGATGTGTGATTCTTATGCCTGAGCATATTGTATTATAATAAGTTCAGTAACATTAGCAGGGAACACAGCTTATTAAGGAGAGGCAAGGTAGAGACTGGATAGAGATAGATTTAACTGTAATGTACCTAATCCTGAATATAGTATAAATTAGCATGCGAAACCCTATACAAGATTTGAATATTAATTGAAATATGCAGATGATGTATAGGGTTGTAATTATTGCTGATTTAGAAGTATAATTGGATGAAAACTTTTTTTTGTCTTGGTGGACTGTTCTAGCAATGTGCTGAGAGATTAATATGCATATTCATGGTTGAATCTGCTGAACTCTTATTACTGACAATTGGTTTAGAGAATCTGTTTGTGAGGCCGGGTTGAAAGGCTGAGCGAAGACAATAGAGAACTGGGGAGGATCGAGAGAAGCACGTGTTTCAGTGAGCGCCGAAGCAAAATGAAAAAATTTAAAACAATGGCTTTTTGAGCAAACAGGAGAAACGGGGCAATTGTGCATGCGTCACGTGTTTGGTGGCCATTTTCTTTTTTAATCGTTTGTGCCCGCATAGCCTTTGTACTGTTTCGATTTACTTGCTCTTGCATCCGTTTGATAAGGTAGAAAAACCGGAGAGAGTAGAGAATCCCACAGATGCCAAAAGTAATACAATCGCAATTCCAAAAAAGCTGGGATCAAGTCAAAGTCAAGTCAAAGTCAAAAAGACTTTATTTATCCCCAAGGGGCAATTAAGATAGATGATACCTTGCCGACCATACATACAATACACAAACATCACATTGGGGAGACAGGTCAGGCTAGGTAGCACTGGCCGGTCGACCACATGAGCAGCGACCCGAACCGAAACAACGATGTTGCGTAAAATGACAATACAAACAGAATGCAATGATCTGCAAATCTCATAAATTCATATTTTATTAACAGTGGAATATGGAAAACATATCCAAAGTTTAAACTGAGACAATGTACCATTGTATTGAAAACAAAAATTCAAAGACAGCAACACAACTCAAACTGAGGAGATCAGCTGCTGGACTTTGTATAGTAATGCTGTCCCATCCAGTCCTCAGTTAATATGCCAAATGTCCCAGTGGTAGACAGGCCAGTTCAGCATCCAGAATGTGGACTCTAGCTCGTAGCAGTTCACAGTAATGTGAAGCTGTATAGCTGCTATCTGCAGCCTAGCATTGTGTTATATTAGGGTTTTGAGGTGTGATACCTTTGTGCATGTCCTTCCCTGAAAAAGACATTGTCTGGATGCAACTTGTTGCAAATCGTATAAACTTGCTTCCCAATAACCTCGCTTTGCTTCCCCTTTACATTTTACACTGTGTCTTAAAATTTTTTGGACCTGGAGCCGTAGATCTCTCCCAAGTTAAGTCATAATTCTGATTATAGCAGAGTTTTCTTGTGATGAGATTAAAGGTGAATTTTAGACCTTTATTCAACAGAAGTCAAAAATGGGTCTTTAAACTAGATCATACCTTCCAAATTACCTCTCTTTTGCGCATGAGGTCTTCTATCTCAAGATTTCCAGTTGGTCATGTGACACAGACACTATTGATGTACCATCACTTTCGAAGTTGAACATTATATTTTGCTGTTTTGAATCAAGATGAGACGAGTGGGGACACTGCATAATCTCTTACAGTGGAATTATACCTCTCTTTTAAATCTATGCTGTAGGCACGCCAAACCCCTCTGAAACCCTACGCCGTAACTTACTTAGGAGGCTCAGAAGGTAGAGCGGGTCACCTACTAATCAGCAGGTCAGTGGTTTGATCCCGAGCTTCTGCAATCTGCATGATACAGAAACCCAAGTTTCCCCCTATGCATTCACCATAGAATGAGGGTGTGTGTGAATTTCAGACAAGGCGCTTCGGCTTGTAATGGAAAATCCCTCTATGAATGTGTGTGTGCCAGTCGGTTTGCTCGATGTGCACCTTCTTGTGAGCCACAAAGACTGATTAGCCTCCTATGCCCAGTTGGTTACTTAAGTTTTCAAAACAACTGGAAGAAAATGGATCAACTGAAAGATAGAAACTCCACTGAAAACTACAGTTTTGGCCATGAGATTTCAGATTGACTCAAGTACATCATGCACAGTTATAATGTTGTCAACATCGTTGGTCACTTGTATAGGCTACGTTGTGTGCTCTACATTGATTCAGTGCAGGAGTCTACATCAAGCTTAAGATAACTATGACTTACTAAATAAGTGCCCATAAACTCATCACGAAAGCGTTTACATAGATGATGGCTGAGGGCCATTTTTCCATAGACTTCTGCAGGCCTGAAAGACTTTTTGCAACCATAGGTGTCATCCCCTAGTGGCCATTAAAATGAATGCAGCTCTGAGACATTGGAGGGCATGTTTATGCTTCATATCATCTATGGTCTGCCACAGAGAGTGGAAATTCCACATATAGAGTGGTATGTGTGAATCTGGTGACCCCGAGATGAACTTGACAGATAGACAGTTTTCTCAGGGTACCCCGTCTTCCTTCCACAGTACAAAGACTTGGATCGAAAAGGTGAATTTGAATTGGCAGTAGGCATGAATGTAAAAGTATAAATCTGTTGACTCAAGTTTCTACACGAATCTGCATAAGTTTTTAAGGAAATAGATAGATGCATCAGTCCTTTTAATATCAAGCTACCTTGGTTGCATCCAGTGTCACATTCAAGGTAGAGGAACACACTGTCTTCTACTAAATGGCTGATAAATTTGTCAAGATGGATGCAAACATCTTTCACATGGCAGCTCTGAACTGCACGCAATATTAACATTCATGTTGTTCAAAGGTTTAAGTACACGTTGGATCACATGTAGAGGCGCTTCACCTCTCACCTGCTTGCACCCTGCGTAACTGTTTGAAATATGCTTTTCGTCTTCTTCTCCTGTCTTCTTCCCAGCAAACTTCATGAGTCATGACAGGCAGGTTGGTCTTAATGCGACCCACCGGAAACCGCTCCCGCGACCTCGGCTGTCTAGAGCTGCTCAGCAGCCCTCCCTGCCCGCCTCCCCTTGTCACACAAAAGAGAAACGCTGAAGGACCTCCGCTAACTCTTGTCAGAGCTGTCACGCACTCTCCCGCTGCCTCAGTCTTGACAAGCGGTTGGCTGAAATACCCGCCGAGACCTGCTGCCCCGCTCCCCCTCCCCTCCTCTGGCATCATTACCTCCTTATTTTATATGCTGATTTATTTCATATCACCGTCTTTTCCTGACTCCCTGTTCTCTTTCAAACTTTTCCCAGAGCTCGAGATGGGAGCCTTGTTACTACGAAATGCCTAAAAATACAATTAAAAGTCTTTGACCCAGATAGCAGTGCTGACCACAACGTAACCCCGGCCGTCCCTGGTGGTGTCCATACGTGATCCCACCATCTCAACCTTCCCCCACCCCCAAATATCTACTCCTGTTTCTGCATGCAGATGATAAGAAAAAGGAAGAAGAAGTCCCTCATCAAGTCAGAGCTCTGAGACCTGCTCTCAGCCACTAAGGGGCCCTTGCAAGTCTGCTTTTGATATACTGGCAAAGGAAGATTCGTAAGAAGTTTGCATGAAGTTTGAATGGCATGCTTAATGATATAACCTGTAGGTCACATGGCTTTCACAGTACATATGCAAACATAAAAGACAAAGACCCTGTTTGTACTGTCTTTTTCTACTGACTTTGACTCCTTTCCTTTTGGAGCATACCTAGGACATAACAGAATAGTACACCATGAAAATGAGTGCACAAATTGTTTGTGTGAGATCCTTGTGTTCACGTTATGGGAATCTTAATGACAGCATCTCCTTTTAGCGCTCTAGGAAAGGAGATATTCGATAACCTCGCATGCAAAATCCATCATTTGCACATACAAACTTATTTGCACTCATTGCACAGCTTCTCTTTCTCCCTTTTTCTCTTATCTCCAATTGCCTCAGAACTGAGCCAGTCACCTTGATACACTCACCGCCAGAAACGCCCACACAATCCACCCACAGGAAATGTTAAACGCCTCAAAATGTCCCTGGTAACATTAAAGAGAGCATTTCAAGGAGACAGGAAGTATCCTAAACGCGCACAGAGTGATCACTGTATGCTGAGTTTATTTGTAATGACAATGTGAAAAGAAAAGTTGCATCTCGCAGCTTCAAGTGTGATTCTGTAAAACAACAACTCACGCCTTATTGACAAGTTTGGGTTTGAGGCCGCTCTCAGTGACACGGCAGCGTCGCTTTCCGTGTGTTTACTGTTGGTTTTTGCATGTATGTTGATATAAGAGACGTGGGAGCTCTGTATTTGTTTAGTCGGTCTGGCGGCCATGCCGATTTCATGATAAATATTAGAGCTCAAATATGTGAGTAGGGCATTTATTGAAAGTGATCACTCCAAACATTGTTTGTTTGTCTGCAAAATTGCAGCGGCCTCTTTTCGTCAGCCGGGTTATGAGAAATTTCTCTCCAAAGCAGCCCAAATGTAACCAATTCGATCCGTGTTTGTTTTTTGCCTTTTCGAGACTGTTTGTCAATGTTTAGAAGAGCTTGTGTGGAAGTGTGTGCGGGGACGGGGCGGGGGGGGGCGGGGAGTGGGTTACACATGTGCGTAACGATGATAGCTACACTACACGGGGAAAAACAAACACCTCAAGAGACCCATATATATCCACTTGCAGGGAAGTTTTATAAACCAGAGCGCAGTACATTTATACGCCCACTCCTTTTCTCTTTCTCCCCCCCTCTCTGCACGGGATTACAAGGTGGTCAGGCTCTGCCAAGAATCCTCTAGGTGCAGCGCAAAGGGAGTGAGAGCAATGTGTGTGAGAAAAAAGCCAAACTACGTGACTTTGGAGTCCAATGGGTGGGGGTGGGAAACAGGAGGGGGGCCTGAGAGGCCGGAAATGGAGAGGAAAGACCAAGGAGCAGTGGGAGACTGACCTTTTACAAGACAGCTGTTCTCTCTCAGGTGCTTGTTCTCAGCATATCTGCAGCCCTTTTTTTTAAACCCCCCTTTTTTACATTAGTCATTATTTGGTCCCACGGGATGGAGAATAGGAAGGAGTGTTTAATGTGGCAGGAAGCAAAAACTACACTCTTACAAAGGCTTGTGACCCCCTTCAGGAGAGCACACAGCTGAGACACAAGCTCGGTGAATGTGTAACACAATAATATCAACACTTTTCTCTCTTAATATAGCTCTAAATATGCATGGATCTGTATCCTTTTGTCTTTTATCTGTTTTGGAAGCATTTTATCCAAAAAAGTCCCTCTGCTGGACTAGGACCAGCAGTTCTATCCAGCACAGTAGCAGTCTAACAGTCTAAGATCGGGCAGCCTGCACTTATTCCCAGGGCGTCCAATACTGCTGTTGTGCCGATTGTTGGGGTTGTTATTGAATTACTTAATTTTTTACACTACTCATTACATTTGCGTTACCCTGTACAATGCCCTGAAACACATTGTCACATAGTTACCAGTTAAATATATTAACTATAGCTTACAGACCCACACACTGACACAAATTGCTATCCTGATGAGGACACAGGTAGGCTCTTTTGTTTTGCTTTGTGTTGTCAGCTTTGCGTTCACACATTAAAACTATGTTGAAAAAAAACACAGGGCCCAAAGAAGCGATTGCCACAGTGATTCTACTGCAGGAAGATGTACAGGAAGAAACGGAGGCTCCAACACCGACTCTTCATCACTGCCTTTGTTACCTTTAAAAGTTTTGGCTCTGGCTGCTGGGTTTGTTGCTGCATGTCAGCATGCTGTCTGTGCAGATGTCCACAAAGAACCAAAGTCGTGTTAGCAGTAATGTGGTATCTGTCCTGGATGCGGCCTCCACTTTACCATAACGCTGTTGTCCTTTTGTGCAATAAAGATAAAAGTTATGACTATGTCTCTGCTACTGAAAAGCGAAGTGGCAACAACTATCGTTTGGGAGAATACTTCAGCAGCTATCTAGAAGTGACTGTGTGATAACGTTGTGATGTAAAAGATAATGAAGCACCTTTGGAGTGCAGACCACATACTTTCTGATCTTTTCTTTTCCACTTGTATCAGTTTGTTTGGCTAACTTTATGATGTCCTGATACTGACTAATTGGCAGAAACTCCACTCAGAAGGTAAAAATCAGTCTAACTGTAATATTAGTGCATAAACTGCCTCTAAAACTGCAACATATTCCAAGCATGCTTGTTTTATGAGTGTACTAAAGGAGTCAGAGGGGATTTGTTCAGTGCAAGGAAAAGGCATTAGGTGATACGGCGCACCTCATCTCCGGCAAGCTCTCCAGGTTACAACAGCACAGGGAGGGGAAGGGGATTTTTTTTTCTTCCCCCCCTGCGAAAGTCTTCAATCTTGTGAAGCCTGAGGGGCTGAGTAGGTGTTTAATTATTAAAGGTGTTTGAACAAAAGGCTATTCTAAGCCTGCTGGAGCCACCAACTGGACATTCTCCTCAGTGTTTGATGGATGACTACCTTCAGAAATAGTCTGTTTCCTTCGCCATGTTAGTGTTAAATTACCCCAAAAGACTCCCAGAGACCCGCGCTGTCTTTCCTCCTTGTTAAAGAAGGATATCCTCACATTTGTGGTGTTTCACAGACGCAGCAACACGCTGTGTTTACTACTAAAGGTGAACACAAAGATTTATCAGCTCAGGCGGTAATGCTTGACCATACAGTCATTTGGAAAATTCAGTTTATGTTGCAACTTTAATGCTGCCTGAGTCAAATTTTAGAGGTGACTACAAGTGCCACAATTGGAATGCTGTAAAGGCTTATTTCTGTATTCTTACCACATGCAGCCAGTGTTAAGATTCAAGACAATCGGTTTTTAAATTTTACGCTGAATCCAATCAGTATTACACACAAACTTTATTAAAGATCTTCTGTTTCAACTTGTGTAGAACTGTAGAAAACTGAGTAAGATGCAGTTTAGTTTCTCTTTATATCTTTTGGTTATTTTAAAACTAGTCCTTTAAATCCAGCCACAATTTACCTTTGCCTTAAAACAGCAAATTACCTTTTTTTCCCCATACTGAAGTTCAGTGTTTTGTTGACTCAACTTTGTCAACTTTGTTGCTGTACAGCTATACCACTTTGCTCCTGGCATAATCATTGCAGCCAGGAGGTGAATGCAATTATGAGTTGTAACAGAGAATTTCTGTAAACATGGGCAAATCTGCAGTCTCAGAACTTCCTGTTTTGTAGGGAACGCGACTCAACGTAGTTCAGAATGAATAGGGAACTGTGGAGTCGCACAACCAGTCCTGAAAGGCAAATTTTGCCCCAGCAAGAGGACCTAAGGTATTATTAGCCAGAGGAAAGACAGGTTCATCCAGTTAAAGGTACACAAATATATCAAATTATTACCTGTTTGTTATAAAAGATTTAATCCAATTTTTATTTTTAACCTAAATATCTGGCATGATCACATCATGCATGTTTTTGGTAGACAAATATGTTCTTCAATCCAACAAGGCAGAGATTGAGCACACTCTGGTTTTATTAGCTGTCTTCACAAAAAAGTACCAGCCATGATTTATCAAAACAAATTCCAAACGAGCTGTAAAAAAAGAGGAGCCTATTAAAGAGTAATGGAAGCAAAGCAACAAACATAAAAAGATCACATAAAAAGACTGGCATCAGGAAAAATTAATAAAACATAGCACATAGGAGCAAGTCTATGAAAGTGAGTTTCAGAAGAGACTTTAAAAGATGATCGTGAGTTAGCTAAACGCTCACTGTTCAGGTTGGACTAAAGCAAAGGAACTCTTTCACATTGGGCTTTTAGATGGCAATAGTGAATGATCAGGCTTTTGTCTTTCCAAAAAAAGTTGCATTAAACAGAAAGCATTATTGCAAACTGATTTAGCCTCAGATTCACTGGCCAGCAGGTTTATTTTGGGCTGGTAAAACTGCATGACATCAGTGTCAAGAGTTGCAAGAACCAGAAAACCGGACTTGAACCTATAATCCTTTCTATAATCTGTGACATCAAGAATATGGTCAGGGATGATTAACATCTGGGCAAAGGCAACAACTGCCCCAGACCACTGTGGGGTACAAAAGCCCCACAATTACAGTCAACTGTCTTTTGGAAAATACATCAAACAAAATTGCCACATGAAGGTACAAAAGTACAAAGAATCTAACTAAAATCAATTTTGGCAATGTCTTAGGTTTCTTTTGGATTAGTTATAATTTTAATGCAAAGTTATTCTGCCAAACCTGCAGTGAATCGTCTTTAATATCAGGAAAATAACTTGTTTTTCACAAAATGTGCTCTTAGATGAAATGCAGGTCATGTAACCCTGAAAGAGATCCTCCTTCAAAAAACAGACACTTCATAATTCTGGTGTTTTCTGGGCAGTTCCTGATGAAATAAATGAGTTGTTTGAATTACCACTTAATAACAGGGTTGGAGCAGATTTCTGGAGACGAGGTTCCCCTGTGGTCGCTGGACTATAGGTTTAGACTGATGTTTCCACAAATTAAAAATCCACCCAACCCTTGTGAAATCAGCCTGTGGTGTGCCAATACCTGCTCAGTCAGGACTCCTGGGTCAGTAAAATTCCAGGTTGGAAAAATGTTAACAGAGCCTTCGACACTTTCTGGTTTTAGAAAATGAAGGGAGTCCAGGAGAAGCATTTGAGGGTTACGGTTTATTTTCCTACCTCTGAGAAACTCAAGGAAAGTAAGTTATTTCACCCGCTGTCTGTGTGACTCAGAGACAGATAACTGAACAATATGCCAAAGAAACCATAGCTCATTTGGTCAGTGTGTAAAGATAAAACTTTTACTTAAATAGTGTCTTTCTTAATTTGTGATCCTGAGACATGTCTTTAAAGTGTATATGCAATACGTAGAAGCTTTTGTACTGCTAAAGTGTTATGAATGAAATGTAATGAAATGCAAAATGCTACCATCCTTGACTGTCAGCTGTCTCTAATAGAAATAAGAAATTTGTTTAATTTGCCTCAAAGCCTCCATTCTGCTCACCTACAAAGCCAACACAACAAAACATGAGCTAAAGTTAACTTAGCTTTAGCACACATTAACAAGCAAGCTATCCATAGCTGGCTAGTTTGGTTGGCTTTTTTCATATCACTATTAATCTGCAGCACGTTTTAAAGCTCAGTTTTTGAAACCTTACGATGTAACTACAGCCCATCGGCTCACCGTTTGCCAAACACCAAATATTTGAACGAGTCACAAAAGAATCACTCTGAGACTAACAAAGATTTAAATGAGTGCATGAAGATGAGGAGCAGAAATTTTTCACAGCGAGCAATCCAAACCATGCAGTAGTATATTAATGACTAACCTTGTGCTGAGGAAGGATTATCTCAGTTGTTCTCCTCACTGAAGTTTGGTCCGTTTTCAGGAGGAATGTGAAGTTAGCTGGAAAAACAAAAGTTATTTTTCACAAAGTAGTTTTTCATGGATGTTTTGCGTGCTTTCCAGTAGCGCTCTTAAGAAATGCCAGTGGACATTCTAAACAGAGCATGATTGAATGGTAGCATTTTACAGGATCCATACCACTCTAAACATGGCTCAAACGGGATGGCTGCCACTACATTGACGTGACTGACTAAAAATCGATTCTCCACTCATGAAATTGGGGCACATGATGCTATGTCTGCATAATAATGGGAGGGTTTGTACTGTAGGAATTCAAAAACTTTAATATATAACAACTCTATTACCAGTTTACTTTTTGTACAGGTCTGTGTAGTGGCAGCGTGATTTGACTGAAATCTCTGATCTGATCTGATTATTCACTCTGAATTATTCTTAGTCACTACAATAGTTCATCCAACTAATTTGGTTTCTTTTGAAGGTAACATTGTAATGTTTATCCAGTTGAATTGAGGTTTGGAAATGTGTTTGGAAAGGGTTAAGGATGTTTGGAAGCAGCATATTCCATTAATATTAATTACAAGGCACTATATGCATGACATTATGATTGGAAGCTGAGCCCCCCTAAAAGTTTGTACCTACAATCGCCCCTGGAAAGCAAGTAGTACCAGCAACAACTAATAACCAGGCCTCATAGTGACTGGAGGCTACTGCTAGCATCAGCTGTAGAGAAGTGAGGAAGAGATGAATAAAGGGGAAATTCACATGGTAAATAGACGGAGGAATATAATTGGGAAGAGAGGGGTTGGGTTAAAATACATGGCTACTTTGACCATGAAGCACTGTTAATAGCTAAATTGTAGCTTTTAGTTATTGTCACATGCTGCACCTAAGAACTAAGCCAACGACAACCGTATCAACCTGATTAAAATTTGTTTCAATATAAATAATCAAACAAAATGGAATATATACACATAGTATATGTATACAGGATATACGTGGTTATATATTTATAGACCAAAATGACAAGGCCGAGTTTTTTGTCCCAGTCCAAGCCTGATTCTCTGCCAGACAATTTGTGAAAAAGTCTTTAGTGAATAGGAGGGTTCCTCTGGCTACAAATGTATCAGCTTTAGCACATTATCTAATTTTAGCCAACATTAACCAGGAAAAAAGGACGACATCTGCAAGGGATTTAACTCATTGAGAGACTTTCTTTTTAGTTTTGTAGTAAAAAAAACAACAACAATAAATCTTCAAAGCTAATGATAGCTAAGACTAGCATGCTTGCTAAGGCGGATAATTGCTAAAGCAAGATTTGATTGGAAAAAGTGTGTTAGTTTACCTAAAAAATATTAATAAATTATATCTTAATTGTGAATATTACATGATTGTCCAGTAAAAATAGCACATAGAAACAAAAAAATAAAATAAAAAGGAAAGCAAGAAAGTTAAACTTAGCCAACTCACTCACTATGTTGGGTAGCTAACTACTCAGCTACATTGTTAGATATGCTAACATAAAAAAGAAAAAAAAAGTTATTTTATCTAATAGAAGCCTTTTCTGGCAAAATGGCAACATGGGTGATTTCAGGCCTAAACAAAGGTAACAATCTGTATTTGATTTAGCTAAAAGAATCCAAACCCAGGTGTTTTTCATCTGGCTAATGTTGCCTTATGCTACTAGAAATGACATCTGGAACTAAATTCCATTTGATGGATTTAGATTTCATTTTAAGCTGTTAAATATCTCCAAAATATATTAATAGTACATTTTACTTATTAAAAACAGTGGAATGATGTAATTTTTTATCCGTAGCTATAACATGTAGGACAGTTCTAAATATACTGCCTGGCCATCTTTGGTGTAATGGGAAGGCCTCTGAGCTGCTTTGATAAATTTAACCATTAAGAAAGAAAAAAAAAACTCGCGCTTATCACAATTTGAGTGCAATATGGGCCATTACTTCTCAGTTACGATAACATCGTTCTCACCAAAGAGCCTGTTGTGATCAAGGAGCATGGCAACACTGCTACACTGCCTTCAAATAGTGCAGAAAACATGAGCACCGAGACAAATATGGGTTGGAAACAGGCCAAAGGTTTAGCCTGGTCATCTAAACCACTTAATATGGAAGAAAAGCTGAAAGTAAGCACACCTTAAATGTTGGTAATATTCCCCTGACGTTCAGGAATTTGATCTGTAAACAGATATTTTTTCAGTTTGCTATATTCCCAGATCTTAACACTGAGTTTCCATTACTGAATCCAGTGACTGCCAAAACATTTGCAATCAAGTAAAATCAAACTCTGAACAGAATATTTGAGCCTTTAATTCATATTTTGACAGTTTAAGCAGCAGTGTTTGTACGACATGTGTTTAAAATATGTTGTGTTTAAGGCAGTTTGACAGAGTTTATTGTTTTAAAAATCATAAGATATGAGAGCGGTTGTGCAGCTGGAGCTTTTATTCCTGTACTTGTGACAAGTCTCCTGCCTGTGACAGTGGTGTGCCAAGCGGGCCACCGTTCCCTGCTAATAGACTCTGAAAGCTTCAGTGGAGAACTTCAGCTCTGACACCGGCACACCACAACAGCGTGGCCTCGAGGGAGAACCTAGCTTCAAACTACCTCTCTGCCTGGACCTGTACTTTCTCCACGAGACAGTATGTGTTTGGAGGCTGGGGTCGTACTCGCCTTGACCAAAGGCTGACTGCTCGCCCCGGGCCCCGGGCGTCAGTGTCAGGGAGAGGTGAATCGAACTATCTCCACTTGCAAATCTATCCCCCGGGACCCTGGAGCCCTCGCACCATCCCCACCTCCTCTCCCACCTCTTGCAAAACATCCTTTTAGAGGGGGTCCATCGGCCATTATGTCCCTCCTCACCTCTTTCGCCACACCAGCGGGGCGCTATCTGAGGGGAGGAGAGGTGCGACCACGCCACTAATCTCTCGCTCTGAGTTGCCCTGGCCATGTCACTCTCCTCCACGGCTCTCCAAGGACGGCTACCTCCACAGTCAAGGTGACACAGAGTTTAGTTTTTCCTGCAGCCAGCATGGACACAGACCTGGACTACCAGGGGTTTATGAATTACAGGCCTTGCTTAAGTGGTAATTTAGGCAGGAATTAAGGGATAACGTGTATTTCAAGAGAGGAAATCCTTTGAGTTTCCTTTTATAATAGAGCACCTACCTCACAGTGGGTAATTGGAGCCAGATGTTGCTCCATGCAGCATTAAAAAGCACCGGCCTTTCTTTTTATTTTTTTTCCACCCCTTTCCTCTTCCCTGAAACATCTTGAAATTCTGTCATCATACCGGCTTTTGTGCGCCTTTGCGCTCGCGTACACTCCTGCGTCTGTGCCACATAATCACATTAGTTAGATTTAATCTAAGAAGAGGCAAATTATGCGCTTTTCCCATCAAATTTAGCTGCATGACGAGCGGCGTGAATCAGTGAGTGAGTGCAACCTATCCCAGAGTGCTTTGCATGGATGGCACAGGACTGGGAGAAGGAGACGGAGAGGGGAGCTGCAGGATGAAAGGGAAACACTAATAATGTCTCACATGTGTACTGGCAAATTGTCTGCTAACACCGGCAAGCAACACTAGATGGGAACGTGGCGGCAGCCTCCTAATAAGCAGCATGCACTATTTATGATCATAAACCAAGGGCAGGGAGGGTGAGCGCTGTCAAAATAAAAAAACATGTCAATCTTAGCTCCCCACTGTTGCCTGAGCTCGTTGCCTGTCTGTTAACGAATTTTTTTTCTCTCCGTGTTTGCCTATGATGTACAAAGGCGGGAAAAATCACATCAAACCCGCAGATTTCTTAAACTTCTACATGTCTGAAAAGGGCAGGCGAGGAGGGGGTGCTGGAAATCAAAGGGAATATCAAAGTTGGGAGAAGTACGGGAATACGTCTGTGAGAAAGTAAATATTTTGTCCTAATGGTTTGTGTGTTTGAGAAAAGCGCATGTGATGAAAACCAGAGATATACATGTCGGTGCAGTCGGCAGAAAGCTAGGTGGGGAAGTACACTTAGGTGAAGAAAAAAAAATGAGGCCAAGCTTCATTTTAATACTTCATAGGGCATTGAAAATTCTCTCTGAATTTCCCTAACTTCTCCCCACTCTCTGCAATTATGCATGTTTATTCATTTTGATTAACAACGATGAAAAGTCGTGTCCGCCACGAGCCTCGCATAAGAACGTTTGTGCCACTGAGCAAAGTGACAAGCCATCAGAAGTGCATGAAAGCCCCACTCCTCTTCTTCTTCTTCTTCTTCTTCATACCTACTAAAAACAGCAGGTAACTAAAGCTGTGTGAATATTTTACAGGTCTCGCAGGACGACATTCAAAGATATCTACAGTCCTCGAGAAAAGTTGATTTGAGCTTGTGTGACACGAGAAACACGTTGATTAGTTGCCTTGGGCCCTGAATCCTCTTCACTTCTAACAACTACTCCACTTCTTTCTTCTCTCAAGCCTCCTCTCTGAATCTACCGGCCACTGGAGGGATACATGGGGGAAAAAAAGGGGAAGGAGCAATGAAATCTGACTGCTGTCAGGTTAAAATCTTCCCATTAATCTAAAGGATATCTTTTATTTAACCAGGTAAAAGCCTTGCTGAGATTATAAATGTCATTTATTTCAGACTGACCTGGCCAAGAACGTAGCAACCGTCTTTTCCCAAGGGCCAAACTGTCAAAGATAAAGTAAGTGAATCGCCAAGCACTGGAACAACATAGGGCTGGATTATGTTTAACTCCATAAACTCAGTAGACATTATAGATAACACCAGCCTTAAATTAATAGTAATACAAATAATTAACAAAATATTTTGCTGTGGATTAACCAAGCAATTAAACCAACATGTCCAATTAGTTAGAAATTTAAATTAATATAATGAAAAAGTGAAACATTGGATTTTCTTCAGTCCTTTTTGGAATATGTATTTCAATTAAAATGGCAGTAACTTCACTACCTCAACTATTTTCTCAGACCTATAAAACTAATTTAAGCAGAAAGTTCTGGCATTTTCAGGTCTTTCGACAGATTACACCAACAGAGAAGGAAAGCCTATGTGGAAGCTGTTTTGCTTAATTCTGTTTTCACTTGGAAGGCAAACATTTGTAAAGTATTTTCAAAGAGCAGGCCAGCATGAGTTTGGTTTTAACACAGATGAGAAATGACATTTGTATATAGAAATGCCGCCCAATGCAAAAGGCTACAAACATAGCAGAATACAAAGAACTGATAAAAGATATGACATTATTTAGTCAGACACAGCATGAAAAGGAGGAACAGGGTTGAGATGGGTTGCAAAGGGGCTTGTCGATGCAAAAGTGACATGTCTGAAGCTACTCTGTAGCCAGTTTGAATTAAATACTCAGACTACAGGAAATAAAAAGACTAAATCAAAGTGACACTTCCTGTTTATCTGAATTTATGTGCCTAGAACAAAATTGTTAACACTCCAGCAAAACACTTTTTTTTTTCATTATAAATGAGAAAATTTGTCCAAACAATGCTCGAGATCAATAAGCATCTAAGTACATTACAAAATTAGAAAGAATGAGGCAATTCTCAATTTTCTTTTTTTCTTCTTTTCACTCTAAGCTCATTTCCAAAATGTCTTGAGACTGGGCTGCAACATAATGTGTACAAGCTGAACAAAGGTCTAAATTTAAGTCACCATAATAAGAACCTCCTCCACCCTTAGGGGCAGAAATATGTAACATGAAAAAAAAGAAAACTAGAATGCTGCAATAATTGCAGTGATGTGGTTTCTCCAAAACAGCAACGGCTTGCGGAGAGACAAAATAAAGGTGAGAAAAAGCTCATAACTTCCAGAAAGAAAGAAAGCAAACTTTTTCCAGTGATGTAAAAGGGCTGTGGTGTTCACTGTGGGAGACGAGGCTGAAGGATGGAAGGAAGGATGTTGGAGGAGAGCGCAGCAGCTTTGGAGTATATTAATAAAAAGAAAGAAACACCAATTTCCTTCCAACAGCTGAGCACCTACAGGTCATTATTTCCTCTGCTGGCCTGTAATGTAAAAGTCCCGAGCCCTGGTCGAGAAAACTTCCCTCTGTCGAATCAACAGTAAATAATGACTTGGTCAGAAACAGACTTATTCCCCTACCTTGACCTCTAGCATTAAGGCAATGGCAGTCTGTAAACAGAGACTTTGATCACGACAGGCTTCTCCCATAAAGTCACTTATACGAATACGTTTGGTCAGATGTTTCGCAGTAGCCATAAGAATTAAGCTGGCTATCATTACTGGTGTTATTTTATCTCCTTTTTTCTCCACATGTTCAATAGAGTCATTCAGACAAACATGAAAGTGTCATATTGTAAGAATTCACACTTTTTTGTTACTGCAAGGTCTCTGGTGATGTGTTAAAGATCATAATCATACAGTCAAGGACAAAACACAACCAGCTGAGAATAAAACCAAAATCAAGAAGTCACACCACCGATTTTACAGCTAACTTTGAAAAGTAGGGGTTTTTTTTTTCATTTCAATTTTTTTTCCTTTTTTTTTTACATTCTCCGTATGTGTACATCTTTTATATTTTCTGCTGGATTTTTCTTTTTGCCTTTGACTTTAGTAGTTACAAGTGTCAATTATATAGAGCAATATTGCCTCAGGCATTTGAAATGAATTCATATACATCAGGTCTTGCAATCATTTGATGTGACCTCTATCCACAAAACATTGACTTGTCTGCCACTTCAGGTGTGTCACAATCATTGTAACAATGCTGTGTTGTTTTAAGAAGGCAGCGGTTATACAGACATGGAAGACACCATTTGTCAAGTATTAGTGAGACTTGAGGTGAGAGCCAACTTTTGCTCACTATGGAGAGAAAATATTAGTCAAATTTATGTCTTGCAAGTAAAATTGTTTGCTAAAAGTATGACTAAAATTGTAATTGTTAGCTACATACAACTTTCTATAATAAATTGTTAGCAAACAATATTAGTATACAAGCACAACTGATAAATAGAAGCTAGCTAAAATTATTGAAACAAGCTAACCCTGTTTGTTAAAGTACAGATCAATTGTTGAACTGGTTAACTAAAAGTAACACTTGAAATGGTTAGCTAAAAGGATTAGCAGTTAAAATGATTAGCTTAAACTCAATAGGATAATACCTGAAATTGTTAGCTAAAAATATTAATAATAAAAAGTGTTTTTAGCTAAAAATGTAAATAAACAAGTACATTCTTTGGCTACAGATGGTAAATTAACAGTGGCCAAAAAACAATGACTGTTTAATGTAAATGAAGTCATAGCTAAAAGTAACGAATGAGTGATTGCCAATACCTATTTCCTTACTGTTTCAAACAACGACTGATAACTACTGAGTTAATTGCTCAAAATAAATGGTAAACAGAGATCTAGATAAAAGAAATAAACATTTGAAAATGAGCAGTACTGGTGATAAAGCGGATCTTGAGTCACTCTGTCAGGACTTTAGGTGGACGTCAGATTAGAAATGTTGGGAACCAGTGCTAAAGAAACAGCCTTAAACTGCTTCAGTGCATTCTGCTTTAGAGGTTTTTAAAAGAGCCTTACCAACCAACCATCACCAGGAAAAACACATATATATTTACTTGGTGATTATAGTAATTGTAATGTGACATAAATGTATTTATTACAGCAGTTGACCCAACCTAGATAAAAAAAATGTGTCTCTGGAGGGGAAAAGAGAGAAAAAACAGGGAAGAAAAATGATAGGAGAGGAATGATAACAACATCTAAACACTCTGACTCTCGAGGCCAGGGCTAATGAACGTGCGAGGACAGGAATAGAGAGTGAAAGAGCCAGGGCCGTCTTCCAAAATATCCACTCCCACATAGGTCAGTGGACTTTTGGCTGCATCCTGAGTGGCGCAGGGGAGGGAGGGAGCAGTTTAAATGCCTGGGATCTGAGGAAAGAATTCAACAGGGCATGGGAATGGCAGTGTCACGGCAGTCGCCAGAGAACGCTCTTAAAACGCCGCCACGACAGACAGGCCTGCTTAAAAACACTGTCACTCCTGCACAGGCTCAGATTCCTTGATTTTATGACTTTGTTTTCTGAGGACAAGAACCCTGTTTTCTCAAGATGTTCTCCAAACAAATGAAGTGTGAATAAAGAGGATTGTTTACTGGTGACAGTTTAGACTTTGATTTTGGAAATTCTTTCTTTAGGGGAGATAAGGACATGGACCATCTGCGTTACCTTTTCTGGACGATTGCTAGTGGCTTTATTTTATCAAGCAATCTAATATAAGATCACTTATTCATTTATTTTTCTGGACAGAGACATACTAACAAGAAGCACCAAAACGACTAATCACTCCCAATAGCCGTGTGCCAGTTATCTAATATTGATTTATCTGCAGATTTTGTTAGTATAGATTTTTGGGCTCTTCCATTTATTGTTTTGTTTGTGTGGCTTTACTTCTAATTTTATTTATATTAAAATGTACTTCTGACTGTAGAATTAGCCACTACAAACCTGTGAAAATACTAATAATAATATATGATCTCCAACAAAAATCATAACAATACCTTGAGTGTTCTCATGTATTACTACTAATGCTAGTACTACTACACCATCAACCTACCATTAGTATCCAGTAGTAGCTTCATGTGCACTAATTCTGAATACTAAAAATTATTTTCTTGTCCTTTTTTTTTGTTAATTCAGGTGATTACGTTTGATTAACTATTTCAACGGACACAGAGAACATGTCGAAGTAAAAGTTGTGCCCTATTACTGAAACTGATACATTTCAAAAGGTAAAACTTTTATTTTGAAGGTAAATGTTTTCTGTTTCACTACAGCCTAGCAAGCAATTGCAGAGTTTTTACAATAAGTTGACGTCTACTTTGCAAATTTTGGCAATTGGGGATCCTACTAGTGAGCGTAAGGAGGTTTTTGATGCAGCACCCCTTTTGTGACCAGTTTCACACAGTGATAGCCAGCAACCTCCAACAACCACTTGCCAACTGATTGCAGAATACACGTTTCCCTAGCAACCAGTGACTAAGACCACAGCTCCAGGCTCAGTGTATTTATATTATGTGTAGTAGGTATAATGTTTAATCATACTAAGCTGACATTTGTCGTTATGTATTTATTCATTTATTACAATTATATTTGTTGACAAGTTAAGCAAAAAGCATTTCACTTTTAAGTTCATCACAGTTCGTGTAAGTTTTTTTCTAGAAACATACCTAATGTTATATAAACTCTTTCAAATGTAACCAAATCACAGATAACTCAAATGTAGTTGCTAACCTAAAAGCAGCTATTAACGGATCCCTAATGTCCAAAATCACAGGTGTAGGTCTCTCACATTTACTGTAGTCTTGAGAATTTTTAAACTCCACTTTGTAATTTCTGCTTTGGTTTATGCTGCAGAGTTTCTGTATTTATCCAAAGGAACATGCAACAAAAGGTCATCATTTACTGAAACTTAATATCCAAACAAACAAATATATTTCATTTGTGTTGATGCAGAAAAGCTGAAACAAAAGAATATCTGTATTACCTCCTGGTCAGTGTGCATGTTTATATTTAGATAATGTATATATGCATGAGTTTGTGTGCATAAATCCATGCAGGAATGCGAGTAAATCTCCATTTTACCATGATTAAATTCCATTTGCAACTTTGAAGGTAGAGTCTGAATATGGGAAGTGTGTGTGAAGGGCGGGTGGGTGGGGGCAGTTGGGGAGAAGGGGGTGGGGGGGTGGCGGTGGTGATAATTTATTTATGTTTTGAGACTAAATCTGGGTCACTGGAACCTCGTTGTCGTCGTTCTTCTCCTCCCTGAATCCCTCTGTTCCCTGAGCAGGAGGGGAGGTGCTGTTAACTAACCACAGATAACAAAAACAACGCTGCACTCTTGTAATTTATTTCAATTACTGCTAGGTCCAAAGAGGACGGTGCTCCTTTCTCTGTCAGAAAGAAGTTGGGGGGAGATGCACCCGACTCCCACTGAGAGGAGTGCTGGTCAGATTAGAAAGTAAACAACACAAAGAGTCAGGCGACCAAACATCTGAACAAACTTGCTGATAAATGTCTCATTACAGTTGGCTTTTACACAGCGGGCTCAAATAGTAATCTGGGACTCTTTTGTTACTTTCTGATTTAACCAACCTCCATCCTTAGCCACTTCTTTCTCTTTTATTCTTGCTTTTTTTTTGTAGGTGAAGCTCATTTCATCAACAGGGAAAAGACAATGCTCAGTTATTCTGTGAAAAAGATGAACAATTAGTGTTTTTTAAGTTCTGTTAATTTCATTTTATGTGCACTCACTCCAGGTGTCACAATTTAAACTGCAAATCTGACGTGTATAGGGTAAGAGAAAAAAGCGCTGGTAACCTGGATGGTTAATGGTTAATTCATTGGAGAACTCTTCACAAAATGCATTCTGGGTAAAGTTTTGAGGGCTATATCATCAGATCATCCTTTTTGCATACATTCTGAATCATGAGGTTCATCTTCTGGACAAGTTTGGCCAGGGGGGGCGTTGAATGATCAATCTTAACGTCAGTGGCCTTTTGCTGCCTTGTGAGCAGAGTTATTATGGTGTTGACGTTTCTAACAAGTTTTTCATTTTTATTTCGTTTTTACAGTTTCAGTTTGCTTCCAGTGCTTGAAAATGTTTTGTTTTAACTGAGTTTTTATTAGTTTTAGCCTTTTTAATTAATTTTGTATGGAAGGCAAGAATGAGGAAAATCCGCATATGTAATACAATAAAAACATGGAACTTTTTGAAGGCAGCTGACTCACAGTCACATCCAAAGAGTGGAGAACAGACAGAAGTTAGAGCAGTTTTATTTTTCTCCTTGAATGTAGATACACTTTCTATTGAGATAATTTAATGAATTTGCAGCTCAGTGTGCCGCTCTCTCTTTCTGCTGATATAAGCTCAGCCTGCAGTCTCTCATCTATATGACAGAAATCATTCAAATCATTAAGTTTTTAATAACACTTTGGATCTCTGTGTTTAAAGGAATGGATAACCTGCAGCTAAAATAATAACCATAGATCAGGTATTGTTTTCTTTTACATGTGCGGGTGTACGCACATAAATAGAAACAGCAGTGTAAAAAACACTTCAGTAATTATAAGGCGCCATCCAAGTGATTCTGGTCTGTCCACAATGGGAATCATGGTGCTTCGCCTGCCTAGAAGCAGCAGGTAAGCTACTTGTTGAAACTGTGGTGAAATGCACAAAAACATCTATGAGCTGTGGTCACATGACCTCAGTGTTTTGAACCAACACTTCAGAGAAGTGTTTGGCGACATCTGCTCTTTAGAGGGTTGACACAGTGCCAAAACATCAGTATCCAGCGTATTTCATCGCTACCTCTACACCTGTTCTTTTGAAAAGTACAAGTAAGAATCCAGTTCAGTGTGTACATTAAGGCTTCCTCTCTTCAGATCACACAGACTAACTCCTCTCTTTTTTCTGGAAGAGGTGGCCTCCAGTGTTCTCTCACCAAGACCCCCAATGTATCGCCATTTACAAGGCCACATATGAAATTACCTATCAATAAACCAGTCCTTGTACCAGATCATTTTCACAGGAATGTGTTTTTTGTTTGTGAGGCCCCTTCACACTGACCGATGAATCATTCAGTTTTTTAAAAGGAACTGAACTCAAAGGATGAACCAGTATTGTGTCTACATAAAACAGGCAACTTATTAAAGAACATTTTTAAATTGTATCTTTAATGACTTTGTGTTACTTGCAGCCTGTCAGAAAAAGACATATCATTTGTTCCCGTTTCTTCAGCTGAATCTATGAAAAATAGTAAAATTGTAACAGTGGGAATCACATTGTTGGCACAAAACTACCATTTCATCAAAGAGCTATTAGCTGAAACCTGACATGTCTTAGCATGATGTGCGGTGTTTTCTTAAACATTTAAGGAAACTAAACAAGTGGAGGACTAAAAAGAAGGCCTACAAACACGTCATGTCCTTAAAATCGTCATCAATTTGTACGGAGGAGGTCAGAGCCACAGTGGAGGCTCTGTCATGGCTTGAGCTGCATTTTTAGCCAGTGGTGTTGAAGATCTTTTTAAAACGGAAATGAACAGAGAAAAGCACCATCAGATTTTGACCCACCATGTAATACCATCTGGAAAACATCTGATTGGCAACGGCTTCATTTTCCATGAAGATAATGATCCCAAACACACTGCCAATGTACGGTAGTAAAATGGTACCTGGATAGAAAAAAAAGCACACAGTGGAACACTATCAGCCATGGATTGGCCTCCTCAGAGCCCAAATGACTTTGGAGCTCATATCCTATATTTCCATGCAACAATTCATGCACGTTTCCATGAATTGCTGCACCTATTTCCCATTTTCCAAGCAACTTATAAAGGATTGAGGGGTTGCTCAAGAATTTGACGATGTACTGGATGTTTAATGTGTAAACTCTATGTTCAGAAAGTGTTCTATAAATCAAGTTAATATTAAAGTTATTGTAATACAGCCTATTTCTCTTAGTCACGGCTCATCCTCATGTGCCCCCCCTTCTTTGCAGACTTGAAGAGATAACGGTGAGGGCTTCAAACCCATCGTGTCATTTGAATCTCTGGGTGGATGAGCCTGTGGAAAACTTTTGAATCGACCGGATGCAATCATCAGAAATACAGAAAAGTAAGTTTCATTTGGATTGATCTTATTCGGTCTTTTGTGTATTTGCTCCTTTGGAGTTGCAGTGCGAGTTTAGCTGAAGGTGTTTAGGTAAATCATTCTTAATTGGTTAAGTCTCACCTTCCTGTTATCAAAGCTGGGATGTTGGTATTCGCAGGTATTTTCGCAGCTGCATTTAATAACCGCATGCCTGCGTGTGTTTCTCTTTCAGGAAAAGGAGGATGTCTTGAAGCCCCTCAGACAGAAACTACAAGCTGAGAGCTTGTGCAGGATGTTGTAGTACACAGATCACACGCTGTGACGGCAAAGATACCGTGACTCTGGTTAATTTCAAAGGAAAATTTCCAGATGAAGGCTTTTTTTTCTAACCTGCTGGAGCTGTCACTCAAATTAGGTGCTGTCGGGAAAGAGAGAGAGCGAGACAAAAAAAAGAAAAAAGAAAAACCTCAATATCCAGCGAGTTCACAAATAATTTTGCAGTCATTAGTTTGCAATTATAGCACAACTATCTGCCAGCTTTGCAATTATCACTGTGAATATGCAAATTCAGACTGATTTCATGGCCCGATTTAAGGAAAACAATACAGCAAAGAATCATCATGTGTGTCAAGTTGGGAAGCGAAAGGCGAAAAAGGAGGGGAGAAAAGAGCAAAAGTGACGCTTTTAAAATGAAAAGAGGCCTCGGTATACGCCGCGTACGAAGAAAGAAGTTAATCAACAAAGTGTTAATTGAACACAAGTTCCATAATTGTTGTATTACAAGCACAAACAGCACTTTCCTTAAATATTGTTAATGCGTTTTTTTTGTTGCACCTATTAGAGATTCTTGTCTCCAAGTTAATTTCATTATGCTAATCAGGCCCTCATCCGTACAGAACCTCCGCTTTGATCCGTGTTAGTTGTCTTGATCTTCAAAGACAACGTCACCACTTACTTTAAATGAATTTTACATTTTTTTAAAGGAATCTTATGGAAATGAGCAAAGGGTGGGGGTGGGGGGGGTTCGGAGGAGTAATTAATTTTTTATGATGTGTCTCGGTGTTTTCGACATGGGGAGAGTCAACGGCACGGGCTGCATTTCATTCCACTGTTTTAACAGGAGGAAATGTGAAGGCGGGAGTGGAGGGGAGAGAGGAAATGGTTTCAGATGTGAAGATTAAAGAAGCTGTGAATTCAAGACTTAATTTAGACTGATAAACTTTACTGTTTAATATGCTCTTTTGTGCTCCCAGTACAAAAAAAGAGAAACTTTTCTCCCCCCTACTTTTCATTTCCTCTCTCTCGCTCTCTCTCACACACCCACTGCTCCCATCCTAACTTTCTCTCACGGTGAGCCTTTCCTGTCCAGCGCTGGTCATTTTTTTTTTTTTTTGACATTGCCTTGAGGAAGCGGCCTTCTTCAGGAGGAGGGGCAGGGGAGACGGCACAAACCACCCGCGAACATGCCTGCATTATTAAAACCGGACAGCACAGTGAATCAAAGGCCTGGAATTTGTATTAAAGACCTGGCCTTAGGCAGTACGACTGATCAAAAATATTTTTTCCAAAAAGGGAGCGATAGGAGGGCTCCTGTCGATTTGTTTGTTTATTACTCCTGTAATACTCCTGCGCTGAGAACTACTCTTGTAAAAAAGTAAGTCTTGAAGTCTTTGCTGCAAAGTGGACAGCATGTATCACAGATACAGGAGAAGAAGAAGAAGTTCACTTTTCAGACACAGAAACACTGAATTTTCTTAACAAATAAACAACTTTCATTTCTTTTTTTAAATCATTTTTAAGGTAAAGATCCTACAGCATAATGAGTAGAAACCCAACAGGCTCCTACGAGAAAGCAGTTGGCCAAAGTGGGGAAAAGAAAATCTCTTTTAACAGGAAGAAACCTCCAGTAGCTGTTTCAGAGAATATAGAATATAGCCATTTGCTGCAAAAGGCTTAGGGCTGAAATGGTCATGTAAGGAGGATTGTTTAGTTACTTAGTTACTTTTTAAAAACACGATTTACAACCTGAATAGGTGATAAAGCGATAGATCTTTCAGCCCAATTCTACTTTTTCTACATAATCCATCATACAAAATGTAATCAAATGGAAAAGTCCCTTTTTAAAACTTGTTTTATTAGTTTTAATCTTTTAACTTTATGCATCAAACAAAAATGTAATTATATGCAACATTCTCTGACTGGAAGAAATTTGTTTAATATTTAAACCTATTTTCTGCACATTCCAGCACATAAAATAAAATATTTTTTGTGTTTACACTCAGTCTTTCAAATAGATGCAAGTAAAACACAGCAGAAAATAAATGAAGTCAAAGACTAGCGGTCCTGTTGCTCTATTTTCACCTGTATAGCAGGAGTGGGGTAGGCAGAGGTTTACCCTGGTGCAGGTGTGCCGCAGCGGTCAGTGGAAGAATCCGGGAGTTTCTCTGTGAGTTTCCCATTATGTCGTAGCTACTCGGTGCTTGCTTGGAAGTTTAGGGGGGTTTTTTTGCTGTAAAAAGAAGTTTTCTTCCCACGCACAACGTTTTTGTCACTTTTTATGGAATCAAACTTAAAATAAGGTCAGTACTTCCACGCTTTAAACGCTGCAGGCTCATACTCTCTCCCGCACTCGATATATTATCCATTGTTGATCTGCACACAGCTGTTGTCACGAACGTCGCACTTGCTTACGTCACTGTCATGAGACATTCTCGCAAAAAAATCACGGTTTTAGTAACGCAGTAACGCAGCGTTCCTATGGGAAAGTAGCGGTAATCTAATTACCGTTTTTGCAATAGTAATCCCTTACTTTACTCGTTACTTGAATGGTAAATGGTAAATGGCCTGCATTTGTATAGCGCTTTTTCTAGTCCCTAAGGACCCCAAAGCGCTTCACACTACATTCAGTCATTCACCCATTCACACACTTGAAAAAAGTAATTGGATTACAGTAACGCGTTACTGCCCATCTCTGTTGATGAGTATGGATGCACCTTATGAACATAAAAAAGTAATTAAAAAGAAAATTAGGACATTTGGAAAACAATATCTAAAAAAAAAGGCAAGTTAAATCTTGTCATTGTCCACGGGGAAGGCTATACTGTATATCACAGAAGCAAGCTATATCAATGTGCAAATATTGTAAATGGATGGAATATTAGGAAACAATTAAGGGACTAATCATTAACCTACATTTATGGGAATACTTTTTTAGACAAACAAAGACATTTTTAGTAGTTTTGCCTCTGTACACCTCCATAGTGGATTTTAAATTAAAATATTGAACAGCAGACTTTCAGCTTTCAGAAGTACTGCATTACCTGTTTAGGAATTGGAGTTATTTTTATACACAGTATAACATTTTCAACAGGAGCAGGACATGGTTACAAAAATCTGTCACTGGTCCAAAATGTTACAGACCTGAATGTACAGGGCGTACGATTATGCATTTATATTGATATTATCTCTGCAATGATGAAGCACACACACACACACACACACACACACACACACACACACACCAACTGATTAACTTACATGAGGAATTTTGATGGTTTACATACATATATAATCAGAACATATAATCATGTATATTACATAGAATATAATATTGTAATCATATAAGTATGATTATTACTTTTTGTGAAAAAAATATCTTGATTTATTCAGTTAAGCATGCTCTGATAGAGCTTCAGCCCTTGCCTTTTTGGTTAACAGTTTGTGTTCTTCTCATTTCATTCATATCCTACTTTTTGCTTTCATGTGCATTTTTGTGGTGTAACCCTGCTGTAGGTTTTGGAAGGTTGTTAATTACCTAAATGTCCACATAAAATGTTTAATGTAAGGAATGTTAATCTGACTTTAACACTTAACACTGCAATTGTAGGAGTGTTTAGATACGGCTGCCCTACATGTTGCTTCAGGATTACTGAAGCAGTAATGATTATTGTTTAGTTGGAGGTCTTTTGGGGCTTTTACAGAGCTTAAATGTGTTAAACAAAGTCGTGTATTTGCTTTTTTAAAAGCAGAGTTTTGTAAAGTAGAAATGACATGGCTCTTTTATTTTCCACATAAAAAAAGGAAAAGAAATCACATGTTACTTGAAGAAAATAAGAACCAAAAACCAAATAAAAATGTTATGTAGCTGCTTTTCTCCAGATGCAGCAGCAGTAGGCCAAACATTTAAAGCCTTTAGGTCCACAAAGACTGAACAGACTGACTTTCCTCCGTCCTTGCTGGATAATATCACATAGGTGAACACGGCAGATTGTGCTTACCTACTAAATCCGGCATTAGAAACATTACCGCCCCCCCCCCCAAATAAAAGGGAAAAAAGCCTCTTACACACCAAACATCAAATCCGTCCTGTCCTGTCTGAGTGCTCAGGCACGCCGCCAGATCTACTCAGGTAATGCAAGCTGGAAGCTGACTGCACAAATCTACCGCCGGCTGTGCTTGGGACACCACAGCTATAATTTTCCATCATCTATCATTTGAGAAACATACTGTGGCATGTGAAGTAATTAATTAGGAAGACAAATACAGGCAGAGAGGGAGGTTTTTATGTCGATGGGAGTCGAGTTTTGATGGATTGGACGGCAGGTTTCTGGAGTTGGAACATTGGGCTTATATGTGTTGATACCGGAGTAGGGATAAGCTCTGCCTCTAATTCCACTGGTCACTGCGGTCAAACTCTCACTCCCTGCATCTCTTTTTCTCAGTCTCTCTATACAGCCTGCACAGCTAATGTGCTTTTTGCCATGTTGCAAGCAATTCTCATGTTAAGGTTTTCACCTCTATGTATCCACCAGGTCAACAAGTCACTTCTTTAGGGTTACAGTAAGGGTTGAAACTAACCCTTTAAATTTTTATCTGTGTGGCATATGAAAATGGAAATCTTCTAACTGTAGCACAAATATTTATTTGTAGTTCACTATCCACCCATCAATCCATCTTTTGCATCTTATCAAGATCCAGATTGAGGGGTCAGCAGTCTAAGCAGAGATGGCTAAATCTTCCTCTCCACATCCACCGTCTCCAGCTCTTCTGAGGGGACTGAGGTGTTACCAACCAAAATGAGACATAATCTCTATCCTGTGTCTGTCCTACCAGTGTGTCTACTACTAGTTGGATACGCTCAAAACACCTCACTTAGGCATCCAGGTGGATTCTAGTCGGAGAACCATCTGAGAACCAGTTTCAAAAACGCTGTGAATCCAGCAGCAGTAATCCGGTTGTTCAGTGATGACGCGACGAATCCTACTTCCGGGTCTAAAGTAGTCTGCGTTTAATATGGCTTTTGTGTTGTTAACATGTTTAATGTTATGTATTTTCTTCTATTTGATCTCAAAAAGCTCCTAAAACAGTCAGTGATCACTGTTGACCTCCCTCGGCTTTTATTACCGCTAATCATTTATTTAAGCTCAGTTTTTAAAACCTTAGGATGTAACTACAGCCCAGCCCATGCAGCAGTATATGAATGACTAACCTCGTATTGTGGATGGATTATCTCAGTTGTTCTCCTGGCTGAAGTTTGGTCCTTTTACAGCATCCTGCCATGCGATTACATTTGTTTCTGACCACCGAGAACACTCACGTTAACTTTTATCGAGTGGAAAAAAAGTTAGCTTGTTTATATTATGCTAACATAGCTGTGTCGCTAGCGGTCACGTAGCACATCATTATATACCAGCTAGCCAACTTCAGTAACCCTACAAACGTCACTGCTGTTTAGTTTTCTGTCTTCATTTATGCTGGAAGTGATAACAGAGCTGTACGTTTTAATTTGTTTCCAAAACCCCGCAGTCAGGACATGCTATATTGTATTTAGATAGAAGCTAGCGAGCTAACTCCCTGCTAACTTCTAACTCCGTTAAATGTCATAAATTCCGTTTTCATGGATGCCTGGATGTTAAACTCAATTGTTACACCTGGTAGAGCAGAACGCTGATCATTTTATTAAAGATGAAAGACTTTAGACAGTTTTTCAACTCTCAGTAATGCCATAGTGATCGTTTGATATATGGACCTGCAGCGGAGTTTAGACCCAGACACGGCTAGTGACGTCAGACTGAACAATCGGATAGACATTGTCCAGGAACCCTCCAGTCCACTCTGTGGGTGGGTTAGGGTTACTCCTTCAGGCTGAGCCCAGTCAGGCCCCAGCTTAAAGGTGAGGCCTCAGGAACCCTTATCCCATTGAGGTCCATTGGTCTCTTCTACATGTGAGTCTTTGAGTCATGCTCCATCTTGCACTTCATCCAAGACCAATTTGTCTTTGTCCAAAATAGAAACCAAAAATTATCATTATCATAATTGAAAGGTAACATCTTCCAATTTATGAAACTATGCTTGTCTAGCTTGTGTTAAAATGCAAGCTAACCCTAAGGAGTGTGTCAGTGATCTGGAGGATGTTAAAAGAATAAAATGATCTTACTCTGCTTCAAACCTTTCCAACTTTAAAGACACAACTTTTGCTTCAAATATGAAGAACAGGAGAAAACAAGAAAATGAAAGGTATTATCTTAGGTACATTTGAAATAGGCAGCGGCACTCCATAATTAGTATTTAGTATGTCTGTCAGCACATATGCAATTAGTACAAAATGGTGAAGTTATTATCATGCAAAATCCTTGAAACAAATTAAATTGTGTTGCAAGGAAATGTAATTATCTCCTGCACTTGGCACACTTTTCATTTGTTCTCAGGAAAACATGCCTGCGAGCTTCCATTTGAAACTACGCCTTGTGATGTTGTCTATTTTTTGCAGTGTGCTGCACCTTGCAGACTGCCAACAGGTGCCTGCTGGACTTGGTGGGTGTTGATCCAACGCCAGCTGGCTGTGTTGATGGATGACCAACCACCGGCCTCTTTCTTTCTTCCCTTTTTTTTCTCTTTCAAGCCTGCAACACGAGCTGCTGATCCAGGAGGAGAGAGGCGAGGAGAGACTAAGAAGCGGATAGTGATCTGAGAACCAAAAACTGATTGGGTTTCAAAGAGCTTGGCACCAGCCTGCTGCAGGAGGCAACCTGCCAAGAGAAGGTTCCTGTGTACTTTTACAACGGTAAATGGGAAGTTTAATCAGAGCTTTATTGAAATGGTGATTTCCTCTGCGGACACGCGTGTGTGCGCTCGAACACACGCTGATCCACATATTATATAACGCCACACACGTGCTTTATTTGTGTAGGTGCACTGTCTCAATGGGGGGATTTTGCACAGCTAGGAATCAGGGAAGATACACATGAAGAAAGGCACATATGCACACTTAGTGTAAGCATATATATCCTTTATAGAAGGCTCAGGTAGGTAGAAGTCTCATTCAGATTGAAAACTCTTTTGGAAGAGCGACTTAGAAACTTAAGTAGAAGTTTAATGCATTTGAAAAATTCAAGAAATTTGAATTATTTACTTACAGATACTCAAATCGACATCACAGCATGGAATTTGCTTTCTTAGATAAACTGTTAAAATGATAGAGTGATGAAATGTTGCAGCAAAGATAAAGGCATGAGCCAGGTTGTCAAAAAGAAGGTAGCATGATATATGATATATGAAATAGTATCATATCATGCCATCCAAGGATCCCAAATATTAACCCTGCATAGATCTTGATTTTGTAGAAATTGTTTCCTCAAGGTTTAGCACTCAAGGGATGCTAAAATAGCACTTTAAAACATATTTTACTCCCGCAGAAAGTCCTTCTTTTTCAGGGTTAGGCTTTTCATCAATTATAAGGCCAAATAATTTAAATATGCAGACATGATTTCTTATAGATAGATGGCATTGGTGAATTGGACTCTTTCGAAGTTAGTAACTTAAATGCATCCTCACCCCAATGTTGTTGATTGTGTTTGTGCGCTGGCATGCTAATAGTCTTGGAGTTGCTAAATATTAAACAGTAGTTATTTTGACACAGGAGAGAACACTGTCTGTCTATCACAAACAGATCGCATGTAATTGCCAACTTGAACCCAATCAATCCCAAACTGATACCAGACTGACTCTGTCTTATTGCCGTTTTATTACCGTCTTGCTACACCAGAATCTCTTTGAAGGTGGCATCTGAATGGAAGTGGTTGCAGACTTGGTCCCTGTCTTCAAAGTCCATTAAACAAGGTTGGAACAATTTTGTTTTATGGTTCATGGATGTAGTGAAGGAGGACATACAGAGGGTTGTGTGACAGAGAAGGATGTTAGGGATAGGGTGGGATAGATGCAGATGACCCACTGTGGTGACTAAAGGGAGTAGGTGAAAGAAGATGAAGCAGGAAATTGCATAGTTTTTATCCAACTGGAAGGAAATTCAGGTTCTGTTTATTGGTTCAAGTATAGAGTCGGACTTCTGTTCGGTAAATGGTAATGAAGTCTTTCAAGCCTCAATAAATTTTCAGTCAAGTGTACTGTGATGTGTATGAAGTTCAGCTACCCTTTTCACGATGTCTGGCAAGTTTAGGCTTAAGAGATAAAGGTTTTGCTCATTAACCAAAAACTAGAGGGATGACAGTAGAGGTCAAAGTTGCAAGTGTGTCTGTATCACTGCACAAAATTGAGTTTTAAGTAAAGCACTAGTTTGTGTCTCTGTGTGCCAGTATGTCCACCTCTGAGCTGCTGCCTGCATTTATAAGGGCAGCGCATTGCTTTATCTTCCTCCAGCCGTGAGGATTAACAAGCCTCGGCTTTGCGCTGCACCTGACTGAACCTGCCTCTCGCCTCTCAGCTGGAGGATAATGCCTCTCTGGCCGGCGCTCTCTCCGACCTCGCCCTCAATTTGCTCGGATTTGAACTCTTGAATTATGGCTTACTAACGGTGTCTAACAGCTGGTACAAGGAGGGCTCCTCCTGCATATTTAATCGCATGAATTAAAGATGACCAGGAGGCTGCCTGCCCAGACCTTTCTTCTCAGTGCACTGACACAATGAGCAAGCTCGAGTCAAGTGCAGAGGTGATCTGTGTTACAAGAGGGTCGAGGCCTTCTGCTGCCCCTCACATCAATTTATGTAATCTACTCTTGTCTATATTGGGTGGGAATGACAATGTGCACGACTATTTGCAGGACTGTGAGCCTCTGGAGTCAAAATTTTTACAGTGAGGCCACAGGAAAAGGATTACTTGAGCACTTTTTAATAACCTCGAACACCAAAGACACAAATAAATCCATTAAACTCAAGAATACACTTTAAATTGGCAGTATATTTTCACAAAGAAAACTAATAGTCTGATGTTGATTTTGTTCATCTGTGTCTAACTACAATAAATGTTAAGTTTCTGGTCTTTTAGACTAAGACACGGTTTATTTTGAGCTTGATTACAACCATGAAACCTGATTCCCTGTAAGGTTGTTTTGTTATGGCTAGATGGAGTTCTTCCAATGCTCATGCCAAAACAGAGTCTATCAATTTGGAATTAACTTTGAGGATGAGGACACAAGGAGCCAAATCTGGGAGAGTGGATGATGAGTAACGATCACGATGATGCTCAATCCCATGACTGTAAAATAACAAAAACAGGGGGAAAAAAAAGATGTTCACGTTCCTGAAAGGACATCAGTCCATCAGGCTTGGAGAAGGCGGAGCCTGCACTACAAGTTGGACAGATTTACACCTATAACTGTAAATTTTAGCATTTTGTGATCATTTTAAAATCAAAATTTATGTTTACTTTCAATTTTGATGTCTGCAGTGAAACTAAAGATGCAGATGTGTCGAAACCGGACTTTTGGCGAGTGATCTAGCAGTGCAGACTGCTGGGGGGGGGGGATTGGTTGAATTTAAATTGCGTGTGCTTTCTGATTTGCAGTAAGAGAAGTTCTTGATTTTGGTTTTTAGGTAGTCTTTGGAAGGAACAGCCACTAAATACCCTGGTTTAAATGAGGACTTTGCACTTACCTGTGAATCATTCAAGGTTTAAACTCTGAGTTTGAGATGTATTAATTTTATTTGTGCAGGTTGCTACTGTGTGTTGGAATTCTGGTTGAAATTTGACAAATATTGTGGCCTTTATGTGTTGACATCCTTTTGAAGATCTTTAGTGAAGAAGAAAGTCTGGAGTAATATTCTAGCCTCACCTTAGATGGAGGCCCGCCATTAGAGATGAGTTGTTTCCATGAAATACATACATATACATACATATATACACTCAACAAAAATATAAACGCAACACCTTTGTT
>NW_024582400.1:2286359-2344939 GCF_018398535.1 Haplochromis burtoni
AAAAAAAAAAAAAAAAAAAAAAAAGGGAACCAATGATGTGCTTTTGTGAGAGCCTGCTAGTAACAAAGTGCTAATTTAAAATTGGTTCCTTGCTAAGTTGTCAGTTTTGTGTGACCATGAGTGGTTCATCCCTTGAGTTAGGTGCCTTGTTTATGCTTGGTTTATTCATAGGTCAGTAGACTGGACTCAAAATGAATGAAAAAGCAGCCAGTGTCCAAAGAAAAAGAAAAACCTGAAAGACCTTCACAAAGCTTGGAGAATTATTGATGTAAATATATTATAAGAAAGTCTGTCTCTTTGGAAGCAAAAAAGAAGAAATTAGAGGTGGCTCAAGACTTTTGCATAGTACTGGTATTAACTTAAAAATTAAAAGTCAAAATATCACCAAAGTTGCTAAACACCTTCATCTGAGACTGACCTAATTAAACTGTTTTCCATGAAGCCACCTCATTTAATTTCATTCATATTATCCTTATTAATTATGCAGTACAGAAGAAGGTATCGAAACAAAGGTCACCATTTCTTTGCTTGATGATGTCACTTAAATTAACATCGAAACATTAACATTGATCTTTTTCCTGAAATTGTCTGGTAATAAGAATCAAGCTTGAAGAGGATATACTCGGAAAAGCCTGATGTAGGAACTCTCTCACTAATACGACTTTCAGTTTCATTGTGATCAGACTTCTAGCAAAACAGCCTTCCCACTTAGCAACACTTGGAATTCAAACCACAAAACACACACACAAACATAAACACACGCACACATTTGCTTCACGTGTGCCAGCAGTGGCGCCATGCTGCACCCGTTGAGCATCAAAGCCTACGGGGGAGCGCGACCGCAGCCAAGCCTGTGAGTCTCAGGTGTGGTTGGTCTTAGCCAGACGGCAGATGTATAGAGGGCTCCAGAGCACTGATCCCTATTAGATCTCCACAATTACCCCACCCGAGCTCCTCCAACTGAAAACTCTGCTTCAAATTAGCATCTGGCTCCCCGGGGCGACTCGGGCCTCCTGTTAGTTCAGACTGGGGTTAATGTCAGGTAAGCAGTCTGACTGGCGATCGCCGCCGTCCTCTGTGATAATTATGTTTTGACCGTTTGACCTGAGTCATTTAGCACTGGGTGGGGGGGGACTGCGACTTCCTTTCTTAGCCACAACACTTGGCCCTCACCGCTGCGACCACACACGCACACCCTTTATATTCTCGGATCTCCATTATGATGAGAGGAGCCACTTATGTCGTCTTGTTAAGCACACCAATGACAATCGGGGAGGGAAAGGAAAGAGAATTTCTCTTTGACGAGATATTCTCACATCCCTTCCTCCGTTCAACTGCTGCTGTTTTGTTTTGAATATTGGCAATTAGAGAAGCCCGAGAATCATCTTTTCAGCCTGAGAACAAATCCACACACTGCCATTTTCTCCCATTTCCTAACTAAAGTGATCCAGTCTTATTTCTCCCACTGGGTATGACTCTGCTAATAGACCCTGGTGCATCCGGTGTCAGGTCTGGATCTGAATAATCTCTGTGTAAAGTAATGTCCTCTGTTTACAAGCCATTATCTGTTCAGAGTCCCTCTCTTGTCTCTCTCTTTGTTACTCTCCTCTCTCAGTGGTAGCCTAATTGCGTTATCCAATATGCACTCCCCTCTTTGATCACTTAGCGCCACTTAAGGTGTCTGCTAGAGTTGCTGGAAATTGTCGGAATAAAGCAAAAAAAGGAAAAAGAAAAAATAGGGGGAGGGAAAGGAAAAATAAACGAGGGGAGCTGTCGGCGGTGAGAAAAGGCCTCCCTAATTGCAGGAGAGCCTTTGTTTTGTGGAGGAGATAGGTACCACAGGCGGCCCTGACGTGGCTTATGTGAACGCTTGACAGTGCTATTCTCTCAAATTCAAAACATGGGAGACAGATGTCACAGAGAAGCTCCACAAAGAGGCTTGAGAGCCCTTTCTAGACCAGAAAGGGGAAGGGCAATTAGATGGTAATTAACACATTGACAAAGCTGAGAGGTAAAATGTATAGATTCTGACTTTTCTGCAAGGAAAATCTTGAATGTTTAAAGTCATGAAATCTGAGCAAAAACAAATGCCAGAAATAGAGTCAGGCAGGTGAGATGTGCAGGTGCTCTTACCTTACCCTACTTTAACCTGAACACATTCTCCTCTTCCTGATTTTCTGTTATGTGCATATTGTTTATAACTACAAATAATGGTAAATGGTAAATGGCCTGTATTTATATAGCGCTTTACTAGTCCCTAAGGACCCCAAAGCGCTTTACATATCCAGTCATCCACCCATTCACACACACTGGTGATGGCAAGCTACATTGTAGCCACAGCCACCCTGGGGCGCACTGACAGAGGCGAGGCTGCCGGACACTGGCGCCACCGGTCCCTCTGACCACCACCAGTAGGCAACGGGTGAAGTATCTTGCCCAAGGACACAACAACCGAGACTGTCCAAGCCGGGGCTCGAACCGGCAACCTTCCGATTACAAGGCGAACTCCCAACTCTTGAGCCACGATCGCCGAATGGAGTCAACGACTATACAAGTAATTCCTCAGGATCCAGATAGTCTTTCTACTCTTGGTTCTTTATGATGCCAGAGACAGAGGATATCCCTAATATATTCATTTCGGGCACAGAAGTGTAACCCACCTGTCTGTCGGTGAAGAAAACTAGCTTAAAGGGGAAGGGGATTATTTTGAACTGTGAATCATGCTAAGCTACTCTAGAAGGGTCCAAGGATGAAACCTTGAGTATAACAGGTCTCCTGTAAGAGTATCTGCAAACCTTTAAATTCAAAAATTCTCAACATTTCAGTCATTTTGTTAATATTTATGCATATTATGATTTGACAAACTCTTTAAACCAAACCATTTATCTTTTTCTAAGGTGAAAAGAAAAATTGTGCATGGAATCTAATAATTTCAGTGTTTTCAGATATATTGTTTTTTTTACTCCTGACTCTAAATGATGTCAGGACGAATGGATAGAATTTACTATTCTAGGAAATGGCTGAAGTACGTGTTGTACTATACAGGTTGAACCAACAGACTGGTGGCGAGTAGGCGTGAAGCCAGGGTAGATATACTGCAGAGGTTGATTAGCAGATGGGCATCAGGTGTGGAGGTTGATTGGCACCAGGAGTGGAAAAGGAGGGCTGAGCCCAGACACACATCCTCGCAGAAGGACAGACAGGGGACCTGCAAAAACACAGGAGAGGGGGTGAAAATAAGGGGCGCTCTTTGTTATACTCACGTGTATCCTCACTTCCTCTTCTTCCTTCTCTGCAAGGAAGAGAGCCAAACCTGCGTCCTTACTCTGAGCTCATTCAGACGCTTCTCTCGTCCCTCATCTCCTCCAGGTGCCATTAAGAAACTGGAAAAGATCAAAGGAAACACATCCAAGGAATGAGGACGGGTGCAAGTTTGTGTCGGCGAAACATAACTGCAGAACAATGGGCTTCATTTACTAATATTTCTGTGAAAATAATCTCACACTGCACAAAAAAACCAAATGGGATAGTGTCAAGAAATTATACTGTAAGTAACGACATTCAGGACGACAAGATAAAGTCATTTTAAGGACAGATAAGAACATTTAAAATAAAAAGAGGTATGTTTAAATAAAAAAAAGATCAAAACCTACAAATTCTATTTAATATTTTATTTTCTTTACATGCCTTTTTGAATTGTAATTCTGAGCATTTTGTGGCTTCTGGTGTTTTGGAAAACTGTAAATAATAACCAAACGACAATAATAAAATGATTTTTTTACAAGTAGCAGCAGTATTCATTGACAGCAGCCGATGAAGGCCCTTCCTCACGATCAGGGTTTTGCTGCAAATGTTGCATTTTTCTTGTTTTTGGTCTTGCAATGTCCAATGAAGTTTCTTCTACAGGATCAGGGTTTGGGTTTGTGTTTTGTTGCATACACTGAACGTTTCAGAACTTTTTTTTTTTTTAAAGCTGGCTTGTGGTGTGTTCCTTCACAGTTGCACAGGTCTGAGACATACTGAGAGCACACTGGAGTCCTCTTTATAGACGTCTGAGGAGATATCATCACTCAGTTTCCTTCCATCTGGCATTTGCATCATAGAGCAAATGGAGTCAAATTAGCAGAGAATCTTGGTTTTCTTCAATACAGATTTCTGCCAAATTTAAATAGAAGAATTTAATTTTGTAGGATATGTTAAATTTCAGATCTGAAGGCCAAATCTACTGGAGAACTTGAAGAGAAGATAACACAAGTAGCTCAGAAGCTTCAATAAATGCTTCAGCACCAACATTTTTTCTATTTACAATGTTTCGTCAACATTGTTGTGTTTGTTGGGGAGAAAACGTACAAACATACAGTACAGCACTTCAGAGTCACACTGTTAGCGATCAAAGATTTATGTATATTTGACAAGCTGAATGCATTCTCTACTGTACAGGAGACACGGCATGGAGGAGTTTGATTGACCATGGTCTACAGCCAATCAGGATGCAGAACGCAATGCGCTGTAAAAATAAAAAAATAAAAAAATAAAAACATGTAAAATCACACAAACAAAATCCGCAAAATAACAAGACCGCGTGAACCACGTTATAGCAAGGGACCACTGTAGTGACAAAAACACATAACCAAGACGAAGAAGAGAAATTCCCAAAGATTCTTTAAAATGAAGGTTGTATATTCTGCAACAATTTGACAGAGAAATCATTTAAATTATGACAATCATATATGGAAATCACTAGAAGGAAGAAATAAAAGTACATAGTAGGTAAATATATGTAAATAGTGTGGATTTCTTTTAAGAATCACCCCAATATATTGTCACCTTGCTTAAATTCTGTAGTTTAATATACCCAGAGATAATAAGAATCTTCTGGTCATTGGCATGCCTTACAATAAGATAAATAAAACCTCAGATGAGCTACAAAACATGATGTGTTGCACTGTATCCTTAGTTATTTAGCAAGAAATACTCCAAAATGCAAATGCAGTGCATGAAAACTAAGTACACCCTCACTGCTTCTATCATTAAAAAGTTAAATAGCACTTAATTAACTGATCATCAGTAAGTGAGATCACCTTTAACAGGTAGAGGATAAAATATGTGGAGGACTAGGGCTGTGTGACCTGTCAGCCCCACATCAGAAACTCACTACAATTTAAAAAAAAAATAAATAAATTAGATCCTCCCTCCATCAGCCTGTCAAGAAATTTGTTTAGAATTTAACATAAAGTCATTTTTAACTAAATATCAGAATACTTAATATATGATAAGATGAGATAACGGATAATGTTCACTTTCAGTTTGTTCCTAAAGTCGCTATGACACCTATTTGAAAACTTTTGCTACGTTTTCCAAGTCGGACTGCAGTTGTTTGGAGACAGGTGATCTATGCAACTGACTTGTGGTCAAAAGTGATTTCCCAGATGTTGAGGGTGAGAGATGCTCAACTTTTGGGCAACTATTTGGTCCCCGCAATAACTTGCAGATCTCCAAGAGCAATAAAAGTCAATGCAGTCACCGTGCAACCAACAGACAGTTGTTGACTAGGATTTTATCCATGTGTTGGACAACAGCTCAGCAGGTCAGCAGAACCAGATATACGACTGGACCCGTTTACTTTGTTTGTGGTCATTGTTAGTATTTTAATGCAATTATCTGACACATAATATGACTAATCAATACTGAGTCACAGTCGATTAAAAAAGGCTATATTTTCGGTGAGATTTGTTCACTTCTGGCTCCAAACAAAACCTCAACAGGGCAACGTTGAAGCTGTAAGAGTGGATGCCACAATGGCTTTGTCCCACCGTTCATACACAGTCACTAGTAGGAAGGTAACCCTGAAAAATAAACCTAAAAATTGAAAATTCAACTAGTAACAAATTCAATCAGGTTTTTATGTATAACTCCAAGTTTAAACCTTACGTATTGCATTATGTGGCGGGTGTAAGTCTCCCAACACAAGTTTGCCAGATGCTTGTTTGCTGAAAGTTTATCGAAGCAAAATGTCTCGTCTACTGGATTTTACTGCTACCAGTTTTATAATGTAACAGAAATCATTTAAACAAGAGGAATAAATGGAAATGGGGGGTTCATATAAGGACAAACGAAAACAGCACATTTTTACTTTAGGCAGATTTTGATGGGTTCCCCTGCAATTCCTGCACTTTTTTCTTTTACAAATCACTGAACATCCCCAGGTAGTATTAGTCCTGCGTAAATAAGGCTTTACTCTGTAATGTCCTGCTCTGCTGACACTCCTTTGCCGCCTCGGTCTCCGTCTACCTCATTTCCATTCCAGCTAAGTCTATAATTGCACTGCGCCTCCACTTTTCCTCTCTGTTTCTTCCCCTCTCTCTCGCTCTCTCTCTCTCTCTCTGTTGACACTGTGTTGCAAAATAAACGCCGGCAAACACACTGTACATACGTGCAGCACCGGCTGTAAAAGAAACCAACAACTGAAAGGTAAATACCACTTTATCTGGCCTGTCACAGCAACAAGCAGCCGAGCACTTTGTTTACCTCAGCGCTGAGTGAAAGTGGCTCAGACCCTGCTGCTGCTGTGATATGGCCTCTAATTAGTTTCCAGGCAGCCTTTACCTGCCTCTCCCTCGGTGTAAACCCGTCAACTCCCTTGTGTTTTTTAATGTCTGTTTAAAAAAAAAAAAAAAAAGACAGGAAAAAATGCAGTTAGTTCCTTTGGTACTCCCTCTTTATCTTTACCGAAGCCCACCGCTTCCCCCCCTCTTCACGTCCTCCTGAATGCTCTCTCTCCATTGTTTTGCGGAGGATTCGGCTCATGTGTCACCGCCTGGCGTTTTCGTGTAAACACAAAGCCTGTTTGTTAATGTAAATTCTGATCACACGGCCGCCATGCTCGTGAAAGCCTTTACAGTCGTTCTTCTGAACTTTTTTTTGTCTCAGATACAGGGGGGGAAATATGTGTGTGATGTACTTGATTTGTAAGCAAACACAAGAAAAAGATGAGAAGTGGACAGCGCGTGGTTAAAATGTTATGTCCAAGGTCAAAGCTGGTCGTGGTTTGAGGGCAAAAACTGAACCGTCGATGGACAGATGCTGAAATTACCACGTAGATGAGGAATCCAGATGGAAAAAGGCAATAAATCTGATTACTGCAATGAAAATATTAAACACGTTTTTTTTTTAAATTCAACATCTTTTTGGAAATAGCAAACAGCTACAGGTACTTGGACGTTCTCCTGAACGACAGGCTGGATTGGAGGACTGATAATGATCCTGTGTGCAAGAAGTAGATGAACTTTCAATGTGTGCATCAGAATGCTGGAGATCTTCTACCAGTGTTTCATAGCGAGAGCTGTTTACTCTGCTGTTGGGTGGGGTGAGCATCAGCAGTGTCAGAGATGCTAACAGAATCAGGAAACTCATCCACAAGACTGGAACCATCAATTCAGTTCCATTTTATTTATACAGCAGATGCTTTATTTTGTAAGGTGATGACCGTAACAATAATACAGAGAAAAAACAGAAACCCCAACAATAAGGCGACCCCCTATTAGCAAGTACTTGATACAGTACAATACAACTTTATTTATAGAGCACATTTAAAAACCAACGGTATACCAAAGAACTTCACATAAAAGACAGAAAATAAATATTATAAATATTATAGGACCATAACAAAGTTCCAAGTATGCTAACAGGTCAGTGTCACTGTTACACAGGAATAGCTTAAAATGCATATCAAGTAAAACATGTTAAAAGCACAAAACCATAAAAGATATGTATAAAAGGTAAAATAGAGTAAGTCTAGGGATCAGATTCAGGCATTAACGAGCAGGAAATGCAAGGCTAAATAAATAGGTTTTTAACCGTGATTTAAATGATTGGATAGAATCAGACGCGTGGATAGCAGTGGGAAGGTTATTCCATAAATCTGGTGCAGCCAAGGCAAACGGTCACCTCTAGACTTCAGCCAAGATCTTGGCTGCACCAAACTGAGTAGATGATCTTAGTGCTCTAGCGGGAATGTAGGGTCTAAGGAGTTCGATAAGGTAGCTCGGGGCTGTGTTGTTGATAATTTTAAAAGTAAGCAGCAGTATTTTAAATTGGATGCGGTATTTAATGGGTAGTCAGTGCAGGTCAGGTAGAACAGGGGTAATAGCGGCAAACCTCCCCGTTCCAGTCAGAAGGCGTACCGCCGCGTTTTGAACAGTTTGCAGTCTATGAAGGAGGGCAGAATGAAGACTGAAATAAAGGGATGACAGTGAGAAGGAAAAATTCCCCTTTAACACGAAGAAATCTCCAGCAGATTTAGGACAGAATAGAGGCGTTTGAGTCAGTGAGGGACAGGAGGTCACTGAAAAAACTCCTCTTCATCATGGGCTCCACTCCACACTGCAGAGGCAGCAGAGTTCATTCTGCCTCATACTTATTCAGTCATGCTGCCATAAAGGACTATTCCAGAGATCCTTCCTGTCATTCTCTATTAAAACGTACAACAGCTCTCACTTTTCTGACAGGTGAACATTTTTATCATTACTCAAGAAAAAGAAGATGTTTGAGATGGACCTTCTGACACACCTACATACTGCTTTAAAAAAAAAAGATTCATTTTAATGAGCTTTTAATGGCACTGGGAAACAGCCCCAGAGACTGCACCTCGTGTCCTGTTTTTGTTTAGTTTTTTTTAACCTAGCTGGTTAGATTGTCCCTTACAAAAAAAGATCCCATTTGTCTTCATCAGAATAAGCTATTTATTTGTACAATAACTTTAGTATATTTAGTGAAACACTGAAAAATTTACCCTCCTACTATGAACACTTTCTGAGTTACGAACCTTTAAAGTACACAGCAATGGGTCAAAATGGCATCTTTGATCCCCCCAAACACAATTCAGTTTTAAACGTGCTTCAAATATAAGCAAAAATCATTTTCTATAACTGTCTTTGAACTTTGTATCAAAGTTTTAACAAAAAAGCTGCAGCAATCTATTATCGATGAGGTTGTCGAAGAGAAGAAGGCATCAGTACCTTGGATGTTTGATCTTTTTTTTTTTAATATTTCACTGGAGGAAAACTTAAAGTGCATTTTACTTATATTTTTAAGGCTCATATCACTATGTGGGATAGGTGGCTGATCAAAGCAACTTGCAGCCTATGAAAGGTCTCCTTTGGACCTACATTTTGATGCCAGGATCATCTCCTAACTGTGATTCCTTCTGTGCCACAATCATTCATGTATAACAATGCAATGATCAGCTTCTCCTTTGTTTTAATGTCAAACTGTGCAAGCAGCCACCTCGCAGCATGAGCTTTGCCTTTAATGAGAAACGCCCAGCTTGGAGCTAAAGTAGATGGAAAATTGTGCCTTGCTCAAAAGCAGCTAATCAGCGATTGTTTTAACAGGACTGTCGTTTCCCCAGCGGGTACTGGGAAACAAACCAGCAACCTTTAAGTCTGCCTGTAAGAAGAAAAAAATCAGCTAAACCTTTAATCTTCTTCTTCACCTCCTCTTCTACCTCTTTGCCTGCTGCTGGTGTGGTTAGCCGCCACGCTCCGCTGAGCCGCTCCTGCTTCCCCCAGGAGAAAATTTGTGCATGCATACTGTACATGAACTTTGGATAAATAAATAAACACAGAAAGAGCTGCTAGATAATTGAGCACGAGTGAGAAACAGAAACCAAGAGAGAGAGAGGCAGGCAGGCGAAACTCTTTCTCCGGGGATGTCGGCAAAGCGACGGCGAGACAGGTGTGATTAAAACCACAGTGATTTATGGGAAGGTGTGCTGCCCGCTGTCACGCTCACTGCGTGTATTAACGTTTTTGTTTTGCATAGAAGTCATTTGGAGACATGTAACCCCCACATCCCACCCACATATGAACACGCACACACTTTCATTTATCTCATTAATGCAAAACCCGCTGGAACTGTAGAGGTTAAATTCACTGTTTCCTCAACGCTAAAACTTGACTGGCCTTCGACTCTAATGCATGGACCTTAGGTGCAGATGCAAGCTACTGTGGGAACGATGTGTAGTGAATTCTGTGACCATTCAATCATTTTATTTGCTTATTTATTTTGAATGCCATTTTTTGATACATTAATGATTAAGGGAAAATGCTGGCTTTGAATTTAAGCCGTGTTTATTTCCTTTGTTATCCTGAAATTCTCCCAGTGTCTGTGGCTACTGTCAGGCAAATAAAACCACACCAGTAAGATGAGACAGTTACAGGATTTATACACATTTAAGTGCTCCACTAAACACTTTAGCTGATTTTGGTTTTGCTACATATGCTACCATCAAAATAAATTTAGATTTTGCTTTGTTAACTGACTCACAGGAAACTTCATTAAGTATGGGCCATCTGCACGTTATTGTAAAAAGCAGCAACTCAATGCATTTATGTGTGTAGACATGGTCAATTCGACCTGCTGAAGTTAAAACTGAGCATTATTAGAAGGAAAGGTGACTTTGAATGTGGCACGGCTGTTGGTCTGAGTGTTTAAGAAACTGCTAATCTCACACAACCATTTTTAAGGTTTACAGAGAGAATGGTTAAAAAAGAAGAAAATATCCAGTGAGCCACAGTTCTCTTGGAGAAAATGCCTTGTTGAAGTAAGAGGTCAGAGGAGAATGGTAGGAGCTGATAGGAAGGCAACAGTAACTCGTTACAACCAAGGTATGCAGAAGAGCATCTCAACAGCAGCAGAAGACCACACTGGGTGTGATTCTTGTGAGCTAAGAACAGGAAATGAAGGCTACAGTTCACACATGATTATGAAAATGGAACAATAGAAGAGGCAGGATAACACACCATGTGACAAAGCTCAGATCATCTCAAACTTTCATCTTGAACATGACAATGAGTTCACTGTACTCAAATGGCTTCCACAGTCACCAGATATCAATCCAATAGGTGCTCTATTGGATTGAGATCTGGTGATGGATTTCGTGAAAACGGAGATTCACATCATATGATGATAATGTGCAAACAACAACTCTGCAGCAACTGTGTGATGCTGTCATGTCAATATTTACCAAAATCTGAGGGATGTTACCAGCAATGTGTTGAATCTGTGCCAAGAAGAATTAAAGCCGCGCTAATAGTAAAAAATTGGCGCAACCCAGTACCAGCAAGGTGTATCTAATATAATGATCAGTGATGATTTTGTTTGCTGTGCTTAATTTTATTTTTAACTACTGTAATAAAAATAAGTTTTCAAATCAGGAATAAACAAAGTCAATCTTTTCACAACTGTTTGGATAAATAAAGTGAATCTTAAAATATCTTAAAAGGTATCCTAGGATGAAAACTTCATATCCTTATGGTAGCAACTCACTGACCTACAATCTTACAGGTTGTTGTGTTTTTTTTTACAGTTTAATACAGTTTGGTCTTATAAAGAAGACAGTTGAAGTATAAAAGTAGAAAGTGTATTTAAGACTTCAGTAAACTGAAATAGTATTTCAGTGATAGTGGGATATGTAGTGACCCCACAGCTGTGATGGAGTCTATCAGGTTCACTAGTCTGAAGTGGAGATAAATAGACATTATACGATATATTGTTATCCCATCCCTGTGTGGAGCAAATAATAGTTATGAATGAGCTTTCTCACTTTGGAGACACTCAGTTGGATCCTGTAGGTGTATCTTCAGATATTTAATAAACTATTGCTCACAATTTTTTCATGCTCGGTATGTTTATTATACGTATGTTGTATTGGCTATAATGGTTCACTGGTGTCTACTGTAAATAATTCACCATG
This sequence comes from Haplochromis burtoni, assembly GCF_018398535.1. Taxonomy (NCBI): domain Eukaryota; kingdom Metazoa; phylum Chordata; class Actinopteri; order Cichliformes; family Cichlidae; genus Haplochromis; species Haplochromis burtoni. The sequence goes on from NW_024582400.1 coordinate 2,298,115, forward strand.
CTGGTTATTAGGATTGATCATTTGCCTGTTTTGATGCCCCTTACTGCACTCACCTGCTAACACGCTGATACATGTGCACGTGGCAGCCATATTGCTATAGAAATTACACCAATGCTATTACTTATTATGAGCTTTTTCTATTATTTAGGGGTTTCTGTTAACTTTTTCTTTTCACTTTTACTGGTTTGCAATGCTGGCACTAGTTTAATTTACTTGGACTTGACTATAAAGGCTTGGACTTGGACATAACTTGGAAAATATCAATTAAAAGCTGGAAATGTCAACTACTGGCTTTGAAAAAAAAATGTGGTTAGATAAGAGGCTGGTAACTGCAAGGTAGAAGCCAACAAAGGCCATGGAAGTACTATATTTAAATGGCTTTAGTCATAAAGATAAGACAAAAAGTGTAATTGTTAAGCACATGACTGACAAGCACTAAACTGCTAACATAAAGTCGTCTTTACACAAATAACGCTCATGTGATTCTTCCCCAAAATGGTTGTTTGGACATTAAGAAATTATCCCTAATTTAACAGTTAAAATCCCCTACTGATCATTCCTATGAGTCTCTTGAGACACTGGTACAGGAGCTACTTTTTAATGACTGTGGGTTTGGTGTGATTCACCAGTTTCTGTGATATTGATGTCCATCTCTGCGAAAAGCAGCCATGCAAGTAATTAAAGTGGAAATACAGTGTATTTTTTTGAACAGAAATCAATATAGATGAGAATATTGGTCAATAGCCAATGGTGCTCATTCCAAAAGACAGAGTCAGCTCATTGTGCTGGGAAAACTGACTGAAGAGCCATCATTTCCAAAGGACCAAAGCATTTCATTTAAAGCAGCTCCATATGCTCTGCTCTTATCGTCACTTTTTACCACCTTTCCTGTGGGTAAGTTCTGTGTAAATAATTTTCTTAAGTTTATGGTTACAATGGATTTAAGCAGTCTAACCTTGTGTTACTAATAGATAAAAAGTAAAGACAGAAACAACTGCAGGAAGGTATAATAATGTAAATATATAGTCACATTAGAAACCCACAAATATTCTCCCCTTTCAGCCAATAGGATGAGGAGGAGCACAACTGGTAACTGCAGCTATTCAGAACTTACTAAGAAGTCTTATGATCCTTTTGCTTCCTATACGTATATATAAGTGATGCTGGGCCAGACAACTCCAGCTGAAACAGTATCAATACCCATGGCAAATTTCAGCAAATTCACCTTTTTAATTTTTTTAATTTTTTTAAAATGAATTCATGCAGCACACAAATCTGGCTTCACATTTGGTGTGAGTGTGTTATAGTCAATCCAGTAAACCTGCCCTAATAAATCAAAGCTGTTTTGATAGAGTGAAAGAAACTAGCCCATTCTCATGACTGAAACTAGCCAACTGAAGGGACAATGGGCTGAGAGGTCGGTTCCCTAATCTTAATTATGCAAATTCTCATGGCCATTGATCAACAACCACCGACCAAAACCCACTGATCAAGGCCACTGATCAGTGGCCATGAGTACCATTCACAGAGAGTTGGGGAATGGCTGCCATCACAGCATTGTCCCAGACCATTGTCCCTTCAGTGGGCTGGTTTCAGTCATTATGCAAATGTGCTGTTTATAAGATTGGGGAAACCTGCAGTCAGCTGAGACTGAAGAAGTCACTTGGATAAGTGACGAAATGTTTCTCCCACAAAACGCTACTTCCAGATGAACAGAATCAACTTTTGGAGGTGCTAACGAGTAGTTTTTAGTGACAAAACATAACCAAGTAGAGTTTAGTATCTAAACTCAACCAAGTACTTAACCAAGTAAAACTTGACTAAACTTACCCAGGGTGTTTTATAACACTAGTTTATTACCTAGACATAACCGAGTAGTTTTAGTACCTAAACTTTAGTAGTGACGCGAGGAATCCTTCCAGTTGGTGAATGACCCACACTGCCTCCTAAGCCACAACGGACCAAACAGTAGAAGCAAAACTACATATGTTCGAGGGGAACCTAAGGCCTGAATGAGACAAAAACTAGGGCTTCTGGCCTTTAATCCTGGTTAAATCACCCCTCCAACATCCTGATGTAAACTTTCAAAGTGCTGATGCTAAAGGACACATTGCCATGTAAAGGGGATAACGCAGTAGGTACCGGACAAAGCTGCATTATACAAAGTTTCAGGATGAGACTGCACTGGAGACACCCACTCCATATTAGCAAAGCGATTTGTAATTACTGTTGTCAGTACACTGTCTTTATGGCTTGAATATCAAAGAGAAATACCAAGTTTGGTTTCAGATCCACTGTATTCTGTTCTTTCACAGCCTGAAAGACTCTGTGAGCATACAGAGTGTAAAACTACACTGGTGGAAAAAAAGCAGGATATCACAGACCACACAAACACTATAAAACATACATTTGCAGAGTAAACTATGCATATTACTCTCGATCACATTACATGTTCCTAAGAAGTGTGCAAACATTCATATTCCATGCTGTGGAAAAGTAGATGCAGAAGTGTTATTTGAGCTCTAATTGAAAACGTGTCGAGAGCCACTAATGACAAAAACTCAAGTAAAACCAGGAGCCTGCATGTGTTATGACAATATCTCCATGCTGGTTCAATGATGATAAGGCTCAGGTGGCTCATATTAACCTGGGAAAATAGAGGCGGCATATTTCTTCCCGTTTAACCGACGGTGCACGCAAGCGATGGCGTTGGCGGCGGAGGGGTGGGTGGTGGGGGTAATTCAATTCTGGGCCGTCATACCTACCTCGGCTATGGGCTTCATTGAGATTAATTACTCACCAAGACCCCCCACACACAGCTCTGAGATAGCAGCCATTTTAGCTTGATGGCGTCCAGGACAGCAACCTCAGCAACCTGAAGAAAGAGCGGGTGGGCAGACAAAAGAGAGAACTGCACGGGCACTGATGCTATCACCGGCGTTGTTGTGTTACAATTAATTAATTTCAAGGTGATTATACATCACTGAGCATGCTGCGGCGTCCCCCGCCCCTTCCTGAAAAAAGAGGGATATAGGCGGGTTGTGGTGGTGGGGTAGATAAGCAAAACAATGCTTGAGGTGATATTCAAATGTTTCCAGGACAGACTAATAATAAAGGGTAATCTAAATATTCATTTAGGAGCATATGTGTGTTTAATACACCTTGTACTGAGGCAAAGCGAACAATGGTATTCTGCCCTTAGCTGTGTTTGCAGCTGTGACCTATAAATCCCATATCTGAGCATTTTGCCATGTAGACATAAGCTTTACAGTGCACAGGGAGGGCACATTACAAAGGCAATAAGCAGCGATTTTATAACCCTGTAGCACAAAATACTCACCAAGGAATGAAGAAACGGGATAAAAGACTCTGGAACAAACCCAGTGTTTCACAATGTAAAATTACCTTGTAGCTTATCATTTGGAAACGTGTTAACATGTATACAGACCAGACCTTTCACTTATGAACTACACTGCTTAACTGCCTTGCTAAACACATTTTTAGGTAAATGTAATTGCTGATGGGTGAAGAAAAGGGAGGACTATTTGAATGCTGTATTCACAGGGCTTTGGTATCAGTGTTTCAAGCATTTAAAATTACTTGATTTGGCAATACAGCTTGCTTTTTTATGTTTAAATGGTTTTTCTATTGGCTTTCAGCAGAATTTCCTTTATTTCACAAACTTCACATCTGAAGGTTTTCTTTAGACTTTAGAATTAAGTCTTTAAAAGAACTATTATACAGGAAATATAAATAAAACTTTAGACCCTTGGTCAGAACTCGCTTGGAATTGCATTTTGGTTCAGCAGGTAGCCTACACAAGGTCTTTTGAACTGATTCTCATCAGGTCTGTGCAATGATCCTTGGGGATAAGAACTCTAACCTCTAACAGACCCCTCTGTGAATCGCCACCTTGTTGTGGGGTTTGTGTGCTACAGTGATCCCAGGAAGTATCTTGTCGGGAGCAATTTTCCCCAGGCAGGAACTCCCAAGTCAAACTGATTCTAGTAGAGGATCAAGATGAAGAGCAATTCAGGGAAAAAAAAGACCTTTTGAAGAAGACAATCAAGAGACAGGGTTACCAGGCCCTGACTCTGGAGCCAGGCCCAGCGTGGGAGAGGGTTGGATTGCCTGGCCTCACATTGGGCCCTCGACCCGCAGGTTCAGAAGTAGGTAAATTGGGTGGTACCCTTCGAAGTAGTCAAAAATGCTTGGATGAAAACATGCAACAAAACCAGGCTTAGGAACAGGTAGAGGTATCTGCCACATAGGATTGATGTCCTTTATTAAATGCTAAATTAACTTTAGTTATAAGTTAAAATAGTGAATTGGTACTAATTGTAAAATTGTTGGTTTGTAAACCAGTTGCAACTTCAAAATAACCATCTAGATAGTGCTCCTAGATGCCTGTTTTAAAGACCATTTAACAGACAGACAAAGTGATGTGACTGTGAACCTTTGTGCCTAGTTTTGCTCTCTTCTTAGTTTTGTTTTTACTTTATTTTCACTTTTTGGTGCACTTGATGTTGCTGCAGTCCTAGCTTGGATGGAAGTGATGGACAAACACTGTTCAGCGACTCTCTGAGCTGTAGTGAAACTGAAAAGTGTGACACAAACCAGAAATGGAGACCGTTTGCCTTAAAAGTAAAAGTTGCAGCTCTTGAAACATGTTGCCTCTTTCTCCACTTTCTCCATTTCTCATTTGTGTTACCAACTGCTCAGCTAGGTGTTAGTAACTAAACTACAGGCAATCTGGTAGCAACCAAAGAAGTCACCAACATGTTTTTGATGCACAGCCTTCTTTGCAACTGAATTCACTTATTGAGAGTGAGCAACTACTACCAACTAGTCAAAGGATACCAAGTGGTTTTATTGTACCTCAATACAAAAACACCCCTTCTATTTAATACTCCTTTTGTACTAAGCATAACTTGTTTTACACCAGTGGCTGCTAATTTAAAGGCTTTAACTAGTAAACTTGGGTCTTTTCTGCAGCACACGTATCTACAACTCTACTTGATCAGCAAACTCTTCCATGGGTTTGCGGGAGGTGTAGGGGGGACTGAACTGCCGACTCTCGTGAGTTTTCCTCAGAGGGTCCACAGGCAGGTCTAAACTCGGTTCAGGTTTTAGCAGTAATGTTGCACCCTTTTCCACTGCGGCACTTGTGAGTGATAAAACAATACACACCTTTCATCCTCAAACCACACTGCAGCCAGAAGTTCACATCAGCAAACTCCCACAGGAGCAAGAGGGCTTCAATTATCACCACACACACAAACACACACTGAAATGCACACAACATACCTCTTATGTAGATACTGACACCAGTGCGGGTGTGTTTTCAAATGTGTTTTTTTCTTCTCTCACATGACTCCCCCCCACCCCCAATTCTAATCAGAAGGAACAGTCACATTTTTCAGTAAATATCTGGACCATGTGAATATTTGGAACAAAACTGGATCCCGTGGCATGCATCTCGCCGTGTGTGACTTGAATCTGAGTGAGTCCTTTGCTAGAGACAGTTGTTAGAAATGTTGGCATCCCGAGTCTGTGTTAGCATGCAGGAAAACAGGAGACAACAAAAAGAAAGGAAGCCAAATTGCTGTTTCTACGGGCATTTAGGGAGATCCCTCGATTTGGGAAAATCCTGAAGAAACACACTGCAGCTGATGGTAGAAAAAACATAATAAAAAAATGTATCAGAAACAAAAATACATCTTTATTCTTTGATCAGAAGGACAGAAAATGGCAAAATCTCACCACTTTATACAGGTTTATGATGATCACAGACATCGTGTGGCATAGTCTGATCTTAGCAAACGGCTTCTCTCATACAAATACAGATGTGTGGTGATTTAGTATTACTGCAGCCTCAAACTGATGATGTCTTTGATATGGGTTACACCATTAAAAAGATCTGATATGTGCCTGATTGACACATATTGTTCCACGATGGTCTTTCTGAGCATAAGCCATAATCATCTGATACGTGCCATACATCTGTAGGCTCTGAGTTGACTTCATCCATAGTTAGAAACACATGTTTACTACAATCCATATACGTGCCTACACAACTAACACAAAAAAAATCCCTTCATGCCTAAGGTGTCTGCATCTCAGAAGCACAAACAAGTAAACAGAAGCTCATTAAGCTCATTAGTGAAACACAGGAGTCGGCGCACAACAACAACAACAATAATGTGGATGTAGTCGTCTTCCCAGCAACACAAAGAGGTCCACCTTGTCAGTCAATAGCCTTTGTGGTGCGTGGGCGTCCAGTTACAGATACCTCCCTGCTCTGGTCCCTCGCTGAAGGGGATCTGTTTCATAGCTAATCGACAATATTGACAAATATCATATGCTACGAGATCCTAAAACCCTGAACTGCGCTTAACTCTTTGTATGGTCTTTGTGAAGGGTTGATTATTCACATTCATACAGGATTTTTAGTACATTTATTATACTTAAAGTCACTTTAGTAATGACTTTACTAAAGTCACTTTAGCAATGACTTTTAATGCCCACTTATCTACTATCTTCTTAATGTACACAAAGAAAAAACACCAAAAACACCAACAAAATTTCACAGTTAATAATAGACAAGTGGTTCAAATAGAAAGCGGGAAGAAATGTATAAATGATTATAAATGATCGATAAGCCGTTATCAAAGGAGCTTGCAAAGAAAAGCGTCTGGACTTCTTTAAGTTACTTGAAGACGTTTCACCTCTCATCCGAGAAGCTTCTTCAGTTCTAAGGTCAAATGGTGGAGAGTCCCAGATATATCTGGGACTCTCCACCATTTGACCTTAGAACTGAAGAAGCTTGACTACGATGACCTGGATGACTGAGAACCTTCACAGACAGATAAGCAGTTATCAAAAAGTAAAATTTTAAAAAATACTGTTAGAATAACTATTGCTATTGCAAATAGCATGGCTGTTAAAAAGTATGCACAACTAGGTGGAATTTGTTAGCCAAGAATAATGAATACTTATAGATATGGCAAGGAGATGAATTTGTTAGCCAAAAGGCAGGGTTTTTGGAAAACATTTAGCAATAAATAAAGCAATAAGTGTTAAAATAATTAGCTAAAAAAGAAAATAAAGTAAAATCTGCTAAAAAAAATTAATTTGAACTTATCAAATTAAAGTATAGCTATTGAAACAATGAACTGAATTAACATTATGGTTTAACAAATTAAACTGATAAATAAACTTAAAATGAAGTAATGAATAAAAAATAAAAATGTAAATGTAGAAACTATTAGCTAAAAGTGTTACTAGCTGTAGAGACATCTAGGGAAAAGAGTGAATAAGAAGTTGTTAGTTAATGTTTATTATCATGGAGTCAACTGAATATAATATCTAACTGTTAAAACAGCCAAATAAAACAAACAACACAAATGAAAAGTTAGTTATTATAAAAAGTATATTGCAGCTTTAAAGTATTGATAAAATGTTAAAAAAAAATTAGCTAACATTGCAAATTAATATGGTAAATTATTAGCTAAACACACCTAGCTAAAAAAATATTAAAAGGTAGAAACTGTTATCTAAAACATTATTAATAAACATACATAGTTATTGGATAAACTGGTTCACCTAGTTAACCACATACAAAACAAGTTATTTATTTTTTACATTAAACAGAGTAGGAGAAAAAAGTAGTGGGCAATTGGTTAAAGGCGTAAACCAGTTTTGGCTAAATGATTCAATTTGCCATCCATAACTGATAAATCATAAGATGAATAATATTGCTAACAGTCATTGCGAATTACATTGATAGATTGTTTATGAAGGGTTTCTTGAATCTAAAAGGTAAAATGTAAATTTTACTGATGGATATGGATATTTATGGAAAGGAAAACTACTTCAAACACTTTTTTTTCTTTTTTCCATTTAATTATGAAAGTTTATGTGCTGTCAATTATTTTGTCAGTACCAGATTCAGTGTCAACCTACTTAGATCTACTCCAATATGTTTGTTTTCCAGTGTCCAATCTGATGATTGAATTATTCATTATACACCACACTGACTCTATGTTTGGTCACATATCTCTGCTATTGTCATGTGGGTGATATAACTGACTGGGTGGCGAACTTATATGTATTACCACATTGACAATGGATAAAAAAAAGCTGTACTAATGGGCATACAAAGAGGGCTCCACTCCAAGGGGTGCATACATATTTATACCCATGTCCCCTTTCATGTGTTTCTACAAATCTTATCTTGCACATCTCCTCTCGCCTGCTCACTAGCTGAGAAGCTCTTTGTATTAACAGAGACCTGCACCATTCAGGCTCTATTTGGTTCCAGGGAGCCGATACCGTCTCATATCAGCACACAATTTGACCGCAAAGAAAAGGGGATTAGACCTGCGAAAGTGTGACCCGTTTTACATCCGACCTGCTAAATCAGTCGACTTATATTCATATCTTGCCTTCATTTCCCCACTTCTCTGCGCTTGCTTCTCCCCTTTGGGTCGCCACAGATAACCTGAGATGAGGATAAAAAAAAGAAAAGAAAAAAGGAAGGAGCAGCGATGCAGGTCTTGTTCGGTACAGTTGGCCCAAAGCAAAGCCAGGTTCTCTGTTTTCCTTCCTAAATCAATAAGAGGGGGTCCTCTGGGGTGCCCTGGCCAGCCATCTGGACTGAAATCCAGGGGCTCAGGTTGTCCCCTGGGCTCTCCCGCCTTCTAACAGCGTGCGCACAAGGACCTGGCACTAAGTTAATCGTCCTGCCTTCCTCCCTCCCTTCCTTCATCATCCTCCTGCCGTCTGTCCCTCTTCGTACACCTTCCATCTAATCTGGCCGGCTGCGACTCAAATGTCAGGCCACCTGGGAAAGGCAGCTGTTGGCCTGCAACGGGAGCTGCCATGGTGGGCCTGGACTGGTCCCAGCATGCAACGCTACCTTCAGGAAATAAAACAGTTCCTTCAAATTCAACTAATAATGGTGAAATGTGCATTTTGGGATTAAACTTTACGTCTTTCTTTACCGGATCTGATTAATCAGATTCATCAGCCACTATTAGTGTCACTGCTTTTTTATTTTTTATTTTTTAAATCCTCCCTTTGCTCGCCCCCAATCTGCAGCACAGCAGGTTATAAATCTCAGACTGAAGTACAAATTACTGCAGGTACACGAGTCTATCATTTGCCTGTGGAGGAAGGAAGGAGGGCCAGCAAATGAAAGGAGTGATTTTCATCAATACATCGCCAGATAAAGATCCATCTGGATCCACTGAAAAGAGGGGGGAGGAAGAGGAGGAGAGGGGAGAGGTGGAAGGGGGGTGTTGGGGGGGGCAGCTTTTGGCATCAATGTGCGGCCATTGATTGTGTGTCCCATTACCAGTATATGATCCAATCTAAAAAGAGAGAAGAGGAGCGACACCGCGAGCGGGCCTTTCTGCTGCCCTGCCATCAAATAACGAAGACATCCCCCCTTTAATCACTCAGGAATGATTTGGGAAGGAATCCAAACATGAACACAGAGCGGAGAGAGAGAGCGGCGCTCGGGGAAGAAAAGCTGAGATTTGTTTGGGGTTATTAAAAAGAGAAAAAGAGAAAGAAAAAGAGCTGGAAGAAAAGGAGAGAAAACACACTGACGGGGCCTCCCTACAAATACTCGGTCCGCTCCGTGGGGAAATAGGAGCAGAAAGGTAGCAATCAATATTGAAACACAGAAATTAAGCATTTAAATCGGTAATTAGGGAGCAGGCACGTTTTTTCACACCTGTACGCCGCCGAGGCTGCCAACCCCGGCGCATCTGTTTCCCTCCACCTGCCAGGCACCTGGTATCGTTTCAATGGCGCTTGATTGCATTCAAACGCCGAAGACTCTTTTAAGCTTCTTAGTGATCCCCCCCCACCCCCACTCCCCCTCACACCCCATCCTTTCTCCTCTGTCCCACCGCCCCCTCCCCTGCATTATTTTGTATTTATTTGTATCTGTTCATTCCAATGCAGGTGCCTCGCAGTAATACTCAAGTGCGCCATACATGAATGATTCTTTTATGCCTCAGTTCCTGCATTTGTCATTTTGGCGAAAGCAAGAGGATTAGGGGTTTGGATGTGTACCTCCCTTTTTTCCCTCCCTCTCTCTCTCTCTCTGCCCGTCTCTGTCTATTTCTCTCTCGCACTTTTAACAACATCCTTCCCGAATAATTTGCATACCAAATTCTTTAACCCTACGGTGGTCAGAAAGAACTGTCAAATCCTCTCCACTTGGCTTGCTCTGTGTGTGCATCAGACCTGTGACCGTTGACTTAGTTCCATCACAGTTCATATATTAAAAAAAAGTCCAACATGAAAGAGGTTGTCTCTGTTTCCTGTTATTCTATCACATCTATTTTTCCCACACACACAAAGTGTAATGCTTTACAGGGACAAAAATATTTGTTAGTGGCAGCAGGATTTACTGGTGGTAACCCCTTTATTCTTTTTATGAGTAATAGTCTGTTCAGTCAAGTCTATAAAAACCTTCAAAAACAAACAAAATTAGCAATTATAACTGTCCTATTGCTCAATGCAACGTCACAGTGTACGTCTCACATACATTTCTGTGTTCTGGTCTCTAAGCAGCAGCAGCAGTAGAAGCATACACTGTACAAAAACATGGCCACTGTGCACCTTAGTCAAGCAAACCATCTTGATTTTTGCAAAAGCAAAATATGGATTTGACTGAGAAGCCAAGATTATATCAATCAGTCAAACTTTATTTGTATAGTATGGCACTTTTGCATCCATGCTGGAAGCAGTGTGGTGACTGGAGACTGTAGAAACAGAAGGCCGTTCTGTGACCTAAAGTAACTAAGGGACGAAATAACTGCAGGTGAGGGGGAGTGGGCGGTGACTGAAGTGATTACCAATGACAGTGATGAAACTGCTGATTGACATGTAAACTTCTTGTGAATACATTCAAAGGTTACCTAGGCAACCGGAGCCTGGAATGTCTGCAAGTGACCTGCCTTCAGCTTAAAAGTGATGTTGGGGTCATCACTCAAAAAAAGTGCATATTGCTCTCTTTTAAGAAAAGTGATGCAGTACCTTAATTCATTACTGTAACATGAGCTGAAATGAACTGTCAAAGAATTAACAGATGGCAATATAAACTGTAGGCTACAGACCCACACACTAACACAGATACCCAACTAATACACATGATCCCTCTTTTAAATTTTATATGCTAACACAAAACCAACAACACAAAGCAAAGATGAAAAACAGTCCAAAGACTCATTAAATTTCCACAGTGATTCTATTGTAGAAACATGCTACTGCCTTTGTTACCTGTTCAAGATCAGGCTCTGGCTGCTAGGCTGGGGTCTGCATACACTCATCTTTGACATCACTCTCAGTTCTTGGCTGGCTTCGTGTTAGCATGCTGACTGTACAGATGGGTGGCAAAGGACATCGGAAAATTTAATCAGAAAAAACAACTGCTTTAGAAAACTGACTTAGAAGATCTCAGTTTCAGTCAGGTTCCTGCTGCAGATTTATTATGTGATAAGCGGAACTGCACACAAGTTTTAACATAATCTTGCATTAGACAATTGTTTTGCAAAGTAAAAAAAAAAGAAAAAAATTATTTTTGCTCAAGTAAAATTTCTATCTCTATACCTTAATAGCACACAGGTTTAAAAAAATCTACTATGTTTAGAGTTCTTAAAGTAAAAGTTCACATGATGTGGAATGACACTTTTCATAAACACAATATTTTTAAATCGTAGTTACTGATTTATTTATGTGTATATTACTTTATTTTAGATAACCAGCTTTATCTGTAATAACCCAGTTAGTCTGCAAAATAATAAGTGACAAAACCTTTAAAATAAATAGCATGTAGTCAGTGTTGGGAAGGTACTTTTAAAATGTATTCCATTACAGAATACAGAATACATGCCCCAAAATGTATTCTGTAACGTATTCCGTTACGTTACTCAATGACAGTAACGTATTCTGAATACTTTGGAATACTTAATACATTATCATGCTTTTTACAACAACGTGAATGTACTATTGCTGTGTGATTTATTACTATTACTGAAGGTCCGCGGCTCCGAACTGTAGTAAAGGGACCTCTGGCTAATACGCCAGGTTCCATGTTGGGCTCGTAGCCGAAAAATAGCTTTACTTGTCTGGGTCAACTTTGCTTGCGAGAGACAGAGAGAGGTGAGAGACAGAGAGAGGCGTTGAAAGGCTGCTCCAACTGAACTTAGTGTTTCGGAGGAAAACACGAACACAGTGTACAGTCGAGTCTTAATAGCGTACTTACAACTGGGCTCGTCAGGCACTCTTCTTGGCTGCAGTGGTTATTATTATATTTACATGCTTCCAGCTCCCGCTCTCGATAACAACTCATACTTTTTCCACTCTCCTTTTTCTCCCTCCTCTTGCTCACAGACACATAACGTGTATGGCAGTTCATTCTACCTGCACCACGGACTACACTGCCTATGATGCTACATTCTTTAGAGCTATGCTTGTAGCATTCTACCTATTAGCTTAGCACAACAACAACAACAAAAAGGCGCAGAGAGAGAGCATCACCCTGTAACCATGGCAAAGGTAACGCTGCTGCCTGGAGCAACAGAACAGCTGTCAAACAAAACCCAAACAGTCCTGACCCGCCACAATATGAAACAGGAAAGTAATTCATTTATTTCAACAAAGTAACTGTATTCTAAATACCACCTTTTTATACGGTAACTGTAACGGAATATAGTTACTCATATTTTGTTATACATAACATATTTTAAATACGTAACGGCGGTACATTTATTCCGTTACTCCCCAACACTGCATGTAGTACAAAGTTCTATAAGTGCATCTAGTATGGGGTAAAAGCAGCTCCTTGACTTTTTTATACTTAAAGTAGAAGTATGTTAAACCTGAGTGAATTACTTGAGTAAATGTATTTAGTTATATTCCTACTTCTCCTATCCATGCTCTTATCTAATAATGTATTGTAATGTTGGATTTTAGTGTTGGTCATTGCACCCAATGCCCCACACTTTGGGCACGCCCTGAGGTGGGGGGCCAGACTAAGAGTTATTCAAAAGACCTTTAGGGAGAAGATGCCACCTCACTTGAATCAAGGTTAGCAGGCCCAAGTGAAGGCCTCAGTGATTGCCTGGTAGCTGAGACCATCTTCAACTTGTGTAGCCACAGAAGCTGCATTCATTGGCTGTTTAGAGCTTCTGTATGTGAGGGGCAGCCAATCAGGGCAAAAATGGCCACAAGGGGGAGGAGCTTTAATCAATGGCCAGTATGAGATAAGTAAGCATTGCAAGCTATTATTACAGTCTAAATATGTTTGAAAGTTAAGTTGTGCATGCTATATTGTTGCCTTTAGATGAGGCTGAATTTGGCAATGGAAATTTCTAGCATGTTTTATAGATTTTAAAATGGTCTGTTTTCACCCAAACCATGATCTTGTTTTGCACAATTACAAATTAGTTTTAATGTTCAAATATGTAACCAAATATACACTAAAAAACCAAACATTGAGTGAAAGCAAAATCTAATTTCAAGAAAATCAGGGCAATATGTCTGTAGATGACACATTTGCATGCAGGATCATTTGTGTTGGAAATACTGCTCCATGAACTTCAGGTAATGTTATTACTTTCCCAAATGGATGCAAAGCGTAGCAAATTAGGTTTCCATTTGTACACCGCTTCCATTTGGATTTCACACCCTGAAATGAACCTTGGCCACCTGAGTCACCCTTGACTCCCTCCTCCTTTCCCCTCCACAACACTAAAAATCAAAAAGTCAGCCAGGGATCTCGGATTGAAACTCGGCCCCCGGCTGCACCGTGTGCAAGTGTTGCAAATTTCCAGAATTCCCTCACTTTACTTCACCCGCCCCACCCGTGGAAACTAATAGGATCATTCTGATTCGGTTACGGAGATTCAACAGTTAGAGAGCCACCATCTGGGTTTCTGTTAACCTGAGTCAGATGTGAGCCTGTCGCTACTGCAAGGTAGAGCAGCTTGGTTAATGATTCTTAATCTTTTCTTTAATTAAATTGTGCAGCCAACCTGAAAAATCTATCTTAATGCAAATGAGGAGCTCCTTTTTTTGGCATTTGCTTACCGTAATGCACTAATAAGGTTAATTTAATAAAAAATCTGTTCCAGTTTTTAGAGATAATTGTATGTTTTCTTGTACAGAGTGGGAGGGGGAAAATGTTTGTTTGTGGAAATTGCTAAGGGAGGGGAAAGGGGCTCACAGGATGAGCCAAGGAAGAGAAACCTGCCATGGATAATGGTATTTGTGCGAATTGAAAATCTATTTTGCTCCACAGCAGTGTACCACTTCAATCCATTGTGACAGTTCCTGTCATGGCATCAAAAAAAAAGAAAAGTATCTTCCCTTACAAAAGGTCTAAGGATGGAAAGTAATTCCTGAAGAAGCCAGGAACAAGAACATGTGGAGGTTTTATTTCACCTTAAGAAATTGGACACTTCAGATCAAAGACAGAGTCAAAGGGCAACTCAGTTTTCCCAAAACAGTATCACACGTGCACGCAAAACATGGCCTGGATATGGGAAAATGTTCCAGTGACAGCGGGAAGTGACACTCATCAATGTGGTTCATGGTTTCTGATGGTTCATTTGAGAAACTAAAACATTTTGATTTGTGGAGCTTAAAGTTTGTTGTCATTTCATTCCAACTTTGTCCACTTATATGAAGTTGGGTCAGAGTAGCAAGCAGCCCACGCACAGTATTCCAGGCAACTTTTTCCCCAGCAGTATTTTCCAGTTGCTGCTGGGTTATCCCGCCATTTACTCAGACCAGATGAAATACACAGTATAATCCCTCGAGCGATTTCTGGGTCTATCCGTGGGGTCACCTCCTAGCTAGATGTGCATGAAAAAACTCCAAAGGAAAGCACCCAGGAGGCATCCTGATTAGGTGCCTGAACCACCTTTAGCAGCTCTTTCCCTACAAAGAAACAGCATCTGTACTCCGAGCTCCCTCGAAGTCCATTTATGTTACTGTTCCTGCCCCCAGGGCCAGGTTGGAGATGAGAGTGTAAAAACGGATTGCCATTTCATTGATAAGTCAGCACAGGAGCTCAGAGAGTCTCAGATTGCAGAGATGAAGATGCTTCAACAGTTTGAGAAAATGGAACTTTCTGGAAAACAAAACTTTTCTTATACTCGTTCATCAGTGCTGATGCGGGGTTTTTTTATTTCATTTTCTCAGCTGTGTTCAGGACCAATTTAGTAAGCTAGGTACACCTCAAGGGTCAGTGCAAATGGTTAATGCACACTATTCCAGTGCACTAGACCACTTGGGTCCATGCATGATGGAGAATTTACATTACAAAGAACCAAATAGCCCTGGTGGTAGACATCATGTGAACTAACACAGGAATGATTAATCGGCCATCTAGTCTCCAGTTGTCTGTGTCTGTGCCCCCAATGACGAAAATCAAGACCCTAACTTCCCCCCCCATAAAGACAACATTTGATTAACTCCCCTGTACCATTAATTTTGAGTTTTTGTGGTTTAGATGCTGTTTGATGACCATTAGAATAGTTTCATGGTTTTTCTAGTGGTATCTGCACAGGTAGAGACCGCTCAGTTCAGAAAAGAGAAACAAGGTTTACTCCTAGTAGACTTTCAAAGGTAAGCATTAAGGTCACTGACAAAGCTTAAAGAACTATTCTTTAAGGTTCCCACACCTGACACCTTCCTCATCCTGTCTGCACCTTTGAATCCACTAATTCTAACTGGGCATCAAGATATCAAAGCTTAACATTAACAGATTCACAAGTATTTCATAAAAGCTTGTATTACTTTAAAAACTAATGACATAATGGTCAATTAACTTCATATAAACCAAAATAAGCCCATATTTAGTATTTGGTAGATGTGTTGTTCTATGAACAACTTGGACTACCTGAAACAAATTTTTTCTGGAAATTGGCCCCTTTTTGCTTCTGTCACTGCATGTAATCCAGACTCAGTGTTGAGATCAGGAGCTCTGGAGACCAGCGGATATACCATCTGTTGCACGTTCTTGTTGCTGCTGGAGATATTCCTTTATGGCTGCTGAGGTCAATGTTAACTTGCATAAATAATGGAGGAGTAATTATCTCAAGTGCCAAAACCCTGGCAAATGTAAGAAACACCAAGAATATTATAAAAGATTATTAGAGCAACTGATATGACAGATAAAATTGTGACCAAAACAAACCTTGAGGAAAAAGTCTTGGGAACAAACCGATCCAACGAAAAAACTAGTGGAGCAAAATAATGTAAATATGGTAGTAGGCTGACATATATGAAAGCTCAAGCTAATTTTGCAAAATGCATGTTTAATAAAATATTCAGAGACCTCATGTTTAAGGTACAGCGCATAATCTGAATGTGTTAAATTATTTATATTTACAGCACAAATGATGCCCAGTACTTGCAGCTCGAATATCCCCTCTGGCCCTGTGGCTCCAAATGAAGACTACATATAATCTTCCAAATACGCTGGAAATAACCAGGTTGGATTGTTTTGGTTTTTTTTAACAAGGAAATCCCTTTGGTACAGAGAGGTGCTCACATGCATCATGATAGAGCAGGTAACATAAAGCATGTAAGTGCTACAAACTCATTTCTAATCAGATATCAGGACCACCCGTATGGGCTGTTTCATGGAAGGGCAGAGAATGTGCCAACAGCATGATGCAAACATTAAATCCTTGAAGTTTAGCATGCCTCTGAAGTATCTCAGATGGGAATTTATAAGGGAACACTGTGAAGAGCCCACACTGTAAAAAACACAGAAAATATACCTTTCATTTTCTGCTGGTTTTTTTTAATGGAAATTTATGCAAATGGGAAATTGTAAGGTTCAAACTGTGGCTAAAAATACAGAAAAAAACATGTGGAACATGTGGAACATGTGTACTTTTACAGATGTTTTTACTGTGCACACTGCAAAAGAAAACATGGAAAAATAAAATGAATTATCACATAAAATAAACACATTTTTGAAAACAATAATTACAATGAACTGGCAGAAAAATATAGAACATTTTCTTTCCTTTTCTTTTTGTTTCCTAAAATTGTGGTTCAATTTTAGGAAGCATTACAGGAAAAAAACAAAAACATCTCAGTACATACACAGAAAGACCAGACATGAAAATGAGAAACAGGTGAAACCACGGAAAATGGGTGAGAGAATCACAGAGGAGTCAGAAGGACAAGGACAGGAATAATAATAATAATAATAATAATAATGGATTGGATTTATATAGCGCTTTTCAAGGCACCCAAAGCGCTTTACAATACCACTATTCATTCACCCTCACATTCATACACTGGTAGAGGCAAGCTACAGTTGTAGCCACAGCTGCCCTGGGGCAGACTGACAGAAGCGAGGCTGCCATATCGCGCCATCGGCCCCTCTGGCCAACACCAGTAGGCAAGTAGGGTAAAGTGTCTTGCCCAGGGACACAACGACCAGGACAGAGAGCCCAGGGATCGAACCGGCAACCTTCCGGTTACAGATGCGATTCCCAACCCCCTGAGCCACGGTCGCCCACGGAAGTCATGTAAACTAAATAAAACGGGAAATAACTGAAACAGGAAATGCAGAAGAAAGACTACTACGGAACTTAGGAAGCTAAGGGAAAATGAAAAGTGAAAATAAAATCAAAAATTGTAGCATTTTTTAAAACATGCTGATCATATATAACCATCTTTAGGTTTTACAAAAATGGTCAGAAAAAGAGAAAATATCCAGTGAGCAACTGTTCTAAGACAAAATACTGTGTGGCAAGACTGCTTTGAACTGATAGGAAGGTAACAGTAACTCCAATAAGAATTTGTTACAACCAAGGTATGCATGAGAGTCTCTCTGAATCAACAACATGTCAAATTTCGAAGGAAATGAGCTGTACCAGCATAGGACTGCAGTGGCTGCCACTCCCTCTCAGCTAAGAACAGGAAACTGAGGCTACAGTTAATACTGACTCACTGAAACTGGACAATAGATGATTGGAAAAATGTTGGTCACTCTGATGAGTCTCTATTTCTGCTGCAACATTCAGTGGGTAGGGTCAGAATGGCATGGATCCAGACATGGTGGAACAAAAGATTCACGTCATGTGATACTGATGTGCAGCAAAAGAAATCTGCAGCAACTGTGTCATGCTGTCATATCAAGATGGACCGATAGGACATAAAATATGTAAATGCTTGAAATTTTCCCTTTAAGACACATATCTTCATTTTTTAGGACATTTGTTGTTGAATATACCAATTTTATTTGCAAGAAGTCGGAGCGACTGTTTTGAAAGAACCTTTCCTTTCTCCTAGCAGGCTAACAGTTCAGTAAAATGTACAGAAAAACATGGATACATAGTCTGAAGTTCAAGTTTGCAGCAGGCTCAGGAAAAAAGTCATTAATTAGATTACATTAGCTGCAAAGGCTTAGTGGGGATTAATGTCGAGAAACGTGTGCACTCAAAAGCAAAAGATAGTGTACCTGGGTGTGCTTCAAACCTGATTAGCTCTTGCGGCAGTGAGCTGCCAGGGGCTTGACGGCTCACGTCTTGTTGTCTACCTGGCAGTTTGCAAGTAATCTTTCCATTGTGCTTGTGGGAGGAAGGTAGATTTAGACATCGTGTGTGTATTTCTCTGCTGTCTGAGGAACAACACACACTTGCTGTCTCCTTTTTTCCTCTCTTTTTCATTTCTTTCCTCCTGTCTCGTACATCTGCTCTGTGCACACGAGGCCTGCCCCCTCTGCTGCTCCTGGCAGCAGCTTATCCAGGAGGTGTGTGTATGTGTGTGTGCGCTACGCAGTCAAGGTGTGTGTGTGTGTGTGACAGATTTCCAAAGCCAGTTGTAATAGGTGAATCACTGCAGCGTATCCCAGCATCCTCCCTGGTGGCGGCCCTGGCTGGCAATGGCGGCAGGAGGCTCGTGTCAGGAGACACGAGCTGGAGTAGAGCATGTCAAAAGCTCCTCGTCATCGTCTGCGTTGTCCGGGGCGACAGCTCTCTGGCGGATGGAAGAAGACATCAGTCAACGTCTCCTTGGCGCGTGATTCCTGCGCTGCTGGGAATAAGGAAGCTGCTGCGAGGCGAGAGTAAATTCTCAAGTCAAATAATAAAATCTCCAGTAGAGGTAAAGAAGCCATGGGAATGGGGAGGGGGGCTGAGGGGCTGAGGGGAATTAGAGACAGAAGAACAGCCCCCTCTTCGCTCAGTGAAAGGTAAAAATATTATCATACCACACGTCATAAAGTGCAATCCAGCCGATAACTTGACGGCCCCGATGTCAGACAGGCTCACTAACAAGTCTGACAATTGAAAGTCGAGGTGAGCCTTCTGGGAGATTTGGGAGGGGGGGAAGAGAAAAGGGCCTGTTGGCTAAGTGTACTCCCTCCCACCTGCCAAACACACACACACACACTCCCCCTCCTCCTCCTCTTCCTTTAACAGTGAATAAAATTGACTCGCTTGTGGTGTGGCAAGCAAAGGTGCGGAAGCCGGTAGCATCACCTAAGCGGAGGCGTGCTGATCACACCTTTGCTTAATGAGCTCCTTAGAAGGTCTAAAATAGCAGATCCTCCACCCTCATCTTCTCATTGCCTCCCCCAATTCTAATGTACCTATACCCATCTCCTCACCCCACCCCACTCCTGCGGTGGCTTGTCAGGTGGAGCCTCACTCATTTGCGGCTCCGGCTGTCATCCAAGGGGGTGGGCGGGGGGAGACGGGGGGAAGTGAGGAGAGAGGTGGTGAAGGAGAGTGAAGATGGTGGTGGCGGTGGAGGAAAGTTTAGATTTTAAATTAGAGTGAACATAAGTATGCCAGACTCCTCAGAACACACTTAAGACTTGGTAAAAAGATGAAAGCTCTCTTCCGTTACGTGTTTGTCATGGCCCAAACCTGGAGCTGAGGGAGCTAAGTATTAATCAATGAACACTATTTTGCACTGGGCAAATAAATAAGCCAGTTTTGTAACTAATGCAAAAGAAGCAATGCTTAAACTCAGTGCTGCTTATGAACCCTCTCATGTACTCGAGAACTCTCCATTGAGTTTATAAGAATCGTTGTTATGGAGTGTATGCAGAACGGCTACACCTTCAGATGCAAAGAGAAACAAAGAACAGGCATAAAGATGAGTAAGTGAATATAAGAAGTTCAAGATTTTAAAACTGCTAAATAAATAAGGTATACACAAGGTATGGTAAAAAACAGCAGCAGTGCAATGGCGTGGCATGATGGTGCAAATAATTCACAATTTCACTAACTATTACTTGAGGTTTTGCACACATTTGATCCCTAACCATGTGACTAACTTGTTTGCCATTTTGGAAGCGTGACAGTTATGACAAATGTAGGGTCGGGGGTGGGGGGAGTTGGTGTATATTGAGGGTCGGTGTTGGTTTTTCTGAATCTGTTTGTGATTTGAGGGACCTGCCAGAGGGCAACAGGTCAAACAGTTGAGAGCCAAAATCAGCGTTTTCTCAATGTTTTCCGCCCTGACTGCCACCCTTCCACTGAGACCATTTCTGATGAAGCTTGAGTGAACAGTAGATGATCAACTGAAAGTTGCATCTCTGAACTCCTTTGTCAGGTCTTTGCTGGATTTGTTCCTGTTTCTTGAGGACATGACTTTCATTTACCATTCATCTGCTGTAGATAGTTTTTTTAGGCCTGTGACTTCTTTTGTCCTCCACTTGTCCATTTTCCTCAACTTTATTAAGAACACACTGCACGCCACGCTGAGACATGTCAAGCTTTCTGATAATAGCTCTTTGGGAATCACATTGTTGGTGTAAAAATACAACTTAATGTCTTTCAAAATGTGTTATATTTGGTATTTTTCATGGATTTAAAGAAATAGGAACAAATGATGTGTTTTTGTGCAACATACAAAACAACAATACATTCCTCTGAAACTGGTCAGGTACAAGAACTGGACTGAAAATACGTCAAAAAGCAGCCAGTGTCAAAAGAAAAACTTTGCAACACCTTCAGAAACCCTGGAGAACTATTGCTCAAGAGCACTTAATAAAATGACAAGAAAGTCTGGCTTCCTGGAAGCTTGAAAAAATAGCAACTTTAACTGTTTATCTACATGTATGGTAACAATTTTTATACTGTAGTGTACACGATGAGTTTTAAAAACCTTAACTCAAAGACAATACTTTTCGTGACGCTTGTGTTTATTAACAAAAACAATCGTGTGGACACTCAAACCTAGACGAGTAAATTTCACTACAGGTTAAAATTGGAGTGAACGCTAAAACCTTTCTGCACATAAGGTATGAGCACTCTTATCAAGACTGGCTCCGTATTCGCAAATTAAAGTCAAGTAAAGAGTGCTATCTCCTAAACAACCCATTAAGGGTAGAATTAACCACAGGAATAGTGTATACAAACACATTACCAAAATACATTTGGCTATAAGACCCAATTCACAGTCTGTCAATAATTAATCCAGGAATACCTGCTTCCAACATGTGTAATCTTCTTAGGATTATATTGGGGGGAAAATGCTGCCGTAGCTATGACAGGTGTTCCTGCATTAGCGTCCATTAAAAACAGATTATATGGCAGTTGCTCTCATTTTGGCGGCTGACATGGAAGAAAATGTTGTTGTTGGCGGCGTAGCAGCCTCGCAGCACATACGCACCCATCGGAAGGTGCCGCGCTGCAAACCGCCTCTGTAATCACAAACGGCTATTATCTAGATGTCTTTTTTAAACCTTTATTTATCCGGGGGAAGGTTTGCTGAGCTCGCACATCCTCCCTGCAGCAGTGTCCTGCTTTGCACCCAAATGATTACACACATTTAGATGTGCAAGCTGCCCAGTGCAATGGGCCTTTTTGTATTGGCCAACAAGTCCTAGCAGGTGCAACAGAAGTGCAGTAATTACAGTAAAACCCCATCAGATTCAACACTGGTGCGTGTATGTGTGTGTATATTCTCAGTTATGGCACCCCCCTCCCCAAGGCATCCTGATAACACCACAAAATGCATGTAATAGTGTTTTCAGTAACAAGTAAGATACTCTGCTTGTTGCAAGCAATGTCCTTTCACTTTAAATATATAAAACACAGCAATGGTTTTAAGAATCTGAATTTCAAGACCACACCACATGAATGCTGACCAACCCTCCGCCCCCCTGGCCCCATACCTCTTCCTCCAGCTGCGGTAATGGCTGGCAGGTCACACATGCACACTGGAAGAAAAGGAAGCGCCAGTGTTCAGTCACAGATGCAAGTCTATATAATGAGCCCCAGTAAGAAGACGCCATAATATCCTTGCTAATAAGGTATAATCGTCTCATTGTAATCAAGTTATGTGCAATTTATGAGGGTTAGGGAATAGGCCTTTTGACTCGTGATGCTTTTTTTCCTCCGGATGCTAGTCTGCAGGGCTGAGAGTGAGCATTGTTCAAGGGTTGAAGGAGGACACGTATAACCACACATGTATGTTTGTTCCTCTGTGTGGGGTTGGGGGGCGGGTTCTTTCAGTATGAAAAAGAAGCAATAAATCTAAAACACTGAGTTGTTTCAAATGAGGGCGATGCTACATTAGTTGATTTATTGTTAATTGACAAATCAGCACATGTATTCCCGCCACAAGTTCCCGTTTATTAATTTTAAACTGGCTCTGGACGGCATTGTTGATGACATTTACAGTTAATGTAATGTGTCACTTGTAATGTTTTATGTATCAGGACATAATAAGAAATTATCTGATCCTCACCAGATCTTAAAATTCAAATGTAACCTGAGATGAATAACAGCACAAAACATTGTACACTATTTCATTGTCTATTTAACAAAAATGAAAACAAAATGCAGTAAGTTGAAGTAGTGGTTTCATTTATGACTTTATCAGCCCGTCATATCATTGTAGAGGAATTCTGACCCACTTTCCTTTACAGTGTTGCTTCAGTTCATTAACTTCAGGCATTCATTTATGAAAAGCTCTCTTAAGTTCCCACCACAGCATTTCAGTCAGATTGAGGTCCAGACTTTTGACTAGATCATTGCAGCACTTTGATTCTTTTCCTTTTCAGCCATTCTGCTCTAGATTTTCTGCTGTGCTTTGGATCATTGTCCTGTTACATGACACAATGATGGCCAAGCTTTAGCTGTCAGAAGGATGGCGTAACATCTGACTCTAGAATACTTTGGTATACAGAGGAGTTCATGGTCGACTCAATGATTGCAAGGTGCCCAGATTCTATGGCTGCAAAACAAGCCCAAATCATCATGCCACGACCAGCATGCTGAGAGCTGGTAGGAGACGTTTGAGCTGGTATCCTTTGTCTAGTTTTGTGCATTATGACCAAAAATCTCCACTTTGATCCCATCTGTGTAAAGAACATTGTTGTAGAAGTCTTGTGGTTGGGTCAGATGCAGCTGTGGAAAACTAAGGCATGCTAGCATGTTCTGCCATGAACTTTAACAACTACTTACTTTACTTAACATTTAACATACTGAGGCCTGTAGAGTCTGAGATGTAGTATTTGGATTTTTGCAGTTTCTCTGAGCATTGCACGATCTGGGTGAATTTGCTGGGACATCCACTTCTTGGAGGGTCGTGTCATTCCCCCTTGCCCACTGCAGAAGTACACTTAGTATGGATCAGGAGGCTGACCTGGTTGTCAGTGTATCTGCAGGTTACCGGATCAATCCCTGGCTCTTATTGTCTGCTGGCCAAAGTATTGTTGGGACACCGTTGCATTCTTGGAATAACCTGAACCTTAATTTGCCCCTAGTGCATCCACCGAGAATGTGAATGTTAGGTTAAAAATGCTGAGGTTTAGAAAAAAGCACCTTATAACTGTGTGAGAGAATGAGTCTTGCAGGAAGAAAATGCTTTGTGTAATCAAGTAGAGCATACATGTGCTGTAGAAGTCCATTTAACATTTGTGTTACTTGCATCCTCGGTTGGCAGAGACTCATTTGACGGATGCATTGTGCAATTAGCAGAAAGAATTACATCTGAGAGGGAAAGAAAGAATGATTCCAATAATAAAGTATGGAATTTTTTTTACTTGTCCAACAGTTAACAAAGACAAACATAAAGGAAAACACTAAAAAAGCTAAACTTTCATGTGTAATCATAGTGCTGTGATTTATTCAAGTGTATTGTGAGGAGACTGAGGAGTTTCTGTGCCATTTCCGATGTGATACAAATCAAGCTTAGCGAGCCAAGCTTTACTAAATTGCACACAATGACATTTCTGACTTCTACCAGGGCACATTCAAAAATCTATTGTCTGCAGAGTTCCCAGTGCCATTTTCAACTGTGCTGTAACATTATACTGTAAACAGTTTGTGTCTGTTTGGGCCGATACAGTTTCACTTGGCCATTTGCTCTTCCTCGCATTCATCTTGTGTCTCCTGAAGACAAAGCGCACAGGAAAAAGAAAGGACCCTTGGAAAAGTAAACTAGCTCACCTTATTGCACCCAATGTGTTCTCTGTGTATGCAGCTCTCCCCATACCACGGTAATTGCATTCCTGAGCCAAACACCCACCCATTGGTGATTTGACACCGTCTGTTTGATGCACCGTGTGTGTGCGCGTATCCACATATATGCGTGTGCCTGCAAGATATTACGGCTGGTAAGCCGAACCTGCCTGCGATTGTACTAATAAAGGTTGTATTCCTTCGGCTCGCGCTCAACAGTAGACAGCACCAATTACACACAATGACTGGAACGTGAAGGGGTCGTCTTCCACAGCCTGCTGACACCCGCTTTGAACTCCCTCTGACTTCAAAAGGTATCCGCCAAGTGATTACCGGGTAACAGACTGGGTTTAAAAAAGAGGGAAAAGAGGAAAAGAGAAAATGTATCCCTACAATCCCCTATATCCAAACACACTGACAATTTGATCCCTTTGAATCATGCCCTTCTGCCTGAAATACAGGACAACAATAACGTTGTGGGTTCATTATGAAAGCCGATAACCAGAGACAGGTATGAAGGTAAGCATGAGAAAATTGGCAGTATTCAAATGGACACTTTTTACATGTGTAAATTGGGAGCTGCTGCATGCTTCCACTGATGGAGGAGCTGTGAATTATGAGAGTCTCGCACAAAGACGGAGTTGGCAGTCTGGTGGAGTCTGAGTGGGTGAGCGCCGTGCTGAGACAGCCCATCAATCAACCCTTCGAACACCTTTCCCCCCCACTTCCTGTAAGTGCTCTGCAAGCCACAGCGGCCGCCAGGAGTCCACAGGAAGCCACCGGGTGAGGATTCAGCAAACCTATTTTTTCCTTTTAATTTGAGCAATTGCTGCAAGTATTGATTGAGCGAAAGCACAATGCAGTTACAGGAGAGGTGGAAAGAGGAGCGCCAACAGGGGAGGGCCCGGGCACCGTTAATGTAGCTCCAACAGGGGAATCAAACGCTCCCTCTTGTTTTAAGCGCTCCTCCACCCTAGCTGCACAAGGCAACGGGGCTGAGCGGATCGATAGCACTGATTAAACGGCACATATCCCGGTCATCAATATTATACACACTCTATTTGCAGGACACCAATGTTCAAGTCTGGTGAAGTAGATAAATACAGCAGAAACGTACAGTAGACAGTGTGGTGCAGCTGTGCAGGAGACAGCAGACGTCTCACAAGCTATAAAGCTCAAAATTAACAGCCCGCAGTCTCTTAGTGCTCATAGTTCATCATCCAATCAGCAGGAAGAAACTGCACCATCATTCTTTGACTGAACATAAACCATTTAAAATCTATAGTCGTACCTGATGTTGATCTAAAGGAACTTTTGGTTCTATTATAAATTCCTGCATCCAAATGTATAAATTGTTAGTTTCATGCCAAGAAAATATGTTTTTATTTGTCTTTTTACTTTATCTTAGAGGAAAAAAGCACCTCAGTAACCTTTCAGTAAGAGAAACTTGAGGAAGAGTGGCTTCTCACACACTATACACGGTCTCTTCTTGACATCTAGTCTTGGTTCGGCTTAATTCGGCTCAATTAATTTCTTGAAAACCAGCTTTGATGTCGTTCTTAAACTTTCTTGTTCATCTCTGCTGAACACAAGCCATATGCTCTGAATTTCCAGCTTTAAACAGCAACACAAATCCCGATTAGGAAGTTGACATCTTCCCAAGAACAGCCCATCAGCTAGAGTTTGGGTTTGTTTTAACCAGAAGCTTAACTTGAAGATGTAATTTTTCTGTTTAAAATTATTTGCATTTGGGTGTACCAAACATGTAGAAGTTGGTTGATGCTAACAAACCCAAACCCAGGATGGGTCACCAATGACCTGTTGTATGTGAAGAGGTTGATTCAATCAACTTTAGCCTCATCTGCTGATTTCTGACTTCCATTACTACTCGCTCTTCATTTTTGGCTTTTCCTCGTTGCTTACTTTCGTTAAGTTCAGACAGTAGAGTAAGCCTGTTCATTGGGCTGACCTGAACCCTAACACCCTTCAGAAAAATTCAGCACCAACTCTTGCAAGTTATAACTAATGAAAAGGTTGTGTAAATGCAAAAGCTTGCCCTCCTTTTCGTATGATATAAATCAACCCAGCAAGTGGAAAAGTGTATGAACTTTCCTGAACCTGCTTTCTCAAGCATGGCCTGCAAAAATTAGTCCGCCAACACAGCCTTCATACTGTAATTTACATACTGGAGAACAGTCACAATGCATGAAAACTCAAGCTAACAAGACTTGTTTAACCTCTTAACATCCATCAGGTCACTGGCAGATCACCCAGGGTTAAACTGCATTTTAAACACTTGCTAAGCAATCATCATTTAATAAACTTGAAGATGTTACCTTTAAAGCCAAGGCTCTGTCAGGCATTTTGGCTTTACGATTCCTCTGTTTTAAGATTTCCTTGAAATGGGATCACTTTCAAGTCATCATCGGTTTTGGTCCCAATGACTCCCAACCATCAACTCGTGTATTTGTAAAATTCTTTTCACAAGTATTTAAGCAAAGATAGCAACCATTCTAATTCACTACTTCAAACACAGGTTCAATTTCCATGTTTTCCCCCAAAAGTCTGTTTTGTTTTTTTCTATAAAAGGGTTAGGGTCAGGGTCATCACCAGTAATGACTTGAGGGATGTCGTTTGCCTTTTGTGCAATGCTTTGTCACCAGTGATCGGATGGTAGTGGACTCTGATTGGCTCCCATTTCCTAGTCACCCCTCTAATCTTTACCATGCTGTCATATGCAAATCATTCTGGCTCTTGACTCTCACTGATAGTTATTTCAATCGCTTGCCTCGAACCTGCAAAAAGTTGAATCTTGATCTAGACCACCAGCATTCAGTTCACCTGTCTTCACTTTAAGTTGTTGAATATCACTGGACACGTGTGGACACGCCTGCCTTCTGTTAAGTCTTTGCATCGATATATCCCAAATTTTACCATGAAAACATTATAGAAAACAATCCTTCTTTGTCTACAAGAGAAGAATAGATTTTGTTGAAAAGTTGCAAATTCCCACAACTTGAGGCATGAAATGAGTTCTGGGATTGAGAGGGATATCTGGACGCTGATTAGTTTGCCTCCCAGTCATCGTCATTTCACAGTTTGATACGTATTTGTGAAGATGCTACACAAACCGTTCAATTTTGGTAAAGAATCCTTTCAAAAATTACTTAAGTTGAAGTTGAATCTGGATCTGGATCAAGTCTGCTACTCTGAAATATCTCTATACTGTCCTACGTATCTCAAATCATGTCTTCCCAGAAATGTAACTACACCTCACAGCGGCCTAAATAACTGCAACATGTCTGTTTGGGACAAACGTGCCATGTAAATATAGTAAATTGACTAGCATGAGGATAATAGTAGCTTGTTTTCTGCAAACAGGAAAGCAGACAAGGTGTTTGTCTTGTTTTCACAGCTCTGATAATACTTGTACGGACTCAATCAGTCCTCAAGATTCCTCTACTTCCTCCAAGCCGAGCATTAGCAGCTCATGCAGACACAACAGTGCACAAGAGCATTAAACTTGGGTAAAAGGTGAAAATGAAGAGCCGACTGTTTCTTAAGAGTTCAGAAAACATATTTCCAAATATTAGATTAATTTAGACTGTGTGTTTATGATATGTCATAGTAGAAAAAAAAAGATAAAACAATCTGCAGCTGGTGAAGTGCAGCAGTGCCTTGTACAAGTACAAACACAAACCCATCCTTTGCCACACACTCACACACAAACGCAAACACACACGAGTGCTGGACAGTCGATAGTACTACCGCATGATAATCGATTGCCATTTGTAACAGCAGGGTGGGCAGAGGGGTCCGATCAGTGCAAATTATTGTCACCGCCTGCTGTCGTGCTGTGCAGTCAGCCGGCCGGCATAGCGGAGCAAGATAAATGACAAAAGAGTCGCAGGAGCAAGATAGCAGTTAGTCATACCTGGTAGCGCAGGGGGCTCTACAGGGGGGCGCGCATCAATACGACAGGGGAAGGCGGAGGGGTGGGAGGGAGGAGAGGCAACAGGAGGATGAAGGGAAGTGGCAGGGACAAATTAAAATACAGTAAACAGCAG
This sequence comes from Haplochromis burtoni, assembly GCF_018398535.1. Classification (NCBI taxonomy): domain Eukaryota; kingdom Metazoa; phylum Chordata; class Actinopteri; order Cichliformes; family Cichlidae; genus Haplochromis; species Haplochromis burtoni. The sequence continues at coordinate 2,326,652 of NW_024582400.1, forward strand.
ATTTTATGACATTCGGAGCACACTAGGCTCAGCTTGTGTGTGTGTGTGTTTTCCTCTTTTCTGTACGTGTCTGAAGATTATGTGAGAAACACACTTCAGAAGATTCATATTTGCTTTTAAACTTCATCCTCGTGTTCCAGTCTTCAGCCAAGCCACAGGTTTCACTAAAACTTCCCAAATCTTAAAACGTCAATCAGATGAATGCACGTCTTGCCACCTGCATAAATTTTCATCTCTCAAAAACATTTTTTGCACGTCTTCAAAGTTTTTGACACGCTCACTCATTAATTTCATCTCCACTTGCTCCAAAAAGGCTGGGGCTGTTTTCTTGTATCTATTATTCCCCAAAAAAGAGAGGAGAAACATAATCAAAACCCAACTAACAATTTCTATGCGGTCCAGCAATGAAGACACGTCTCAAGAAGTCAGCAGTGTTGCATCAAGCAGCCGCATTGATTTCAAAACGGGGAAATGGAAAGCTCTCATTGATTGGAGATGCTCGGGGTCTTATTAAACAACTGTGACTGTCCCTAAAGCAAACGTTGGGGACAGCTTACCTAACATCTGACTAGACTCCATTGATTTTTTTTTCTCTCTTTCTTACAGTAGGTTGTGTTTGTATGTCCCCAGCACCGTTCACTGATGCCCAGGCAGCACTGAAGCAGAGTTGCGTCCACGCCACAGCTGTAATTTGTGATAGCCGATCAGACGTTCCTCCGGGTCAATATCGTATCTTGTGGGGAAGTTGGCTAATAGGAATAAACATTTCACCTTTGTCTAAACAATCGAGCCCAAGGAATTCCCCGTAGCGTTGCAGGGTCAATGGGTGAGTCAGCTGGGTAACGGGGCCCCTGTTTTAAATGGCTCTCATACAAAAAAAGACCATTGCAAATCAATGGCTAGTCTTTTTTTTTTTAAGAGTGGTGGCATCAGGTGAAGTAACTCAGGTGCTACTTTAATTGTTGCCATTAAAGCAAGAGCTTCAGAAATCTATGAAGCATCTGTATTTGAAGCACTGCTCAATGATGTGTTTGCTATAGAAGGAAGTCAGTGCCTATGAAAGTATAAACTATAATACAATAATGTACTTTCAAGGCTGAGGAAACTTTTTCCTGTTTAGTATTTATACAGGCTGCAGCAAATAAGGTTCAAAAACTAAGATTGCGTCACAGCAAATATGAAGTTCTTGAGTTACAAGTACAGCAACCGCAGCTCCACTTATTGGTATTTCAGATGCATCTTTAAATTTACTGATTATGTTTTTCTGTTCATTTATTCTGTACTGCAGCTGCTCAGTTTATCCTCTAGCTGTATCAGTTTCTTTCTGTGCAAGGCTAGTCTCCCTGAAAGCCTACTTTCTTCTGATTGATCTTCTGATCTTGCTACTTCCTCTGAGATTTTTGTCTATATTGACATGACAGCATCAGAGTTTCTGCAGATTTTTCAGCTGAGCATCCAGAAGTGGCACCCGATGTGGTCTTCTGCTGCTCTTGAGATGCTGTTCTGCATGCCTTGGCTAAGTGTTTATTTGAGTTACTGGTTTCTTCTTATCAGCTTAAAGCAGTCAAGCTGGTATCAACAGGGCATTTTACCCAGAAAATGTTTTCTTGTTTTCAGACTGTTCTCTGTAAACCCTAGAGATGGTTGCGGGGTAAATCAGCAGATTAGTAGATTAGCAGTTTCTGAAGAATTCTAACAAGTTACGTTAAAATACGTACATCACGAGCAGATCATCAGAAGGTCATCTGAGTTGCTGCTATGTGATTGACTGATTAGAGATTTATGTTAATGAGCTGTTGAAAAGGTGCCTAATAAAGTGGCCTGTGACTGTATGTAAATACAGCTTAGAAGAGCTCATAGTCTTCAGTGAAAGTGTACGGACAAGTTGTTCAGTTGTTGTTTTTGTCATATGTTATATATGAGACCTTCTGGTTCTGACTCTTCAATAGATGGAGTAGGCCCATGTTTCAGTAGCAGCCTAACCAAAAATGTCACTTCATACTGGCGATTAAGAGTTCCCCGGTATCCTTTGTGGTTCCCAAAACAAAAAGCAACTGTTGTTGTCTTCTGATTATTCTGTGAGAAAAAGAAACAAAAAAAGTGTTTATTTCTTTGCTGAGATATGTTCTTTCACTGCTTTGTACTATGGAGCTAAAGTTGCCATTAAATCTGAGAATGGTAGTGTATTTTGTATGGGTGCTTACTTCCTAAGCTCCTGTTAAAATTCCAGCTATACCTGAGTAACTAGACTCGTTTTTCAGGGAAATTAGATGGGTTTTCACTGTTACTTAGACGAGGATTTAAACAAGCAGAACAAGAAGGAGGCATGTCTCTGTGTAGAAACTCTCAGTTTTTCAATTTTCTTTGATTATCCCAAACACAGAGGGACCGCAGAACTTTTTCCGAGAGTGTGAGCACTGCAGGGAAAGTGGTCTGGAAAGCAAAAAAGGAGCGAGCGCATTTCATGTGAGGGCCAAAGAGTCAGCAGAGAGTGAAATGACTGTTTGACTCTATTCCATCCTTCCCTCTTAAGTCACACAAAGCGCGGCGACTCCCAGCCAACTGTGAGGTATTGTATAATCGCTGTGTAGCTCCTAAGAGGCCACGGAAGGAAATCGCTGTGGAAGGAAGTGCAGAGAGTGAGTGGACGTTCAGGGGGCTCAGTGGGAGTCAAACTGAGCCGAGGTGGACTGTAGGGCTATCTGTTAAACACCAATATGGGCTGAATTGAGGAACTCACATTTTATACTTAATTTATTAGATTAAATATGTAAAGATAGTGAGGAATCTGCACAGATGAACAAGCAGGTCAGCTTATGAAGATTACAAAAGCTAGGAGAGTAGGTTTTAATGTTTTAAAGAGAAAAAGTGACAGGGAATTAACGATCTGTGAGAAAAGCTGCTGATCCAAAAGCCAGCATTTCATAGCAAATGTGGCTCATGCAGTTCATAACATATGGCCAGGAAACTTCATTATCTAAATTACCAATGGTCCCCAAGAGCTTTCCGAGATGGCTGTTTGTGTGAGCTTCTAGCATTTTCCCACCTGCATCAAACAAGAGCTAAGAGGCAACCTCCATCTGCAGGTCATCATCATGAAGATGGGAGTCATCCATCCTCATCCAAAAAGGTCAGATAAAAGCTGCACAGCCTGGACACTTACAGTTCAGCTCCTCCTCCAGTACGCCACCTGTATCAAACCGGCCTAGACTGTTAGAGATATCAGCAGAGATAACTCGATCCATGTGCGAAATGCTGATTTAAAATAAACCGTGCCCGTGGGGGGGAGTAATCAAAGGTCAGGCCAAAAGGCTGTGTTTGATGTCCAGCTCGCGGTGCGTTAAGGTCTCGCGGCCACAAGTGATTCGTAAAACCGGGGCCGACTCAAAGGGCAAAGCGAGCGGCATGAATACGTTTTATGAGCGAATGAGTGACAAATACATTTTAATCTCTGTTTTCACAAGAGCAAATGGCAACAACGACGCGTCTGCAATTAGCAGATGAAAATTCATCAGCGAGGGCCACTGCGCACGACACCGGTCACGCCGCTGTGGCTCTCCGATGGGTAGTGACCAGAAAGTCCAGCGCTGAAAAGTGCATGGGTGGATTGAGGCAAAAAAAAAAAAAAAAGAAAACGCAGTTGCCCACGATAGCTCATTAGGCTTTGCTAATTTCTTATTTAATGAAATGTATAACTCATGAATCTTAATATTTCACACATTAACAAGTGTGGATTCAGCACGCTTAATGGCATTTAAAACCTATGAGCTTCCTTTAAGTTAAAGTTTGTTAAGTTGGGGCTATTCACTTAATTGTTGCGAGACAGTGAATTCGGGAAAGGAATTTAGAGTTTACTTAAATTCCTCCTAGACCATACCTGCACTGTATGGACTTTTTACACTTGGTCTGTTAGAAAGCCAATTATCAGATCTGATTCGATGGATGGACTGGGCCACTCTTAGGTTCATGCATTGGTTTGTAGTTATCTTGATATTTTAGAGCAGGGATGTCAAACGCATTTTACTTCTTGGGCCTCATTGGTGTAAAGTAGCTTAAGTGCGCATTTAATCTCTGAGGTATCTAATATAAGAAAAAGAAGTGCGCTTTCAACAGTATTACTCAGTTTTCGGCTCCCAGGCCTTATGTTTGACACCCATGTTTTAGAGCCAGAAGAGTCAGTGTTTGGAAAATGAGGGTGGAGGGCAAAGGTAGTTTTGAAAGACCTTCAGAAAGCCTGGAAAGGTATTAAGAAAGTTCTGCTCCAAAGTCCAAAGTCCTGCTCCTTGGAAGAAAAATCTAAATAAATGAGAGGTGGCATGAGCTTACAAACTATCTACATCTAGTATCCGGTTGCCTAGGCAACCTTCTGATGTAGTTGCTACCAAAGTCATATGTCAATCAGTATTCTTCACTCTCATTGGTCGCTTCACTTTCTTGCCCGGAAGTTGAAAAGAGTCTATCTCTGGTTTCCGCCCACTTCTCATCACCAGTGGTTACTTCTCTTTGACACCTCAGTATATCAAGATGTGGTTTGAGTACCATTAGAATAGTTTTGTGGTTTTTCCAAAGTTAGCTGCATAGGTAGAGGCAACCTTTACTGATTTCTGAGCACACTCAGTCATTTTGTTCTTTAATAAGGCCTGAAATATGACAGAAACAGTTCAGTTCAAGAGCTTTAAGGGTTGCTAGGAGTAGGCTTTCAAGTTGTTTGGGGGTATAAAGAGAAAAGAAAAATGGTGTTCTGGAATAGCTAGCTGGGTTGAGCAGGTGAATCACATGCCATTTTGACTAGATTTGGGACTGACTGCTCTGCAGCATTGTCTTCCTTTAGCAAAGTAAACTGAAACACAACCGCATGGAAACAACACATACAAATATACAGTTAACTGCATATCAACCCATATTATTCGTCAGATAATTGCATTTTATTTGTTTTAAAAATGTGCTAACACACAAACACAGTCGAGTTGTCCAGTTAGGGGATTGTTAGGGGCAAAAGTAGCCACACCTCTACTGACACCAACTTTAAGCCTTAACAGAGTTTAAATGACACAGTTATAAAAACTTCACCACTTGTAGAGTAGTCATTAAGGAAGAAGTCAGCTTTGGAGACCAAACCTATTTCTTACAGGTGACTGTAAACGTGTTTACTTCTGCTGTTAAGTTGGACATTTTAACATGGAAGTCTATGGGCATTAACTCACTTTTGGCACCAGCCTCAAGTGGTCAAAAGTGGAAGTGCAGTTTTAAGCACCACAGCATTGGCTTCATTCTTCTATCCCAGGTTGGATGGAGGTTGCTGTTTGATTAAATGTACAGTTAATTTCTTATTTATGTATGAGGGTGGCCAATTCATTTTCCCAAGTGGCTACAATTTAAACCCAATTTTAACATCTACTGGTAACAATATAATTTTGTAAAGAGATAAAGTTATGCCCACCCCTGCTGTATTTACTCCACTGTACACGGGACAGATTGAGTGTTGTTATCCAACAATCTAAGAGCATTTGGTAAGTCTATGCACACAGTCTCTTTTGGAAAACTTCGTGTTCCAGGTTACTGTCGTTCGATCATAATTTACTGCCCGCTTCAAACCCCTGCACTTAAGGAAAACAGCATTCTTCAGAAAGTTCATTCCCCCCATGATAACTCGGCCCATAAACTTTCACTGGAAGCCGCAGTTTGTGGATTACTGGACGACCACATCATCTTTTCTTTTTGAAGTGGATTTAAGCATTTTTGGCCAGAGAGGAATTTGTGCTTAGAAAATTACAAAGTGTGGTTCAAGATAAAGTGATGGCAGGAACTAAATGACAGATTATCTCACCCATCTATTTAGAGGAAATTAAGAAATGAGAATAAATCTTGAACACTTGAGGCAGGTGGTTTAATCCTCGCTGGACTCGAAAAACCACATTTATGGCTTTAATTTGAAAAAAAATGTGCACCTTCAGCTAAACACAGAAGCCTTCTTGGAGTTGTTTGTCATGATTTAAACTCACTTAAAGGAGCATATCTGAACATAACAAGCAGATTTCCAAACTCCATTGCATTTCCTGCGCAGCACCTGTGCCGAGCGCATGGCAGATGACACCATATTGGATTGATGCACATGACTTGCTCCGATGCGGCAAAAGGTGCTGCGAGGACAAACAGTTAAACACACTGATTCATCTCCAGCCGAGCGCGCTGGCACACAGCTGTGCCGACCGACGAGCTTATGGCATCGTCATCATACTTCAATTATGAAAGGAAACATATTAGAAAACGTAGATTGTGTTAAATTGGAATGTCTCTTTTCTTTTCATAGGTCTGCAGTCAATCTGTTCAGACTTTTACCTGGTAAATTCCGTCTTAACATGTACTTTACAGCTGTTTAACCAGAATTTGTGTTATTACTGTTTCATACCAGGGCATCGGCAGCACCGTTTTTTTTTTACTGAAGATAGCTAAAATTCCACAGATGTACACAGCTGTAATCAACCCTGGTATTAGTTGGTTGTTGGATTGAGATATTTAAAGGACAATAACCATTATCTACCATGCACACCGGACACTTTATTATGGACACCTTGCTAATACCAGGTTGAACCCCCTTTTTTCCTCAAAGTGTCCTTAATTCTTTGTGGTATGGGATCAACAAGGCTATTTGAGTACAGTGAACTCATCAAACCAGTTTGTGAAATGGTGTGTTATCCTACTGGAAGCAGCCATCAGAAGATGGTACATGAAGGGACGGACATGGTCAGTAACAATACTCAGGTAGGCTGTGGGATTTAAATCATCCTCAATTGGTACTAAGCGGCCCAGAGTGTACAAAGAGACTATCCCCAACACTCTTACAACAGCTAGAACCGCTCATACAAGGATCCATGCTTTAATGTTGTTTACACCAAATTCTGACCCTACCATCTGAATGTTGCAGCAGAAATCAAGGCTGATCAAACAACGCAACATTTTTCTTCTAGTTTCCTGTTTTCATGACTTGTTGTGAATTGCATCTTCAGTTTCCTGTACCCGTGGTCTGTTTCAACTACAGAGACGCTCTTCTGAATATCTCGGTTGCAATGAACGGTTATTTGAGTTACTGTTAATGGCCAATCTGGTCATTCTCCTCTGCCCTCTGACATCAAAAGGACAGTTTCATCCAGAGAACTGCTACTCACTGGATACTTTCTCTCTTTCAGGCCATTCTCTGACTAAACTCTAGAAATGCTTGTGTGGGAAAATCCCAGCAAATCAACAGTTTTTGAACTACTCAGAACAACAACCATGCCACGTTCAAAGTAATCTAAACCACAAGGACGTCATCATTAAATCATCTTGAGCATGTCTATTTAGTTGCTGCAGTTGGGTCGGATGATTAGAGATTTGTGTTACAAGCAGTTGAAAAGGTATACCTAATAAAGTGGCCAGTGAGTGTATATTATTTGTATTATGTGGTGTAGAGCATATCTGTGTTCTTAGCCCTATTCATATTTAACTAAGCCAGAGGTCAGCATGAAGTATTCAGTCCTATGTGAACTGGCATCTATGAAATTTGGAGTAATTTATTTTTAGCAGAAAATTTTTCATTTTCTGCCTTTTTCAATGTCTTTAAGGTCAAAAGTCATTGCTATTTTTGGCACATATTCAGGACAGGAAGGCCAGACTGTCCTCCCTGTCTGGCTCACTCCGATGCTCGATTCTGGGCACCCAGCATCACCCTCCACCACCATGTTGGGACATCACACACCCCAGAGGTAAGGTGAACAGGAAGATTTGGACTCCCCGCACACAGCGCAGCAGGGCTTCATAAATCAAGCGCTTCTGTAGATCCTCATCCGCATATCGCTCCGTCTGGCTGCTCACTGCAAGCTGTAATTACACACCGGCTAGCTGTTATATAAGGAGCTGAGGAATGAGCTACAACATTATGCACAATAAAGCCTGTCGTATAAAAAACGGTGTAAAATAACTGGATCAACACTGCGTTTTATGATCTCTCAGTAAAATGACACTCAAATGTGCAAAGAGGAGGAGTAAAAACAGTGTTGTAAATGAATGCATGGGTTTTCCCCAAATCCTTGTTTTATACGTGTTCACTAAGAACGTGTGCTTTGCTGTTTTCACGCCACTGACCCGTCATTAAACAACTCAAAATTATTTACAGCATGCAAACAGGGAGGGACAATAGGTGAATACTGTATTAGACAATTCAGGACAGGTACACATATTCATTATTCACAGTAAGAATGGCTTAAGTTTAAATATTGAGATCAGAGCAACTAACCATTGCTCTGACCTCACAGCAATCGTGAGCCAAAGACTCGGGGTTCAGACTGCTCTAAATACTCAGTTTCAGAAAGTTTTGGAGGAGCTTTGGAGGCACCAAGGCCCAGTATGTGATAAATAAGGATTATTCTTAACTGTGAATCATGCAAAGCCGCTCTAGTAGGGCACAAGAACAAAAATATTGGACTGGAAATGAGTCAAACAGGTCATTTCCAACTTGAGGACATGTTTCAGACATCCCACACTTCCCCTTTAAAGAAATCACTGAGAAATGAAGTTTGCACCTTTTCCACTAAAGACACAGTCTAGACACAGTTATCTTGTAGCATCAAAACTTCAAAGGTTTCTGTTCTCCACCAAGTTTCTTTAAATTTAGTTGAACATAGTTTTGTTCAGGTTTAGTTTAGGTTTAAGAGACCTTCATCTTCATCTTTTAAGCAGCCTCATGCATTTTAAGCTCAACTTATGGTTCAACAGTGGTAGCACGCTGGCAGTCTATGACAGCTCGTCTCTTGCAGGACGTGTATCTGGTACAACTGGTCTTTGGGCAACTCTTGCTTGTGCTGTTGTTGGTCTGTCAGCCAGCTACAGAAACGAGCTGAAGTAAAAGTGTTAAAAACAATGAACAGTATGCTGCCTGTGCTTTCATTTTTTGAGTTCTTCTTCTGTTCCTGGTGAAATCCACTGTCTGTTTCAGCCCACTTCTCAACCACTGTCATCCATGTCCAGCGCATGCATTTGGGTTTTTGAAGTTCTGCGTGGAAGCATGTTCACAGTGGGCAAAAATCCCTTTCTGTATGCAAACGGACACAATTGCTGTAGCTTAAATTATGCATTAGATGCATGATTGTATATCCTAAAGACACATTGTTTTAAATGATTCGGCAGGTAAGTATTAACCCCTTAACGCAGAGTGTATTATATTTGATACATGCAGGGGTTTTTTTAGTTTTTGAGATTTCTACATCTTCAGTATTATTTTTTTTACCCATGAAAAAGCAAAATATATTTTGTTTAAATGCCAAATGTAGAAAATACCTGTTAAAAGTCGTACACGGAAATTAAAATTCAATAAAATGTTTCTTCTGTTACTTTATCATGAAATGCTAAATATGGTTTAAAAAAAAATACCACTCATGATGTGCAGGGACTTGATCAGTAAAAAACAAACCTGTGACCTTTAACGACCTCCTCTGACAAGTTTTGACACCCCAGCATGTATGAATAAAGACACTGTGTTTTTCCAAGGGTAGATGCATAGACAGAGACCACTCTCACTATCTTCTGATGCATGCCTGGTCATTTTGTTCTGTGAGGAGGCCTGAAATATGACAGAAATTGTGGTTCAAGAGCTTTAAGGGTTACTAGTAGGCGTTCAAGGGGTAAAGCGTTAAACAAAAACAAATGTTTTAAATATTAAGTTTAACAATTTTACACGTCCTCCAAAATCAAGTCTAACTTTTTAAAGCTATGTATTGCCAAAAACAACAACTTGCACTACAAAGTTAATAAATGCTGAAAAGAGCAGAGGAGTCTGGAAGCTAAGAGGCTGCAGAAGTGGGATGCTCAGCCTACAAGCTGTAAGCGGCAGGAAGCGGGGTTAAAGTCAGATCTCAACAGGGGCTCGTGGGGAAGCAGCACACTTAAACCTGACTGGGCACTTCCTGCTTTAGAAACAACAGAGGCCACACATGGTAATGCTAAACTCCTCTGGTGACACAGCTCTTAATGGACCAGGGGAAAGCCTGAAGAGAGCTGGGTCAGAGGGATCAATCAGTATCGTGGGAAGCTTTTAGAGACTAAAACTCTTACTTGAGATTTAAAAATAGAGGCAGCCTTGCTTCTCACATAGCAGGGAGTGCTTCGTAGGACGCATCTGAACTGATGCAATGAGCAGGCAGCACAGTCCCATAGCTCAAAAAAAAATAAAAATAAAAATTCCATTCACTGATGTTCTTGCACCATTACATATAATCAAACTGTGGCATTCGATGCACTCCTGGTGGGATTTCGTAAAAGCTCTGTAATTTACTTTTTGTAATTAACTTTAGTGGTGAATCCACTTTACTTCAACCTGCCTCATCTGCTTCTACTTCACCATAATTTTTGAGGCATGCAAACTTTTTTTCTCTCAGCAGTGGTTTTGTTTTTTTTATGATGTTTTGTAAGTTTGGAGAAAGCAAAGCGGATTATCCGGTAGCTTTTTCTGCAGGCTCTGCTGCATATTTCTTCCTGGAAGTCATTCAGAAAAAAACGAGATCACAACATCTACACCTGAGGAGGCTGATGACGGGGTCGACGAAGTAAGTTCCTCTCTATAAATAAAAGCCTCAGTGACGGCCTAACTAATTGCACATGTGAAGATTGTTGAGGATATTTTCCAACAAGATTCTCTCTAAGAGAAAGAAACAGAAAAGGAGAAGCACTTAAATTAGAGACATTTTGCTTCCCTTTCTACGGTCGGTCGACTCAGTTTGAAAGATCTTTTGACAAGGAGAAGAAAGTCTGTTGTCAGACTGAACGGGCCCTTCCAGGAGCCCCTCCTTCCCCTCTAAATACACAATGGGAATGTCAGAGTCTATGAAGCAGCGAGCCGGTACCTGAATAAATCACAGAGCGCATGTGGAATTCGTTCTCCTTACCCATGTGTGAACACAGGCTGGAATAATAAGGGGGGGGAGGCAAAAAAGTTGAACTGCCTTAAATTATGTCATCTTGATTCGAAATGTTCAGCTGCTAAATATGAAAACCTTTTCTAAAGGTTTGGAAGACCTGCTACATGACCATCACTCCACAGACAACTGTTTGCTAATTGCAGTAATACAGCAAACAAAGAAGAAGAAAAAAACCATATAACACAATATAAATTTGCTTGATTGCCAGTCAGAATGAAAGCATTGTCTCCTTCTTGCACTTTACACGTATAACACTATAGACTTGAATAAATATTGGACGACTTCCCCTCATGAGCCCTTTTACCCTTTGCCAGAGTTTATTTTTCCTTTTTTTCTCTGCATCCACTTAGGCGTGATTGTGATTGTCAAGAGTGTTTTGCTACCAGTCGCTATGAGATTCATTGTGGCTCTTTCTCTGTCAGACAAAGGTACGCTTGTTCAGCTGCCTGCTCCAGCACACCACCCTCCTCTTGTTCCGGGCTTGGCCTATTATGTCTCAGAGCTTGGAAACGTGCTCCCTCGACAAAACGGGAGCAAATGAAGATATTTGTTTCCACTCAGGTAGCGCTGGCACGTGCCCACCGCTGCCTCGGCTCTCGGAGACAATTAGCCGACACCTGCTCGCAGCAGATTGCTCTGGCAGATTTCTGCTGCTCCTGTCGCCTTCGACACCGCCATCTGGCCTGGGGAAGGTGTTGCACAGGTCGCCGTGCTGTGCGGTGAACCTGCCAACCAGGAGCAGCTCGGGAAAGGGAGAAAATAGACATGGGGAGGAAACAGACGCTAAGGAGTACAGAGTGAATGTTGGGTTTTTTTTCTTAAAGCTTGATTCTTTATTTTAGTCTGAACATCTGATCTTTGTTCTGAGGTGAGAATCAGTGTGCAGGCAATAACGGTGGTTTTAATAAGAACGAACCTCTAGCCACCTGCTACATGAGTGAGGCCCCTCTTTATCCTTTCAAATCAGGTATTCTGTTTTCATTATGAAATCTGTGCCAAATGCTAAATGAAGAAAATCCCTCTGAAGATCTGTCGGCATATTTTAAAGCAACGGTTCCCAGCCGTTTTTTCATCTGATGTACCCCAAAGCTCGTCATCATGAGATGTGTTCATTTGAACTCGCTAATCTCAGTTTACCATTTAATCATAGTGATTTCATTAAAGTGCCTGTGAATCAGATGTAGGTAGAAAACTCTGAGCCACATATGCTACAGTCACAGCAGGGAAAACAGTGGCTGGAGATGGCAGCATGACCAACATTTTTGCCACCGTGTGCCATGAACTTGGGACATTGTTGGCTTTTAAGTTGTTGCTTTGAAGACAGCAACCCAGTCTGCGATCACTTGCATTCAGTTGCTTTCTAAAAGCTACTTCGGTGCAACGATAAAACAGCAACAAGACTGAGTCTGCTATCATTCTGCAACTGAAGGGGCTCAAGCTGGCAATCTAATAAAGCGATGGACTGAGATAAAAATCACAAATCTGTTTGTGTCTGCATACAGACGAATTTAAATTAACTGCCTACATTCATAACTACTTACTATAACTAGTGACGTAGTTTCTGCCTGACGGTGACTTAACTGCAAGATAACATGAAACAAGTGGCAAAGGTGGCAGTGGCGAAATGGCGTGTTGCATAAGTGATGTGCTCATCACTGCAGACGGACTCAGATTGACTGCAAAGTGCTGGAAATCTGCCTGCATTTATAAATTACACAAGAAAAACAAGATAATAATAACCAATAATAAGCCATAATAACCAATAAGCTGTGATTCTGAATTAAATTTAACTGAAATACATCAAATCAGAGGTTAATTTATTCAAATTACTACTCATTAAAAAAAAAAATTCTTTATTGTAATTGCAACAAAATGCTGATGGCAGTTTTGCCTGACAGCAACATGTAAAAAAATAAAGACTAAAAAATACTAAATAAAAATAAAGAAAATAAAGAATAAAAAGGACATAGGGACTGCAAAATTGGCTGTTGACTGCTAAGCTGTTTAAGCCCGGTTGGGCCTGCTTTTGCTGGTGGTTTCCTCCTGTTAAAAGATACTTTTTCCTTCCCACTTTCGCCAAAGCTTGTTCATGGTGGGGTCATATGATAGTTTGGGTTTTCTCTATTTTCTTTGTATTAATTTAGGGTCTTTACCTTACACTAAAAAGCACCTTCAGGCAACTGCTGTTGTGATTATGTGCTGTATAAATTGTATAAAACTGAATTGAGTTAACTAGTTGACTAAATTAAAGAGAGAGTGATATTAAGGACAAAACCCCAAAATCTCAACAAAATTTACTCCTTTCATACAATGAATGACTCATTTGATCATCTGTAGTTTCTTAGATCATTCTTCTGTTACTTGGAAAACTTTCTAGATCTAATACATTGAACCCAAAAAAACAAAAAACAAAACAACAACCTCCAGGTACGCGTGCATTTATCAGTCCCAGGATCCATGTAGGCTGTCCTTCCTGTGGTACCCTGGCCACTTTGCCTGTTTCACCATGGTAGCCAAGGAAAATACCTTAAAATAATCAAAAGTCAACAATTTGAATGAGACATCACAGAGGAAAGAGATGTCACCTTGTCTCCTCTCCTCAAGGTTATGTACAGTCACCAATCAGGGTTGGAAATGGGTGCCAGATCCAATGAAGGGAGTTGGCACAAAGCTATTTCACTTATATAAAATAGTTATAGTCAGCTATTTACACATTTTTCTCACTTTTTGACCATAACGTATCCGTCTACACCGCTACCTCGGAAAAATAACTGTAGGCTTTAAATATAAGCTTTAATTTAATATACCATATGACGAAGAAACAAACCAATGCATATGACTAAAAACATGCTGTTAATTTAATTCTTGTTCTGCTTCCTTGTTCTCAGTTTTCTCACTGTCACTTTCCAGGAGAGACAAGTGACTGGGAGCAGTTGGAGGCAGGAGGGAAACGTGGATACTCATGCTAATGAGTGCTGCACGCCAACATGCTCGCTGTCCTTCTTGGCCTCACTTTTCTCCTCTCCCTGTCTCTTCACTTCACACCTACAACACTGACCCATCTGTGTGGTTGCAACTCACGTGTACGCAAAGACAGAAAGTAGAGAAAAAGCACGCGGCCGATTCATGGCTGTCATCTTGAAAAAACCCAAAAAACAAACACAAAGGATTTAACGGAGCACTTTCGTGTCTTTCATTCATGCATTCATTCATCCCCCTGACAAATTTAAACATTCATTAGTTTTATTTTCAACTCTTTTGATTAGATTTCCATGAAAAGGACAGATTCTGGCTTGTTCATAATAACATTATTTGTCACTGGGGATCACTACAATTACACCTTAGGACAGACTGACATATTTGTTGCTGATTGGCCCAGAGGGAGATTACATCACTGGCCAGAAGATGCGTGGGGGGGGTGGAGCACTGTTGCCTCTTTTTACTGTTACAATCACTGAGTCACTCTGGATGGAGAGCGTCACCTAAACGCCTCACACATTCGAGTAAATTTTCCCCGTCTCTCTGCAAAACACAAACCCGAACTGACCGGCAGATCACTGGGGATTACCGGCGTGACATATTTACCTCTTCACATGATCCTAATGTGCTTAATATTCATGTTTCATACAGAGGAGACAAATCCAGCTGATTTATTTGATCATTTCACTTGTATACACTCCGCTTCCCTTTCCAAAGGGATTCAGGTTGCATGGGAGGATGGAGTAGCTCCAGGCATAGCACACCAACACCATGCTCATACTATAGAGAAGCATATTTTCGTAAGGAAATGCAGGGATTGAGAGAAGAAGACATGGAACAAGGAAAGAAACGGCACCGATGCAAGCGTTTCACTGAAATATGCACATAGAAACAGAGAGGGTTCTCAGAAATATGAATATGTTAAAAGAAAGAAATGCATCTTTGAAGGACTACTCATCTATTTACTGAAGTTAGAGTTAAATGTGAAAAAAGCAGAAGCAAATGCAGTAAAAATACTCAAATACCAACAGAAAAGATGTAGATATACTCATCAAGTGGCAGGTTTTGTCACCGAAGTCATGAGTACAGTAACAGTGGCAGTACTATCATCTATTCTTAATAGGTTGCACATGTCAGGTGTACAAACAGCTGAGAAATATTATTATGAAACCATTAAAAAGCATCAGTCGTGCAACTGCTAAATCCTTTAAGACACCAGTCAAGACATACAACAAGTTGTACTTGTGGACCAGTCACTAGAACCTATCGGATGATCTGATATCCTCGTGTTGGTGTTGTTCCCAGACCATCATGAAAATGTTGTTCCAGGTTCAACATTGCAAGTGACCAATCACATTGTTGTGACGTTATTCTTTTGCGCGCCAAGCCATTCGTGCATTTATGAAATTCCAATGTTGCAAGGACAATATCAGTTCTGCTTACTGTTTATTAAAGGGTTATGGTTATGGTTAGGGTTAGGGTCATGGTCCGTTGATCGGCGGACAGAGGTGGTTTCACGCAGTTTTAGAACAGTTTTTTGTTTTACGCCGCTTTTTCCCGAAGTCGCAAAAGTATGACGTCACAACATTCTGATTGGTCACTTGCAATGTTGATCCTGGAACAACATTTAGTATGATGATCTGGGAACAACACCAACACGAGGATATCAGATCAACCAGAACCTATCAAACATCCACATCTGCACAGCATACAACATTGCCAAGTACCCTTTTTTAGCATGCTTAATGATAATGTTAAACTGCTCGGTGGCAGCTCATAATAGAGTTTTCTAAGCATTTTGAGTTGTTTTTATATGTTGCTACTTTATATTTGACAGAACTCTTGACACAAGGAGGAAGATCAACGTGAAGCTGTGGTGAAATTGACTATGTGGTTAATATGGGTATGAAAGCTCTTATTTAGGGGTTTATTTGACCGTTTTAGGCCAAAAGTCAACATATTTGTATCACAGGGTGGAGCAAGTCATATAATTTGCCAGATAATTACATTAAAATTCTCCAAAAGGTCCCAACACCACAAAGTGGAGGTGAGGCCTAGCAGACAGGTATGTTGGCTTAACTGTCAGTTACAGTGCCCTTTAATATGATCTAAAACAATGAATTATTAAAAGATTCTTCTATCTTCTATTGTACAGGGGCGATCGTGGCTCAAAGAGTTGGCAGTTCGTCTCGGTCGTTGTGTCGTTGGGCAAGACACTTCACCTACCGCCTACTGGTGATGGCCAGAGGGGCTGATGGTGCGATATGGCAGCCTCGCTTCTGTCAGTCTGCCCCAGGACAGCTGTGGCTACAACTGTAGCTTGCCTCCACCAGTGTGTGAATGAATAGTGGAATTGTAAAGCGCTTTGAGGGCCCTGAAAAGCACTATATAAATGCAATCCCTTATTATTATTATTATTATTAGTTATTAAGAAGGGAGAATTTATCTATCTATGGTCATGGTAAATGGACTGGTACATATATAACACTTTTCTACTTGCTGAAGGACTCTAAAGCACTTTTTACTACATGCTTGACTCTGTCTCGCACACACATTCATAAAAATGTTTTTTGTTATACCGAAGTGCCTTGTCTAACATTTATTCACACACTCACACTCCAAGGGATGCATCTGGGTTCAGTTGATCAAGAACGCTTCAACATCTAGAGTGCAGTAGCCAGGGATCGACCACCGACCTTTCGATTGGTAGGTGAGCCACTCTGGCTCCTGTGCCACAGCTCCCAAAACATTTTTGGGTATTGATTCAGTTTTGGAGAATGACTCATGCAGCCAACAGAGGAACAGAGACTTTTGACAAGCCCTCTCCACATACTTGAATATCATTGTTTCATAGTTTTTGGCATTAAAGGTTCTGATGTGCCAGATAACCCTCTAATGTATGTACATGGCCAGTATATGTCAGTCAGCGGTATACTTCACTACCACTACCACCTCATCCACTTCATCTTCAGTACAGGAAACTTATTTCTTTTTTAAACTACATTGTGCCAGTTATTCCCTGTTTGGACACCTTTGTAAATAACCTACTGCATAGTAGCATCTCAAAACAAGCTAGATAAACATGCTACTAAGCTCTAGAATTGTCAATAAATAAATACCCATAAATGCTCTGTACAGAGATTTTTTATACACTCAAATTCAGTCTATAAAGATGCTATGTTAGAAAATGCTCCTTTTTTCAGTCTTCTATTAGGCCTCACCCCCAACTGGTCACAGTAGTTGGCTGTCCTCTCTGAGCTTGGCTCTGCTCGAGGTTTCTTGATGCTAAGCCATAGTCACACATGCTTAGAGAGGTCACAAGGGAAAATGTGTATTCCTTGAGGGGTAGTATGTGTTTGCTTGTGATTGCTGGCAGAAATTGGTTGCAGAAAGGTATACAGTGCAAAAGGGTGGACTGCTTTGGTTGGTAGAAGGTTGTACTGGTTGCCAGTAGTTTACTTGGAAGTAAACCATGTGTGTGAAAACTCTTGAAAACTACTACCAAGCAGTTGAGGAATAAATAGTTTTGGTCACCAAGGATCGACGACCAGTACCTATGCGTGGTACCTGCGCCTTTTACTAAGGCCTTCCTCCCTACCATCACCAGCTGCCTGGTAGATAAAAGTTTGTCTGACAGTTGGTCTGGGTTTTGATGCAAAGTACCTTGTGGTCACTATTGCAAACTGAACACTACATATACTGTGATTTATAGCTGATTGTGGTGCAAGTACATACTACTATTGATTTGCAGTTCAGTCATCTACTTTCATATCCCCTTCATATTGAAGAACTGGTGGTGGTGAAGAACTTGAGTCAAGTTTTTGTTCTGTCACTGCTGGAAGACTCATAGATGTAAAAACAAGATACAATCACTCCCCACATGCATGCACTATCACTAAGACAACTACATGAAGCTGCAAAGCCACACGCAAATAGATCTTCTCTGCTCGAGCCTCTGTGAAAGACTCTAACTCACAGAGATTGGCTTTAAACACACAAAGATGCTGCTCTCACAAATTCAAAAACACACAGAGGCGCACAGTGCAGGCCTCCTGATGCTCCTCTTTCATCCACAGCACTGCACAGCTGCTCACCTTATTGCCAGCAGTGCTCACTTCAACCCCCAACCTTGCCTCCAAGGTACACAGAGGATGTGTGTGGGCTTTGTTTGCCTTCGTGTGCTTCTTGCGTGCATTTGCGTGCATGTGAATATAGGTATCTAAATATGTTTGAACGTGTTTCTATGGGTTTACAGCAGACATCAGTGTGTGTGTGTGTGTGTGTGTGTGTGTGTGTGTGAGAGAGAGAGAGAGAGAGAGAGTGACCCAGGGTCAGGCCTCAGAGGCCAGGCTCGCTGGCT
>NW_024582400.1:2344959-2358407 GCF_018398535.1 Haplochromis burtoni
TGTGTGTGTGTGTGTGTGTGTGTGTGTGTGTGTGTGTGTGTGTGTGTGTGTGTGTGTGTGAGCCAGGGTCAGGCCTCAGAGGCCAGGCTCGCTGGCTGCTTTCCTGTGTGTGTTTTCATGTATGTGTGCTCGGCCTTTGCGACCTCACATGTACACAGTGAAACAGGTAGTGGGGGCGCCATGTATTATTCATATGAGGGATGGGGCGATCAGGTGGGGGGGTCAGAGGAGGACCGCATTTCTGTTGAATCATACAAGTAGGTCTGGGTGTAGGCAGGGTGGTCAATGTCGACTTTCATTTCCAGGCAGTGGAGCTTGGGGAAAACGGGAGATCGTGTACTTGAAGTACGCTCACAGTGTGAGTTTAAAATTGTAAGTGCATCTTACAGTGAATCCCCCAGAGTGCTCTGAGACTCAAGTTATTGTGAGATATGCAGCTACAGAACCCAGTGTGCAGTAGTGAAAGATCTAAGTACACCAAATCTACAGGATTTGTGTTGTCGAGCTAAGGGTGAGAGTTTCCCTGGTTTTCAATGGGAAGTTTTTCTCTGCATTTTCACATATAAAGAATTAAAGTGCACCTATTCTGCACTTTTTTGTTCTTGGATTCAGCTAGAGAAGCTTTGCATGATTCAAAGTTTAAATCTGATTTTATTTATCTTATACTGGGTCTTGGTTCAGGCCCTCAAACCATCAATCTGAAACAAGGTGGTTTATGTGCTTCTCCACTAAAGCTAACTTTCCTCTTCCCCCGTTAACAAAAAGTATGAACAGCAGGTAGGTGGGACATCTGTGCCTGAGATAACCATATAAGGGAATGAAAATGGTTTGTTGTTCCTTGTAAAATATCAGGGATGGAGATGAAAAGAGTGAACAAAGTAGGTTTTTACCATTTGAAAAAAAGGGAGAGCTGGGAGTTCGTCAGGGCACCTGTTTGGGTCTTCTTTGGTTTTTTTGTTGTTGTTTGTTTCTTGTCAGTCTTTTACTAAGTGATACTTATTTGTAATTGCTTTATGTGACTTGTTTTTTCTCAAATTTCTGATGATTACTTAAGAATAAGAAAAACTGAAGATAATGATCAAGGTTTGGTCAGCGCTATATGGTGGGTATTTTGGATATTTGGGGAATGCTTTGATTTGTCAGCAGCTTTGATTAGGGGTGAGCCAAGCGAGCAGCCTTTTACTCTATTTGTGTATATGTGATATATGGAGCAATTCATCATCATCTTCATCATGTTGATATCAAAGGGCAACAGAAGGCACAGCATTCTCTCTTTCTCATGGGATATTTTTTATAAGGCTCAGTGATGCAGACAAAAAGACCAGTCAACGACCCCCTGCCAACCACAGGTCACTACCAGTTGGCAAGTGGTTGCTGGAGATTGCAAACAGAGTGCTTCCTCCTTGCTTTTGGTTGTAGTATTTAGGTATGAACACTGTGGGAGTTTGCTTGTAAGATGTCACCCTAACTACATGCCAAGCAGCAGTGAAACGGCCATGCAAACCATGGGCAACCATGGCAATCTGATAGTGGGCAGAACAATTGCAAGGTGGTATTTGGTGCCTTTTGATGCTTCTTTGTGGATTATTTCCCTCAGCAACTTTTTGCTAACTAGTTGAGGAATATACCTTTTTTTCAGTTTGCTAAGAGGTCACTCACTAATCTCTAGGTTGGCATGTCTTAGCAACAGGTTTTATAGAACCTGCTAGAAATCTCTACCAACCACTCTCAACTGGTCTAGGAATACACATTTTCCTGCAGCAACCTATCTTTGCCAGGAGGACGCTTTCTAGTTTCTATGCCTGTGTGAGTGAGACGTTAAATGGGAGTTCTTCTCCCCAACCATCACCATCTGCCTGGTAGGTGGTAACTTCTCTGACAGTTGGGGTTTCTCTCTAGTATTGGAGGGTCTTTACCTTTTGGTACAAAATGCACAGAGATCACTGTTGTGAATTAACTCCAGTTGATTTATTTTTCATTGTCATCAGCTGCTGTTTTTAATGCCTGAACGAACACTAGGACTTGCCATGCTTTGCGATACATCATTCAAAGTCATCTCCACCTTGCTCTCATTTCTCAGATGGTGTAATCGCACCAAGGTATCACACCTAATCTGACAATGAGACATTAATCATTACAAATGCCAGGCTCAATGTAGCACCTTTACTCTAGCAGTTAGACTCCATCCTTTCTGCAAAAGCAGGCCTGAGATGAACAAAAAAAACAAGCAGCAGCATATCGCCCACACAGCGTGTAATGGATGCCTGGATCACACAACCACTTTTCTTTTCTTTCTCGAGCATGCCTGTATGGCCTAGGGGGGCGGAGAAGAAGTTAGGCACCTCTTAGCCTTACACCTGGCACAAGATACACAGAGGCAGCCAAAGTTCAATTCCCTCTGCGCACGTGTGGTTGTGTGTGCATGCGTGCACGTGTGTGTCTGTGTGTGTGTCAAAGTGTGTGTGTGTGTCTCGACGGGCAAAAATGCAATATGAGGTGCGAAGAGGCGGCAACAGACAGCACAGGAACAGACCTGCATAATGGAGCACAGATCCCCCGTTGGTTCCTTTTTAACACCTCACAGTAGTCTGAGAGGAGAGTGAGACAATGAGAGAGAGAGACGGAGAGGGCGACAGCCAGACAGAGAGAAAGAAACAACAACTTGTAATTGAGCAGACAGCAGAAGACTGGATGTAACAACAACAACTCGAGACTTCTGTGAACACTTTTCAGAAGTTGTTGCGCTGTTGTTTGGCCTGGCTTGGAGAAAGTTGTCTGGCACAGAATCTGTGAAGACGAGGCCTTTGATTTAGGGTCTGGAGATACCTTGTCTTTGGCTGAACAAACACATTTTTCCAGGCTTAAGGGGGGGATTGTATCGATTCCAAGTCGGACACAACTATCAGAACTTCACACACCTACATGGGAGGGATTTCATGTGCTACCTTTGGTACCTTCAGACGTTTCCGTCTCTCCCTTGCCTTTACCCGATGAGACAGGGGATCATAACTACAAAGAAGGAATGGCGCTTTGAAAGGAGAGAATTTCAAGCTTGCTTTGGGCAAACGGGGGGCTTTGAAGCATCCACTCCTCTATTAAAAGGAGAGTTGGGGTGGAGGGGGAGAGAAAAATCAATGTTGACACAAAAAAGCGTGCTATCTATTGCTGTGAATCCACATGGATGCAAGATTGTAACTCAGAGCGTAGAAATAACTTTGTGAACTTCATCTTTGTTGTTAGGAAAAGGGGACCTGAGGTTTTCACTCTGCTGTTTCTGTTATTGTGTTTAACTGTGTGGTCACTTTTGCTTAAGAATTTGCTTCAGTTGTTTATAGCAGTTTCTTCAATAACCTTTAATAACTTCGAGGTCGAGTCAATTAGATGACTCATTGCAGATTTTTGGAATATTAACATTTTAAACTGTTAAATTAATCACTTTTCCATATGATATTTTGACTGAAAGCTAGCTAGTTATGATAATATAAGACACATTACAATAGACACTCCAATACGCTACTACTAAGTAGTAAATGTATATTTGATGTCATAGCTCTGTTCTGGGGCTCTTACATGTACATATATGTAAGAAAAGAAGTCTAAGGTGGGGGAAGGAGCAGTAAGACGTCCCTAAACAGATTATATTATGCATCAGTGACAACAGCTATGAAATAAGCTTTGGGTTGCACAGCAGCTTGTAAACATGCAGCAACTTTAGGCAGGCTTAAATAGGAGGGTGTAAGCTAGTGCGGTATTAAAAGAAGGCACTGAAATTAGCTGGCATGCTGCAGGTGTATGCATTTGAGATAGAAAAAAACAGTTTATCAAAATTCAGCAAGTAAATGCTACAAATGTGATTCACGAGAAATCATTTGAAACAACAACTAAACTGATTAGGATAGGGATAGAAAGCAGTCATGTGATATAGAGGATGTTTGTAGGAGGACTTGATTATTTGGGAAAAGGCAATGCAGAAAAGTGGCGGGAAATCCCAAACGATGACATAACTGTCACTTCTTGCTAGGCATCTAGTTTTACCTTACCTAGTAGTCTTTTTAATGGTTGCTGTTATTAAAACTTTGTGCTTCTCTATGTTATTATTGTCTTGACCAAGTTCACTTGTACCCTGTTATCCCTCTTGCTCCTCCAGCTGGACACATCATGTTTATTTTTATTGTTATTCTTATCTGGCCTTCTTCGTCATTTAGTTTTATTTTAAGAGCGTTATTTATAGTTTGACACATATTATATATTATAAATGTTATCCAAATGTGCAGTAAATGTGGCAAATTAAAATCAACATGAGTTTGCAAAATGTTCAGGGGAAAAAGAAAAAAACAACAACGCATTTTTATGCAGATCAACAGTGATGCATTGGGCCCAATTGGATTGTGCAAAAAAAAAGAAAAGGCCAGCCACGCCCACATGAGGCCCTGTGGCAGAGAATTACCAAACGCTGAAAGACATGAAAAGATAGAAAATACTCCTCTGAAATATCTGTGACATAGAAATTTACTCTATTTATCTCTTTAGCACGGAGAGTGTTGGAAGACTGGGGGCACAACTGCATCTTTAGACACATTTTGGCCTAATTAAAGTATCTCAAATCATTAGCCATGTGGGGTTCTGCCAAGCCCTGAGTTAGGGGATGCTCTCTGATGGTAAATGGACAAGGATTTGTGACTCCAGTCTTCCCACATCAAAGCTTCAACTCAGGGGGAAGATGGGGAGAAAAAAAGAAAAAAACATTGCCCTGAACCCTTCCAAGTCCGGAAAAACTCTGTCGTGGGTGTACCAAACCTCCGAGAGGGTGGAAAGGGGGGTTTGACACCAAGGGGGACAGAGATGCAGACAAAGACGAAAGAGGAGATGGAGAGAAGGAGTTTGACTTCAGAGTACCACGGTGTCCTTTTTCGTTGCTGCAAATTAACTAACAGGTGGTAGCTAGGAGGTTTGGAAGTATGGATCTGAGGAGGGGGGAGGTTGGCCAAGAGGTAGAGCCCAGACTGCAGCATCTCCAGCCCTGTGATCTGACTCCAAGCTGGCAGCAATGCTATCAACAACGGAGACTGCAGATGTTGCCGGGTTCCCCCTTTTCCTCCAACATGGCTCTAAGCTTTTTTTACCCCCCTTCCAGGATCTTGTGTGTGTTTGCGTGTGTGCTGAGTAGGAGGTCCTGTAAGCAAATCCTGATCAAGGCCTCTGACTGTGACAAGCAATGTCAGGGCTGATTTCTAAGTAGTAGCTGGTCCTTTCTTGTTTGTGTGTGAGAGAGAGAGTGTGTGTGTAGGTGCACTTGTGTGGGTCTGTGATTGCGAGTGCGTTCGTTTTTTTTAGTATGTGTTTGCATGTGCATGTGTGCTTGCTGGCATCTTTTTATACTCATCCTCTCTGTGTCTTTTTAGCTTTTGTTTCAAAGAATCTATTGTTCCTGTCTTGCGTGTAACCGTGCATTTGCAAGGTGTACACGCCGTGCATTAATCTCTTCGGTACTTTTAAAAATGGACTTTCCTTCCTCTACAAAGAATATGTATAGTTTCCCACATTTGACTTAAGTGATTTTCTACGTGCATGATATGTTGGAAAATGAGTGACAGCAGTATAACAATCCCCATGACGATCTAAGCCTCCCATCCCTTAAGCCTGAGTCACTACAGCCCAAATGAGAGATTTTGGATCAGTTTGCCTCTATAACATGATTAATTTAGTGTAAGGAAAATTACACTGGTGTAATTAGTGTTAAATTTTTAAATTTAGTGTTAAATTTATGATACTTTTCAGGAGATTTATGTAAATTTGTGCATATATAATTTCAACAGTGTATATAGTTTAAATATATTTGGAATACAATAAATAAGTATTGAAATTCTCAACCAGTGTTTTATGGCAAATTTGACCCATACATACTTAATTCCAACAAAAAGTATTTAACTTACTTTGTTTTGGTTTCTTTTTTCTTTTTAACCCTACATAGATTTAAACTTTATTTTCTGGCTTTTACCCTGAGCCAGAAATCTCACGTCAACAGCTGTTATATACATTAAAATTTCTATTGTATTACTGTAAAAACAAAACAGAAATCTGACTGGTTAAAACCATCATGTTTTAACCAGTCAGATTTCTAACCTTTTTTTTCTTTTGGCATATATTTAGATATGAAAAGCCTCATTTTCAGAAATATAATGCTGCTAATGTAATTATTAAATGTGGGTGATGTACTTGTTAAGACTTACTCTAAAAGTGTATCCAAAACTGAATCTTAGTATGTTGGAATGTTTGGTTAAAGTTTTATTTTATTATTTGTAGTAAAAAAATAATTTTCAAGTTTTATTAATTTATGCTAATTCAGATAAGGTGTTTCTGTCTCATCCCTCATCTACAGTTTATCAATATAATTTTATGATAACTTTCATCCATCCTTATCGAGCTGTGGGTCATGGGGGCAGCAGTCTAAGCAGAGACACCCAGACCGCTCTCTCTCTCTCTTCCTGACCGCCTCCTATAGATCTTTTGGTGGGACACCAAGGCATTCCCGAGCTAGCGTGTCCTGGCTCAACCCCAGGGCCTCCTCCCAGTGGGATATGGCTGGAAACCCTCACCTAGGAGGTTCCTGGGAGGCATCCTGATCAGATATCAGAGCCACCTCAAACGGCTCCTTTCAGGAGGGGCTCTAATCCAAGCTCTTCCTGAATGGCCAAGCTCCTCACCATAGGTTGATCCTACCCCCGCAGAGGAAATTTACTTCTAGCGATTGCATTCATAATTGCATTCTTTTGGTCATGACTGTTAAAAAAGAAAATAAAAAAATAAATAAAGATGGTGCAACTATTTTTGTTTTATTGTATTTTAATTTAATTTTTAATCAGCAGTAGAAAACAATTCTTAGACACAAACCTTCTCCTCTGAGAATCTCTAACAATGGCGTCTAGAAGATGTTCAGAAAGTACCTCAAAAAGACGCTGAACTAACGTCCGTGACATCAGTTCTATTCAGGTTTTTCAACCATGTCTGTATAAATTCTTAGTCGTCCAGGTCACCATCATCTTCACTGGTAATCTGCTGGGTACTTAGTGATGCTTTATTAGGTGAGCCGGTTAAAAGCTCATACAACAGTTTCTATTTTTTTTCAAAAAACTAGATTTTTTTTCTTTATTTTTATTGCTACAGTGATGGTAGGTGGTGGTGATGTTTTTGACAGCAATACATTTAAAGGTGTTCATAATATCATGTCCACAGTACAGAATAAGGGCAAAATATTGGTAATAATTTTAAAAGCTCACTAACACGAAGTTTCAAACTTGATTGTTTATTTCTTCTTTTTTCCAAAATGCTTTGGATTCCTCTCTTTTCTTTTCTTGAGCAGCTTTGATTTCTCTACCCATTCTCCCCCTCTCGCTTCTCCTCTCTTTTCTCTCCTGTGTGTCTGTGAATACTGAACAATTGGATGCACAGGTGGTCAGTCCACTTCTCCTCTTCCAAGTGTTAGATTTCATTACAAACAGTGTTGGAGGTGGGTCGAGTGTGTGTGTGTGTGTGCTTGTGGTGGTGCTGGTGGGGGAGTCCTCTCTTGACATCTGTGGGCTTATTTGAATGGGCGGATGAGACACGAATCCCTGCCGAGTTCCGCCACGCAGCGGAGAGACTTCGCCAAGAGACCGGCCAAGAGGAAACTGTCAGTTTGAGATCATTTATAACAAATTGTTTTTCAGGGGTTTTTTTTGTTTGTTTTGATAGGTGTGAGGTAATATTGATGAGAGTTTGAAATCACCTTAGGCATTTTTGGATCAGTTTGCCAGTTTACCATTCAAAATGCCGCTCACCCACTAAAAGTTAACCCTGCAAGGTTGAAGTCAACCTTCATGACGACCCGAAACCAACAAACCGCCCTGTGTTAAGACGTGAAGAAGGAGATTTACAAAAATGACTTTCTTAAATACTTTTTGATATGTGCCAATTAGAATTATTCTTTTTTGCTTCCCCTGATTGCCAAGATGCCAAGACTTAAACTCTCAATTCAAAAAGAACAAAAGAATTGCGCTGGGTTGCAATTAGGAACACTGCTTTGGGTTTTTTTTTTAGTCTTCTCTCCTTACAGATTGAAAATACACAAAGGAAAAGGCACAAAAAGTCCAAAGCACGGTCCTCTCTTTGACACTTTATCAAGAGAGCTACCTCTTTCAGAAGATCTTTGCTTGCCTGGCAGCACAAACAAAACATGGTGCCACGTTCTTTACACAGGCTTTACCTGTTTTGTGTTTGTCCAAGCCTCTAATCGGCATTGATGCACAGGATGTTTACCGTTTGCATTTCGCTAAGAAGCTCATTAGAATTCAGCAAACAAACTTG
This sequence comes from Haplochromis burtoni, assembly GCF_018398535.1. Taxonomy (NCBI): domain Eukaryota; kingdom Metazoa; phylum Chordata; class Actinopteri; order Cichliformes; family Cichlidae; genus Haplochromis; species Haplochromis burtoni. The sequence continues at coordinate 2,353,303 of NW_024582400.1, forward strand.
AGCAGTTAAAAAGGTGATTTCACTACCCCTCTGTGTTCATTCGGAGACATCCTCCTTCCTCTTTCTTTGTGGAGAAAGGTACGGGCTGCAGCCTGCTGCTCCTCTTTGGCTCCTGGCGAAATTGTTCTTGGCAGTCCTGTTAGGCTTCTCCCTGTTATGTGCCATTTGAAAGCATTACGAAATCTGCCATCTTGACTACGCAAACCAAATAACAACAAGAGTGCATTGTCCGCCACCTGCTCCACACATTTAGGTGGCTTTAAATATGCAGGCGTAATGGCACCTATCCCCTGGGTCTGATGCAATGCAGCCCAGAACTTAAGCCTGACTTCCATCTTCCACTGAGCTGTCTGTCTTCCTTTCCCCCTTTCTTAAAACCACATATGAGGATGACAAACTCTGGCATCCGTGAAACATCGAAGAGGTGTGTTTCTTTATGTCTCTGTGTGTGATGAGGCTCTGCTTTTCTCTGTGGTGATTACAAAGACACTGCCAGAAAACCACGGAGAAAAGGTGGTTTAAAATATTCTATAAAGGTATCAGGCACTCAGACATCCGCAGATTAGATGGAGGTGAGCAGCTGAACATGCCTGCCAAATACAGCTCTAATATTCTCTTGCCAACATCAATCTAAAAGAAGTAGACTTTGAAAATCTATATCAGTCAAATCTTATTATTGACCAAGGCAGAAGGAAGAGGGAAAGTTAAAGGGACCAGAGGTAGCCAAATAGACAGAGGGAGGGTAGGAAAAGAAGTCTGCTATCTGTGAATATCAAACCATCTGTTTGTCCTTGAGAGTGCATCACAGTCCACAAATTACAAACCTCACAGACAAGTCAGGCACAGACAATTCACAAGAAAACTTTCAATTTGCTCAATTTTTGCTCTCATTTGCGTAAAAGTTTAGGAAACGTACCTCAAATCTTTATGTCAGAAGCAAACAGTATTCTAGTTACAATCCAGATTCCTAAGGCACATTGTCCTTTATTATTCATTATTATTATTCTATCAGTCCTTTTTTACCCACCATAGGGACACGGTGACATGCCAGGGGAAATTTGTAAAGAAACTTCACACTAGGCTGCCGACCTTCAGATTAGTCGACTTTCTGAGCCTAGCTTCTTGTCCTAATACAAACAGTGTGTATTAGTCACACCACCTTTCATCACAAAGACCACATTAGAGATTCTACTTATAATCGCAAATGTCCCTCTTCATAGTCAAAATTGAATCTAATGGATATCATGAGGAATTTAATCTGGTTTAAATCTGATGTGTTTATGGTCCCAATTGCTAGCTGCATGACTTTAAGGAAGATAAAACAGTATATGCCTTAGGTAAAAAAAACAGGACACAGAGTTACATACAACTAAAAGATGAGAATTGCACCATAAACTGGAAGAAGAGCTGTTATTGTTAAGATAATATAAAGTTAAGTGAGGTGGAATAATGCAAATTTGCAAAAGACAAAGCAAAGAAATTGTGGGACCTTGGTCCTGAAAATGTGTTACTCTGATAGGACTGCAGCTGTTGATTATATTCCTTCTCATTGTTGTTAGCGGCGAAAGTTTGTGGGTTTACAAAGTGAAACTTTGCCTTGTGTTCGGGTGAAAGCGTCACATTGCAACCCTAATAAAAAAAATGTCTTTATCAAGTTGTAATAAAAGAAACTACTCACCATTCAGAGACTCTTCTTGCAGCAGGCCTTGAATGTGTTTATTCTGCTGTGAAGTTGGACATTTTAGGGAACATATTTAAATCTTTTAAAAAACATGTCACCTCACTTGGGTAACTTACCTATGCAGATGCTTTAAAGCTGTGTTGCCAAACAAATGCAATGTGAAAAATGTCCCTTCAGCGTTTAAGATCATAAAGAAATAATAAAAAAAAAAGCTGCACTGACATGTGTGATCATAGAGATGAAGGAGCTTAATCTGAGCTGGCCTTGGTGTACTGACAGATAAAATAGTGAGATGTGAAATGTGATAAAGCCAACCTGACTCTTTATAATACATGTCAACAGCAGCACTTCTTCCCTCTGCTGCACAAACAAACAGTACGGTGCCTTATTAAGGTGCGTAAAGGAGAGCATGGCTGGTAAATTAATGAGAAAATAACTCTGGGTTTTGTGATTTCCCACCTCATGTTAAGGGAGGGGATATTTTTGTCAGTTGTTAATTACTGTCATATGGCTACAGCACCTTTCTCCCAGAAAATGACAAGAGTACGGACGGATGGAGGGCGAGGAGGGGGTATGAAAATTAACTCCACTCTGAGAGTGTGATCTTGTCATGTACCTGATGTAAGAGGGAACATGTCTTACCCTGCTTTGGGTGAATCTCATTTATTTATGTTTTTTTCATGCTTTGCAGCTATTTCATTTATGTGGCGGTGAGCACAGAGCCTCGAGTCACATCAGAAGGAGAAATTAGTACCAGAAATGAAGAGGTTCCTTTTGGTGTGGCACAGACTTTGATCAGGATCAAAAAAACTAAACCTGTAGGTGCCCATTTATGAGATTAAAAGGTTACTGAAAAAGAAATCAAATTTCTCTCATTTGCATCCTCCCATGCTCAAACCCACCTGAACTGATGTCACTCTGTAGTGCCTGCTTATAGCTTCAGGTTCACTGAGTGATCTCAGCATTTGGACCGGTTTACAGAAGCATGTACTCATGTGACACTGGGTCATGGGACACAGCTGTAATCCCTGACTGAACCCTGGGCCTACACCTCACACTGTCTTGCCGTTTCATCCATTTAAAACTTATAATGGCTGTTAGGTGTAGGGCTACGTATAGCACTCGATAGCCGTTGAATGTCCACTTCACACATATCGGTGGTGTAAAGGACAGAAAGTTGCTCCGTGCCCTGGCTAGGGATTGTCTCCATTTCCTGGTTGATTGCTTCAGTAGCTCCTGCCGTGGAGGGAGGGGTCATTACTCCTCCTTTCACACGGGGCTAACCTCAAACCATAGCCAGCAAATGCTAACCTTTTCTCACCCCTCCAAAATCAAATCAATAACACTTTGGCCACGAACGGGGAAACACTGTGTTGGCATTAATCACCTGCCCTTCCATGCTTGACTCTGCAGTTTGTTCCTCGATGTCTGGCTCTCTCTTTGGTTTTGAGGTAATGGATGGCTGACTGTGTGGGAGACTGAATGACTGCTTCCCTGCTGAATAACTGGCTACAATTCTTCTCCAGTCACTCCTTGCTGTTGACATTGTGGAGCATGAGTAGCTCTCCATTTAGTTTAGAGCAAATCATAGGCTTAACAACTAAGAGGTTAAGTGCTGAGTTAAGTAGCCACAAATCACAACTTTGATGCAGAAGGCTTTCTGATCTGTGCAGCAAGCATATGATTGCCGCTATCACAGACATTTATCCAGATGAGATATAGAGATCGGAGAGACCTCTTCAATGTGAACGTCACTTCTAAAAATGCTATGGGACTTCATTTGATGTTATGGAGATTTTGACAGTTTGTACAGCAGAGAACTCAAAATTAGAAGCAGGTAAACTGAGCACCGATCTCCAGGGCTCAAAAATGTAGCCAGGATGTAAGTGTCAAAAACTTGGAGTCAATCCCCATAGACTCCCGTGTTAAAGTGCCTGACTTTCCAGCAGAAATACATGTTCAGTAGTCTGCTACAAAAAAACTGATTTCGTCTGTGTGGATATTTTCCATCCAGGAGGTGATTCTTTTTACAATTCAAATGTTTAAATGGTGTTAAGGCTTAAAAATTATTGCTCGATTGTTGCTGCCTTTTTGAAAAATTCTCAAATTAATAATATAGTTCTCTGGATAGTTATTAGTAGCAACGGCACAGTTGAAGTGTGTGAAACTATTAATTGTCTGTTAGTTCCTATAAATTAGCAGGTACCTGTGATTCTTGACTTTTTTTAAATCTGAAATCAATGACAAAGACAGTGCTACATCATGAACCTTGTTGTAAATATTTGGTTGGTAACAGATTGTGATGGTTAATTGTAGTTCGTATGTAGATGCTGCCCTGCCTGCAGCGACTCACTGTGCTTTGACCAGCCTCTAGGCCTGCATGAATTTAGCCTTTGAGCAATCAGTTTGACAGGACGTGCCAAGAACCACTTGCTATCAGAAATTCACATTTTTGCCTAGCGACAAAAGGTTGCCTGTTGGTCACTGACCGGTCTCTATGCCTGTATGATTGGGCTTAAAGGATTTCCTTGCTTTGACTCGTCATAATTTACAAAATGAGCATCCTGTCACATTCAATAAGATTTGAAAGTAGTTACGATAAAGTCATCAGGAAGATGTTTACTCAAGTCATAAGTCAAGTGAGCTGAGTAGGGTCATACAGTTAGAGATAGGGATGGCTACCGATATCCGGTGCCATTATGGCACCGGTTCTGACATAAACAGTAGTAACCAGACCGAAAAGCAGCGCACATTTCGGTGCTTTATTTTGGTGCTTTTTTTCCCCTGAGATGTCACACACTTTGAATTCTAGCCAATCATTTTACCTTTGCAAGCGTAGTAGGCGGGCCCAGGTACGTACGTTCTTTTAGAGCAGAGCTACAGATTAAAAATGCCCAAAGCGAAGCGGTCAAAAGTCTGGCTGTACTTCACAGCAAAAGATGCAAACTCAGCAGCCTGCAACAAGTGCTTTAAGGTGATACTGTGCAAAAGAGTTAACACCTCTAATCTGATGAAACACCTGGCAACGCAAAGCGGGTTTTTTTAAAGCCGAGAAATGCGCCGTATTTGATAGATTGCTGCGAGACCTCACATCGAGCGCATCTACTGCGGGTGTGGTGCCTGTTATCGGACCCGGAGTTAGCAACATCCCCCAAAAACCCAAAGAGTAGAGTCTTGGCCCCTAGCCCTGCCAGTGTAGCAGAAATGATGATGGATGATGATGGCAGCAGCAGCCGTTCTTCTCTGAGTGTGTCACGGTATGGCATGGCACACCGTGGGGATGTGGGGAAGGAGGACCCAGGCGCGGTACTCTGTGTATAAACAGTGCGTTTATTTCAGAGCGTTCTCACTCCCGAGGCGTAACATGTCGACGTTTTGTCACGTCCCGCGGCGTTCCTGAGGAACGCGAAAGGAGACCTTCGGC
>NW_024582400.1:2359298-2373001 GCF_018398535.1 Haplochromis burtoni
TTATTACATTAATGCATGTAAGATGAACTAGCAAACACCGTCATAGTTACACGCGGCTGTCTTCTTGTTTGATGGCAGATACTCCCTTCACCCTGGCCAAAAAGGCTAAAAAGACCAAAGAAAAAGAGGGAAACAGCTAAACATGAGATGTTTTTGGATAAAGTTTGTGTTCTTCATTCTTTAAGCACCGGTTTGAGCACCATTTAAGCACTGGCACCATTTCAAAAGTACCGGTTTGGTACTGGAATCGGATAAAACCTAAACGATACCCATCCCTAGTTAGAGAGCTAGTAGATAGTCACGTTTGTACTGTATCTTGTAAGAGCTTTATCACCCTCACTCTCTGTTAAATGCACTGGAGGAAGTCTGGAGTTCAGTATCTTGCCTATTGTTACCATGACACGCGGAATAGAAAACCCAGAGATCGAACCATCACCATCTGGTCTACCTTCTGAGCAGAGATGGGCAGTAACGCGTTACAGTAATCTGATTAGTAATGAGTAAAGTAAGGGATTACTATTGCAAAAAAGATAATTAGATTACTGTTACTTTCCCACAAGCACGCTGGATTACTGCGTTACTAAAGCTGTTATTTTTTTGCGCGAGTGTCTCCTGACAATGATGTAAGCAAGTGGCAACAGCTGTGTGCAGATCAACAATGGATAATATATCGAGTGTGGGAGAGAGTATGCGTTTAATGCGTGGAAGTACTGAACTTACTTTGAGCTGGATTCCATAAAACGTGACAAAAACATTAGCGTCCGCTGTTCACTGCGTGGGAAGAAAACTTCTTTTTACAGCGAAAAAAAACCCCTAAACTTTCGAGCAATCACCGAGTGTGCTGCCACAGAATGGGTAATTCACACACAAACTCGCGGATTCTTCCACTGACCGCTGCGGCACACCTGCACCAGGGCAAACCTCCACCTGCTATACAGGTGAAAATAGAGCAAAAGGACCGCTAGTCTTTGATGTTATTTATTTTCTGCTGTGTTTCACTTGAATTTTTTTGAGAGAGTGAGTGTAAACACAAAAACCTGTTTTTCTATTTGCTTGATGCATAAAGTTAAAAGATTAAAACTAATAAAACAAGTTTTAAAAAGAGACTTTTCCATTTGATTACATTTTGTATGATGGATTATGCAGAAAAAGTAGAATTGGGCTGAAAGATCTATCACTTTCTCACCTATTCAGGTTGTAAATCATGTTTTTAAAAAGTAACTAGTAACTAATTACTTTTGAAAATATGTAATCAGTAAAGTAATGGGATTACTTTTTGGGGGAAGTAATCAGTAGTTAGTTACTGGTAACTTTTTTCAAGTAACTTGACCAAGACTGCTCCTGAGCCATGGCCTCTCCCGACTGACCCCAGCTTAATTTTGGTGCAGACCGAGTGTAGATGGATGGCTATTCTCAGTACATATAGTCTATGTAGCAAAGAGGTGCCTAACTGAGGTGACATTTGAGTTTGTATTCCAAGGTTATGTGGCCTTAAGAGGACTCTGAGTGGGAGTTTATTATTGGATTCAATCATCAGTTTAAAATGTGAAGGCTGGAAAAGATGCTTCACTTCCAGCACATTTTAAAAATAAAGTCAGAAATCTCTGCATCTGGACATTTTAACATCCCTGAGGGGGGGAAAAAAACACATAGTGATTTTTCATTGTTCCTTTAGAACTACTTTTCCTCTGAGATTAGCCTACATGCACACCAATCATTTTCATCATCTTGAATACTCATTTTAGGGTCAAAAGATTTTCCCATTTGAGCATCTTTTGAAAATCCACATCCTGACTTGATTCGAGTTAATTCACCCCACCGTTGGCTTGCTTCACACTCGTCAAGTGTTCCCTGTCCTTCCTGTGATTGCATTAGCAGAGCCTGATATCAGCCCTGCAGTCCCATCCACATAAATACTCCTCTTGAGGCTCTTGTGTAAGCACATACAGGTGCAGCCATAGAGGGCCTAGCTAGCGTTTGGCAGGAAACAGGTGTCTGGCTATTGATAGCGTCCTGATGAGGAGGGGGAGAGGAGCGGGGGTGGGAGGGGGGCAACGAAATGCAGGGTATGAAAATCAGGTGGGTTGTTGTGAGGTCCCCGGGTTCAGCAACTACTAATTGTTACCAACGCTTTTGAGTCTATTTTTGTGGCCTGATGCCAGATGGTTGTGGCTGACGGTGGGGGAAAGAAAGGAAGGATAGTGGGTGTTTATAACAGGTTGTTGATTCCTGATGAAATGCGACCTCAGGGACCCCATAACACCTGGCTAATAGAGAAATTATTAACAGTATGTAAATGTGTGCGGGAAACAGTAGGTGTATGTTTTCAAGCTTTCCGCACAGTTTCAATGTGCAAATATCAGTTTGGTCCAAGTGTGACTTCCATGAAAGTTGCAGCTTTCTGTTTATAAGTCTGTAAGAAAGTTTAATGTCCAGCACAAGTCCGAGTGAGGCTTTAGGAGGAGATGCAAAGATTAAAGCTTCAGGTGACAGTGTTGTTTCTTTTTTTAATATTTTGCAATGAGGGTTTGATTTTATCAGATTGCCTTAACACTTGGCAGTGTTTCTGAAGCACTCTCTCTGACATCACTACCACTTTAGGTCAGTGCATTTACAAACTGTGCTTGAATGGGCCATCACATGTGATAATATGGAGTATTATGAAGTTTTTTTTTTCTATACAGGCGCTGTGGAGAGCATCCTCACACAGAACATGACATCGTGGTTTGGGAACAGCTGTGTGAAGGACCAAAAAGCTCTCCAGAGAGTGATCCGTACAGCAGAACGCTGCTGCAGGATTGCTCTCCCCCCGCTTCAGGACACCTACACCAGGAGATGCCAGACTAGAGCAGCGCAGATACTGAAGGACCCGTCCCATCCTGGCAACAAACTGTTCCAACTTCTGCAATCTGGTAGAAGGTTCCGCATCTTCCGGGCAAGGACAGAGAGACTCAAGAGGAGCTTCTATCCCCAAGCCATCCGTGCCCTAAACACACACACCCGCCCTCTCACATCATCTATAATGGACTGAGACAGGACTCTCTTCCAGACACTAAACCAAGGCACAATGTACATTTCAAATTCCTTTAATTTTAAATATGTTTATATTGTCTATCCTGTAAAATAGTCAGATGTCTATTCATATTAATGTTCAGAATTCACCTGCTTGCTGCTACTACTGCACATTCACCCAATGTATATACTATATATATAATGTTCTTCCTCTACAGCCCCCCCCCCCAATTTTTTTGCACATGTCGAGGAGCGTGTCAGGCTACATTTCACTGTGTGTTATACTTGTATAACTATGCATGTGACAAATAAAGAACCTTGAACCTTGAACCTTGAAGTTTTATGATCTGGTCCATAAAGAAAAAAAGGATTAGCCAGAGTTTTTAAAATTTTCCTGTCCTGTTGTTGCTGATTTAGGAATTGTGAACTTGTTCTTTTTGTGAACTTCTGTAAACATTTCTTTGTTTTAAAGTCTCTCCCTGCCTCCCTACATGCTTACTTTGACTGCATCTAATTTGTCCCCCCCAAAAAAGACAAAACACACAAAAAACTAAAGGTAACCATTTAATTTATAGTGGATTACTTTCACAGCCTGGAGGTTCAGCTGGTCGCTGATCAGCTGTTTCTCTCTCTCTCTCTCTCTCTCATTATGGGTTCACACCCTTGGCCCATGCCCTCGGAGGAGGACACACCTGTGCCTCATCAGTGTGGATGGCATTTAAGCCAGGAAGCAACGGCTGTTCTTTGCTGGATCGTTGTGAAAATCGCGTCAGTGAAAGTCAAGCGTCTAGCAAGTGTTTTTCCATGTAGTTGTGTGTTTGGAATCTAACGAGCGTTTCTTTGTGTGCAGACCCTCTAGACTGTTTTCCCTGGTGTTCCCTGAGTGACGAGTGTTCGAGTGGATTCATGTCTGGATTGTTTGGAGAGAGACGAGAGTGTTCACCTGATTTCCACGGGAGCCCTGCCCCTCTCACCTTTTGTATATACACTCATTGGACATTGTTCATTAATAAATTCTCTTGTGTGCATCAATCCCCGGAGTCCAGCGCGTGAGTCCACCTTGTACACCGTGACAATTAGTTCAAAATAAGTGGAATCACAGATCCAAAGTCTAAGGAACATCACATGTCATGGTGTGATATGCCAAGTTTTTGGCTAACAGGTCTTTTGGTCACCTTGTTGGTCCAAAATATTATTTTATGTCTGTCAAAATGTGACAGCATGAAATATACCATGAGTTAGATATCACATTAATGCTTCCAAAAAGCGGAGAAGCTGTAGGAAACAACACAATAACATGATTTCCACAATATGATATGCATGCGCCACATTGTCGCTGTCATGCCTGACGTTGTTCCACGGTAAAATTAAAATACATGAATAAAATTAAATGGAAAAAAACGAAAAAATTAATGAAAAAAATGTAATGTACTAAAGATGAATTACAATATAAAAGTGGTACGTCATGTGTTATTTTTCTTTAAAAAAGATATATAAAATGTGTTTTTGAATTATATAATTGTTTGGTTTATCTACCAAAATATGAAAAATTCCTGTTTTTTCATAAGTGTATCTTTTTATTTATTTAAACCATCATTTATTTTAAATTCTAATACTTTTTTATAGATGAATTTCTAATGTTACTTCACCTGATGTCAGTTAGCCATGTGAGGTTTAAGCTTTTCCTTTTGATTGCCAAGACCTGGAAGAATAATAAAACAATATTAAAAGTATTCTAATGGTGCAGAGTTAGGCGTCACTTAGGCGTCAGAGAGGTAAAGGTGTATATAATGCCAGTGTTACACATCACCATCAAAACACCCTTTAATACAGCCCAACCTCACTGGAAACCAACTACAACTGGACTTTCCACTAAGATGATTTTCCCCAAAGCAAACACTGACGTTAAATCTTCAGCTTTGCTTGGTGGCACTAAAAAAAGCATCAAGTGTAACTTCACACACAGAACAGTGCCTCCAGAGGAGGGAGAGCGCCGCTGCACTGGGGAAGGTGGGGAAAAAACAAACAGTCGACATGAAATCGATGCCTAAAACACCTTAATCTTCCAATTAAAGCTCTTGAGCGGCGGCGGAGAGATGGTAAAGAGATGGTAACTGTGATAAGTGCAGGTTGGAGTGAGGCGGGGAGGAGGTGAAACCTACACAGGTACGTCTGTCACGGGTAATTACCTTCACAGCGCCCTCGGCTCTCCAAACTGCCAGTCGTCTGTCTGTCAGAGAGATCAGTTTACCTCTTGTCTAGAAGTGAGAGAGAGTGTGTGTGTGTGTGTGTGTGTGTGTGTGTGTGTGTGTGTGTGTGTGTGTGTGTGTGTGTGTGTGTGTGTGTGTGTGTGTGTGTGTGTGTGTGTGTGTGTGCGCGCTGGGGTAAAATGAGTCTGGCAACAAGGAGATAATTTGTATAAGTGTCTGTGAGGGAAGTGTGGGTATGTGTACAGGTGTGCTGACATGTGTAAAGGAATGCATGTGTCTGTGTTTATACACAAAGAAGTGAATCATTAAACAGATGCAAAAAGACTGTGTGTGTGTGTGTGTGTGTGTGTGTGTGTGTGTGTGAAGAGAGAAAACCAAAGCCATTGAGAGACTGAGAGAGTGTGTTTGGGAAAACTGTAACCGTGAAAATGCTTTAAGTAAGACAGCATGTACCTGGAGGGGAAAAGTGTTAGCCGCCCCCTCCTCTACACACACACTTCTTTCAGGCCACAAAGCGCCCATTGAGAAGTGGAAAAGGTAGCCAGCCGATGGGAGGGATTGTTGTGCAAACAGGCAAACACAAAGGAGGTCGGTGTGTGTTAAGAGGCGGCACACAGGTAATGGAGCAGACATAATGGGAGCTAAGTACCTGTAATCCTTGGAGATATCACTCCAGACAAGAGGGTAATTCCCTCTGGTAGGTGTAATTGGTCCCTCGCCAGGTTGGAGTGTGTGTTGGAGGGGAGGGGCGGGAGTGGTTGTCGGGTGTTTGGGCGAAGTATCAGGTGTGAGAGGGCGTCAGCTGCACTGAGTGCCTTCTATTGATCCAGGAGAGGAGTGTGTTACTGACCCAAATTCAGCAGGAGGCATCTGGCAGGGGAACGGGCACCTACCTGATCCACCAGCAGAGGAAGGGAGGCAGGTGCAGGAGGGTGGACGGAACGATGGAGATGATGATGATCATGATGATGCTCAGCAGTTAGGCTCAGGTGCCACTCACATCCTGCCAACGTATGAAAGGTAAAACAACAGCTGGTATCTGTTTCCACTTAGCTTGTTCAGTTTTGCACAGAATAATCTACAACTTGAAAGATTACTCGGATTAAATGTAATTATGAAACGTTTGGAGGTTGAAGTTGTTTATAGAAAAATACATTATAATAAAAGGTTTATATCACCTCACTGCAAAACTTAATATAAGAGTTTCACCTGTCTAAATAATTACAACTAATTGTATTATTTATTTATTTATATCAGTATTTGAGATGATGTTATCTATTTAATTAACTCATTTTAAATATGAGTACTTTTCCTTCATAAATTTACCTTGTTCATATGGAGATGACAAAAAGCATGAAAATCCACTTAAAATAAATGTAAAAATAAATAAAAAGACTTGTATATGTCTGTTTCTATAAAATATACCTATATTATTTATTATTAAAACAAAATGTCTACTTAAAAATCTGTACTCATGTATTTCTCATTAGCAAAATTTTAAAAATAAAAAAGCACAGTTAGAAATATCCATAATATACATCTTAGTTTTCGTGTGTAACGTATATTAAAGGCAGACAAAAAAAAAACAACTATTTTTTTTAAATTAATATAAAATGACTTCAAGTACAAAATTCTATATATTTCCTATTTTGTGTTTATATAAAATCTTTATTACTATTATTTGTTGTTTAAATATATATGTATATATATATATATTAAAAAAAAAAAAAAACACCCAGCACGCCCCTGCGGGCGGTTTATCCTTCAAGCTCGGGTCCTCTACCAGAGGCCTGGGAGCTTGAGGGTCCTGCGCAGTATCTTAGCTGTTCCCAGGACTGCGCTCTTCTGGACAGAGATCTCCGATGTTATTCCCGGGATCTGCTGGAGCCACTCGCCTAGCTTGGGAGTCACCGCACCTAGTGCTCCGATTACCACGGGGACCACCGTTACCTTCACCCTCCACATCCTCTCGAGCTCTTCTCTGAGCCCTTGGTATTTCTCCAGCTTCTCGTGTTCCTTCTTCCTGATATTGCTGTCATTTGAACCGCTACATCGATCACTACGAAAAAAAAAACGCCGTCTAATACTTTTCCATGTATATGTCTATGCATATCACTATGTCGTTATGGTATACCATTGTTGATGTATATTATATATATATATATATATATATATATATATATTATGTATATGTATATATATGATATATCTGTATATATATATATATATGTATATGTATATATATGTGTGTGGTAGTAGTTGTATTGTATAAACATATAAAATTAATCAAAAAACATAAAATTAATTTTATGAAAAAAAAACAAATGCACATCTTTGTAATATTGTGTCTGTATGTGTATGACACATAATCCAACATATCTCTTAAATTATTTAATCAAGTATCTGTTGTACGGATTTGTAAGCTTATGATTAATATCTAGAACTGTTTTTCAAATTTTGAAATTAACATCATTTTTGTGGTTAACATTGTAAAATGTTGACCCTTTTAAAAAAATAATTATAATGTACGTGCTACTGCACTACTCCATTTTCAACAATGCACATGTAAACATGTGATTTGTGAATGTTTAGACATAGAAAATCCTCAGACGTCTATCGTCCTGCAGGAAATACCAAAGAAGAAGTCGGTGGCCTGCTCACATTGTGCATAAAACAACAGCAGTACAAAAATATAACGATGGTGATTTAAGATTTCTTCGTTAGCTCGCTTCTTTTTCTTGCTTTAAAAACATTTGTCCCCTGTGTGTGTAGCATGAGCCCACGTCATTGAAACTTCATGATAAATTAAGGATATATGAAAAGATGCAGTTGGAATGCACACATAAAAGCATGCACTCTTGCATGATGAAACATCAGAATGATTAGTGTAGATAAGATCATATGTATACTTCTGGATATCTGCTAATTGTGCATTTCATTTCTGCTCAAGTGACTCTTTTAAGGCAAAACAGATACTGAGAGTTTGAGCGCCAGGAGCGACGGCGAGAGGCGAGAACGAGTGGAAGAGACAGAGCCGGCGAGGAAGAGGAGGAGGGGTGGGGAAAAAAAGCAGAGATAAGAAACAGGAAAGACAGCTGCTCTTTTCCCTCTCATTTCATCCAGTTATTGGTTAACTCGGTGGAAAGAAGTAAATGTTCAAGGGATTTCAGGTCGGCCTCTGCTTCCGCCAAGGTAGATGTGTGCTCCACTTGAGGTCTAATTCAACTCTTGTGTAGTATTGATCGCGGCAGCTGCCACTAGGGAGCCCGCCGGTCTTTGCTCGAACCAAGGTAGACACCGGTGAGGGAAACATGCGGTGTAAAATGCCTCCCTCCCTCATCCACTCCCCTGTTGATATCAAGCTTTTCTTTTTCCTCTTCCTCTCCTTCTACCCACTTCTGAGTGCTCTCATCCCCCAACCTCCCCCTTCCTCAGGTTTGATGGAACACCTTTGGAAAGCAGCCGCGGGGAGCAGCGTCCACTGGTCAGACACTGTAAACTGAAAGGAACAGGGAAGAAATGCTGGTGTCGGTCTGCAGTTCGTGCAAGGAGGGCCGGGAGCTGATTCAGCTGCTCTGGGGTGGAGGGAGGTGGATGGACAGTTGCAGAGAGGTGATGGCGGGGGGTGGTGTCCTGGAAGAGGCAGTACCTGCAATGAGAAAAATATGGATTCCTGTCTGCAAGACAAATTGATCTCCGGTGTGTGGGAGGAGCAGAGGGGCTTGTGGAGAGAAATGTGCTGAGAGGGACGCTAGAAAACAAGAAAAAGAAGACCGAGCTGGACTTTAGCTTTTTGTGTGTGTATGTGTGGGAAATAGAAACTGTTCAACACACACTCACACAGCTATTCAGAACTAGCAACGTAGACGTTAGTGTGATAAAAGAAATCCACAGGTCTCCTGGTACAATTCATTGATTCGCTCAGGAGTAAAGATGCAGGGCTTAAAGAGGTACTTCTAAGACACGAGGGAGCTTACATGAAACAGAGGCAGTCTCTAGAGTGAATGAAGCACTAAAAACATCGGACAGGACACTTTTATTCAACCCTCCCTGCAAGGTAACTCTAGATCCATAGAGTCCTCCTGTACTTATTACTTTACACTGGTGTTTGCAGGTCTACATAACCTGACTGTGATCTGGTAAAATTTGCAGACAACACAGTGCTGTTCTCTTTGCCTTCTACCCCTGTATTAAACCATAGCTCGGCTGGCAAAGGGTGTCAGCAGCACCAGCACTATCCAGGCTGGAGGTAGTATGGGAGCACAAGTTGTGTGCAATTTTTTTGACAGTTTTCAAGTTCTTTTGGTCGTACTCAGGAGTTCTTTTGGTCTTAACCAAAGATATTTTCATAATTTTCAATTATTCCTTCATTGAGTGTGTGCTCACTAATTTCATCAATATGCAACACCATACATGTTTAAACATTACGTAGACATCATTGCTAAGACCTAAGAAAGAGCTTTGTCAGCCTTATGTGAACTACATCATTTAAAGCGACCCACAGAAATCTCCAAGATCCCTCACACATCTTGCATTCTGTGCATGAGGGGCTCCTATCAGGACATAGACGCTGTCCAGGATGTAGGAAGCTCTCTGACCCTTTCCTGCCCTAGTATTAAATCCTTTCCTTGTTCCCTCCTCACCCTCACAATCAGTTACATTGTAACCAAACTGCTTGCTGTACCTGAACTGTGATCGCTCATTTTAGATCGATGTTCAACAGCTATCAGAGATTAACATCAGCTAACAGCAACTAACAGAGGCTAACAACTGCTAACAGCAACTAACTGCTGCAAAAAATTACTGACAGAAAAGCTCAGGATATCCTCAACAACTCACCTCACTGTCGAGGTCATCAGTCAGAGGTGAGCCTTAGTGACTCAATGCATATCGACTGTAACTAGCATTACATTAAGAACAGTGTCATTACCTATTATTAGAAATTAATATCTATATTAAATTGGCTTAAATATTAGAAAAGATTTCAAAATATAGCTGGTATTGTTTGAATATAAACTTTCTGAAAGCTTGACAAAAAAACTTCCAAAATAAAGATGAGAATTTAAATATGTGATTAATACCATTTTACTTTTATTGGTATGTTTATACAGTGTATAGAGTTTGTAGGTTTGCACCGACAGCCTCTGGATGCTTTTAAAACTCAGTACTAACATTGCCTCAGCACAAAAGCCTACATCGAGCCTGGCATCCTTTATATGAAGACACAGGGTTAGCTACAAAATTAGCAACCTGGTGGTTTGTTAAAAAAAGTGGCCTTGGATAGAGTCAAATTCCCAGCCTGAATTAATGTTTCATTCCTCTTCTATGTGGTCTAAATGTTCCATATTTGCTGTTGTACTTGGAGATCCACATTTCCTGAGGCAACCTTTTGAATAAAGGAATTAAGAATAAATACTATCAATCATTGATAGAGAAACTATAGTCCACACTATGATTCAAAGTGGTCAAAATTGGTCATGAAAAGCTTGAAATTGTGTCTAATTTCTACATATTTTTGTGAGTAATCTGTGGGAACGCTCCCAGAATATGTGTGTAGGTGTGTACTACTGAGTGTATGTGCCATTTAAGACTCCTGACACCTGTTACTACCCCCACCTTCCCTCAATCAGCCAACCAAAAACACACACACACACGTTCATGTAAACAGGAAGAGAGTTATGTGAGCAGAAATGCCAAATATCTCCTTTGAGAAATGATTTCCGTGCATGGGCCTACATCACATTTAACTCTTAGTACTTTTTTTCCTCATGTTTAGCTAGGTTAGTTGCAATTGTACTTATAAGTATATAGTGTGATTCTATATTGTATCTACTACCTGAAGGCTTTTTATACATATGCTATTTTTCAATGCAAATCCAAAAAACAGCCACCTCAGTATGAAGTGTCATCCATAAACCATGTGACAGCAAAGGTAAATGTCACACAGACATTACACAGACAGTCAATCCAAGCACCAACGTGTTATCACTTCATCCTGGAACCCATAAATCAACCGTGAAGAATGTAGCCGTCACATTTCAGGATTCACCAAAAAGCAACAACTCCATTGTTGGTCCTGAGCTACTTCAAATGTTTGGCATCTGTACAGGCGGCGGCTGAGGTCGCCTCCGAGCGCCGAGCTGGCTGGGAGACACCGTTATCGTCGGGCGCCGCAGATTGGCACCTGTCACACCGCATTCAAACCCCTGTGAGTAACACTGACAGACAGGTCGGCGCGCCAGACCTGAGGAAGCACCTCTGGGTCCCCTTGGACTCCTTGAGTGGGTGAGATGAAAGTAAAAATAACACACTGTTGTTGCCGCACACACAAAAACAAGATTTTCACCAACTGTTATGAAGCATGTCATCAGCATCACCATCTCACCTACGCATTTCTTAAAAAAACAACAATTACAAGGCATTTTTACATCATTAAAATGATTGTGCATTGCTATATGAGACAAATGTGATCCGCATTATGGACCATTTGTAAACTAGAAATTAATTTCAAAAGCGTTTTTAAACATTTTACATTTTTTATGAGCAAGTTAATCCCTGAAAAGCCATTCCAGCTCCTAATTGGAGCCCCTTATTTCTTCCATCTGCACTTCCTTTAATGGCCACTAGAGACTGGCCCAAATAATGAGCTGATCCATGTAGACTTCCATATTAAAAAGATTAACTTTACAGCATAAACAAACGTGTTTACACCCTGCTACAAATAATGGTTTTGATTACTGTTGCTAATTTTGCCTCTATAAAAACTGTGGTGAATTTCTGTGTAACCCTGTTTGATGAAGGTTTAAAGTTATGAGATTTTGGTGGTGTGGGAATGACAGTCGGTGTAAATGTGGCTCCTATTTTAGCCTTTTTTAGTTTGTTACTTTGGGTAGCACTAATTAGCATATACTATGTGTGTCAGAACATCACACAAGAAACCTCAATAGCTATTTTATCCATTTGTAGCAAGTGTGTCAGTGACTTTATTATTTGTAAGTACCAGGGGTGCCCAATCCCGGTCCTCGAGAGCTACCGTCCTGCAGCTTTTAGATGCATCCTTGTTCCCACACACCCGAATCAAATGAATGGCTGACGGCTTTGCCAAACATGATGGCATGCTGAAGAGGTAATCAAACCATTTGATTCAGCTGTGTTGGAGTAGGGATGCATCTAAAAGCTGCAGGATAGTAGCTCTTGAGGACTGGGATTGGGCAGCCCTGGTATAGTAGCTATAAAGTAAGGGTTGAAGCTTGCATTGTAAAGGGAAATGGTCACTAATTGGAGTCACTGAACTGGACCTGTTTGCAAATAATTGAACTTGCTCTAATGTTAATTGTACTAATGGACCATTTAAAAGCTCTGTGATTGAGTTTTGGTGAATTAAGTTCTACTACTGTATTTATATGTCCAATAAAATGCATTAGCAACTATCTGTCTGCTTATTTCTACAGTTTGCTAACAGTGTCAACCAGAATTATCTGACAAATTAACACTCCACGCTCTAGTATAAGTTTCATAATTTCTGATTCCAGAAAAACCTGGACCATAATGGCCATAAATATCAAGTCAAGGCTTTAAAACACATGTCCATATTTGGATGAAGATATTACTGATAATACGTTGGGGCAATCGTAGCTCAAGAGTTGGCAGTTCGTCTTGTAATTGGAAGGTTGCCGATTTGAGCCCCGGCTCCGACAGTCTCGCTCATTGTGTCCTTGGGCAAGACACTTCACCCTGTTGCCTACTGGTGGTGGTCAGAGGGCCCGGTGGCGCCAGTGTCCGGCAGCCTCGCCTCTGTCAGTGCGACCCCAGGGTGGCTGTGGCTACAATGTAGCTTGCCATCACCAGTGTGTGTGTGGGTGGATGACTGAATTAGTGTAAAGCACTTTGGGGTCCTTAGGGACTAGTAAAGCACTATACAAATACAGGCCATTTACCATTTACATTGGCTAGGTCCATCTTTTATATACAGCCTATGCTCATAACCATAGCAATGATGCCATTTGATGCACGTGAATGAAAAGTTTTTATTCAGCCTGTTCATTTTTATTCCAGCACCTAATGCTCAGCAAAATCAATGCAAACATTTAAAACATTAGAAGGACAATTAATAATGGGTTATTAGAAGAAATAACCCATTAAACTATCTAAACTAAGAGCGAGGTTTTTTTTCCAGCTGTCCAGCATGCTATCATTAAAGGAATTTAAGATTCTTTAAATAGAAGTCCTGGATGTTTCATTTATTTATTTCTGGTTGGGACATCGGGGTCAAAACAGCCGGAATAAGCATGTCCTTATTGAAGAAGACAAGAGCAATGATCGATGCCAATCGCGTAATCAGGCTTTATTTGAAGGGGGTCGTTGATTCTCAGTCCATCAAGGTTAAGAGTGCGGCACTTGTCACGGCGTGATTTATTATTGCCAGGAGCAGACGAACAACGTTGCATGCCAAAAGGGGGGGGTGTTGAGAACGACGGGACC
>NW_024582400.1:2373026-2385202 GCF_018398535.1 Haplochromis burtoni
GCTGCTGTACAGCTCTGAACCCTGACCTGACAGCAGAGCAAAAATCAATTACTGCTCATTTGGACTGAGCCTGTCTTGTAAGTGTGTGTGTGTGTATGTGTGTGTGTATATGTATGTATATGTGTATATATATATATGTGTGTGTGTGTGTGTGTGTGTGTGTGTGTTTGTATTTATCAAACATATATAAATTAATCAAAAAACATAAAATTAATTTTATGAAAAAAAAACAAATGCACATCTTTGTAATATTGTGTCTGTATGTGTATGACACATAATCCAACATATCTCTTAAATTATTTAATCAAGTATCTGTTGTACGGATTTGTAAGCTTATGATTAATATCTAGAACTGTTTTTCAAATTTTGAAATTAACATCATTTTTGTGGTTAACATTGTAAAATGTTGACCCTTTTAAAAAAATAATTATAATGTACGTGCTACTGCACTACTCCATTTTCAACAATGCACATGTAAACATGTGATTTGTGAATGTTTAGACATAGAAAATCCTCAGACGTCTATCGTCCTGCAGGAAATACCAAAGAAGAAGTCGGTGGCCTGCTCACATTGTGCATAAAACAACAGCAGTACAAAAATATAACGATGGTGATTTAAGATTTCTTCGTTAGCTCGCTTCTTTTTCTTGCTTTAAAAACATTTGTCCCCTGTGTGTGTAGCATGAGCCCACGTCATTGAAACTTCATGATTAAATTAAGGATATATGAAAAGATGCAGTTGGAATGCTCACACATGCATGCACTCCTTGCACATGTGCTCGTGTGTGTGTGTCCCATTTCTTCTGGATATCTGCTAATTGTGCATTTCATTTCTGCTCAAGTGACTCTTTTAAGGCAAAACAGATACTGAGAGTTTGAGCGCCAGGAGCGACGGCGAGAGGCGAGAACGAGTGGAAGAGACAGAGCCGGCGAGGAAGAGGAGGAGGGGTGGGGAAAAAAAGCAGAGATAAGAAACAGGAAAGACAGCTGCTCTTTTCCCTCTCATTTCATCCAGTTATTGGTTAACTCGGTGGAAAGAAGTAAATGTTCAAGGGATTTCAGGTCGGCCTCTGCCTCCGCCAAGGTAGATGTGTGCTCCACTTGAGGTCTAATTCAACTCTTGTGTAGTATTGATCGCGGCAGCTGCCACTAGGGAGCCCGCCGGTCTTTGCTCGAACCAAGGTAGACACCGGTGAGGGAAACATGCGGTGTAAAATGCCTCCCTCCCTCATCCACTCCCCTGTTGATATCAAGCTTTTCTTTTTCCTCTTCCTCTCCTTCTACCCACTTCTGAGTGCTCTCATCCCCCAACCTCCCCCTTCCTCAGGTTTGATGGAACACCTTTGGAAAGCAGCCGCGGGGAGCAGCGTCCACTGGTCAGACACTGTAAACTGAAAGGAACAGGGAAGAAATGCTGGTGTCGGTCTGCAGTTCGTGCAAGGAGGGCCGGGAGCTGATTCAGCTGCTCTGGGGTGGAGGGAGGTGGATGGACAGTTGCAGAGAGGTGATGGCGGGGGGTGGTGTCCTGGAAGAGGCAGTACCTGCAATGAGAAAAATATGGATTCCTGTCTGCAAGACAAATTGATCTCCGGTGTGTGGGAGGAGCAGAGGGGCTTGTGGAGAGAAATGTGCTGAGAGGGACGCTAGAAAACAAGAAAAAGAAGACCGAGCTGGACTTTAGCTTTTTGTGTGTGTATGTGTGGGAAATAGAAACTGTTCAACACACACTCACACAGCTATTCAGAACTAGCAATGTAGACGTTAGTGTGATAAAAGAAATCCACAGGTCTCCTGGTACAATTCATTGATTCGCTCAGGAGTAAAGATGCAGGGCTTAAAGAGGTACTTCTAAGACACGAGGGAGCTTACATGAAACAGAGGCAGTCTCTAGAGTGAATGAAGCACTAAAAACATCGGACAGGACACTTTTATTCAACCCTCCCTGCAAGGTAACTCTAGATCCATAGAGTCCTCCTGTACTTATTACTTTACACTGGTGTTTGCAGGTCTACATAACCTGACTGTGATCTGGTAAAATTTGCAGACAACACAGTGCTGTTCTCTTTGCCTTCTACCCCTGTATTAAACCATAGCTCGGCTGGCAAAGGGTGTCAGCAGCACCAGCACTATCCAGGCTGGAGGTAGTATGGGAGCACAAGTTGTGTGCAATTTTTTTGACAGTTTTCAAGTTCTTTTGGTCGTACTCAGGAGTTCTTTTGGTCTTAACCAAAGATATTTTCATAATTTTCAATTATTCCTTCATTGAGTGTGTGCTCACTAATTTCATCAATATGCAACACCATACATGTTTAAACATTACGTAGACATCATTGCTAAGACCTAAGAAAGAGCTTTGTCAGCCTTATGTGAACTACATCATTTAAAGCGACCCACAGAAATCTCCAAGATCCCTCACACATCTTGCATTCTGTGCATGAGGGGCTCCTATCAGGACATAGACGCTGTCCAGGATGTAGGAAGCTCTCTGACCCTTTCCTGCCCTAGTATTAAATCCTTTCCTTGTTCCCTCCTCACCCTCACAATCAGTTACATTGTAACCAAACTGCTTGCTGTACCTGAACTGTGATCGCTCATTTTAGATCGATGTTCAACAGCTATCAGAGATTAACATCAGCTAACAGCAACTAACAGAGGCTAACAACTGCTAACAGCAACTAACTGCTGCAAAAAATTACTGACAGAAAAGCTCAGGATATCCTCAACAACTCACCTCACTATCGAGGTCATCAGTCAGAGGTGAGCCTTAGTGACTCAATGCATATCGACTGTAACTAGCATTACGCACTTACAAGAACAGTGTCATTACCTATTATTAGAAATTAATATCTATATTAAATTGGCTTAAATATTAGAAAAGATTTCAAAATATAGCTGGTATTGTTTGAATATAAACTTTCTGAAAGCTTGACAAAAAAACTTCCAAAATAAAGATGAGAATTTAAATATGTGATTAATACCATTTTACTTTTATTGGTATGTTTATACAGTGTATAGAGTTTGTAGGTTTGCACCGACAGCCTCTGGATGCTTTTAAAACTCAGTACTAACATTGCCTCAGCACAAAAGCCTACATCGAGCCTGGCATCCTTTATATGAAGACACAGGGTTAGCTACAAAATTAGCAACCTGGTGGTTTGTTAAAAAAAGTGGCCTTGGATAGAGTCAAATTCCCAGCCTGAATTAATGTTTCATTCCTCTTCTATGTGGTCTAAATGTTCCATATTTGCTGTTGTACTTGGAGATCCACATTTCCTGAGGCAACCTTTTGAATAAAGGAATTAAGAATAAATACTATCAATCATTGATAGAGAAACTATAGTCCACACTATGATTCAAAGTGGTCAAAATTGGTCATGAAAAGCTTGAAATTGTGTCTAATTTCTACATATTTTTGTGAGTAATCTGTGGGAACGCTCCCAGAATATGTGTGTAGGTGTGTACTACTGAGTGTATGTGCCATTTAAGACTCCTGACACCTGTTACTACCCCCACCTTCCCTCAATCAGCCAACCAAAAACACACACACACACGTTCATGTAAACAGGAAGAGAGTTATGTGAGCAGAAATGCCAAATATCTCCTTTGAGAAATGATTTCCGTGCATGGGCCTACATCACATTTAACTCTTAGTACTTTTTTTCCTCATGTTTAGCTAGGTTAGTTGCAATTGTACTTATAAGTATATAGTGTGATTCTATATTGTATCTACTACCTGAAGGCTTTTTATACATATGCTATTTTTCAATGCAAATCCAAAAAACAGCCACCTCAGTATGAAGTGTCATCCATAAACCATGTGACAGCAAAGGTAAATGTCACACAGACATTACACAGACAGTCAATCCAAGCACCAACGTGTTATCACTTCATCCTGGAACCCATAAATCAACCGTGAAGAATGTAGCCGTCACATTTCAGGATTCACCAAAAAGCAACAACTCCATTGTTGGTCCTGAGCTACTTCAAATGTTTGGCATCTGTACAGGCGGCGGCTGAGGTCGCCTCCGAGCGCCGAGCTGGCTGGGAGACACCGTTATCGTCGGGCGCCGCAGATTGGCACCTGTCACACCGCATTCAAACCCCTGTGAGTAACACTGACAGACAGGTCGGCGCGCCAGACCTGAGGAAGCACCTCTGGGTCCCCTTGGACTCCTTGAGTGGGTGAGATGAAAGTAAAAATAACACACTGTTGTTGCCGCACACACAAAAACAAGATTTTCACCAACTGTTATGAAGCATGTCATCAGCATCACCATCTCACCTACGCATTTCTTAAAAAAACAACAATTACAAGGCATTTTTACATCATTAAAATGATTGTGCATTGCTATATGAGACAAATGTGATCCGCATTATGGACCATTTGTAAACTAGAAATTAATTTCAAAAGCGTTTTTAAACATTTTACATTTTTTATGAGCAAGTTAATCCCTGAAAAGCCATTCCAGCTCCTAATTGGAGCCCCTTATTTCTTCCATCTGCACTTCCTTTAATGGCCACTAGAGACTGGCCCAAATAATGAGTTGATCCGTGTAGACTTCCATATTAAAAAGATTAACTTTACAGCATAAACAAACGTGTTTACACCCTGCTACAAATAATGGTTTTGATTACTGTTGCTAATTTTGCCTCTATAAAAACTGTGGTGAATTTCTGTGTAACCCTGTTTGATGAAGGTTTAAAGTTATGAGATTTTGGTGGTGTGGGAATGACAGTCGGTGTAAATGTGGCTCCTATTTTAGCCTTTTTTAGTTTGTTACTTTGGGTAGCACTAATTAGCATATACTATGTGTGTCAGAACATCACACAAGAAACCTCAATAGCTATTTTATCCATTTGTAGCAAGTGTGTCAGTGACTTTATTTATTTGTATAGTACAGGGGTGCCCAATCCCGGTTCTCGAGAGCTACCGTCCTGCAGCTTTTAGATGCATCCTTGTTCCCACACACCCGAATCAAATGAATGGCCTTTGCCAAACATGGCATGCTGAAGAGGTAATCAAACCATTTGATTCAGCTGTGTTGGAGTAGGGATGCATCTAAAAGCTGCAGGATAGTAGCTCTTGAGGACTGGGATTGGGCAGCCCTGGTATAGTAGCTATAAAGTAAGGGTTGAAGCTTGCATTGTAAAGGGAAATGGTCACTAATTGGAGTCACTGAACTGGACCTGTTTGCAAATAATTGAACTTGCTCTAATGTTAATTGTACTAATGGACCATTTAAAAGCTCTGTGATTGAGTTTTGGTGAATTAAGTTCTACTACTGTATTTATATGTCCAATAAAATGCATTAGCAACTATCTGTCTGCTTATTTCTACAGTTTGCTAACAGTGTCAACCAGAATTATCTGACAAATTAACACTCCACGCTCTAGTATAAGTTTCATAATTTCTGATTCCAGAAAAACCTGGACCATAATGGCCATAAATATCAAGTCAAGGCTTTAAAACACATGTCCATATTTGGATGAAGATATTACTGATAATACGTTGGGGCAATCGTAGCTCAAGAGTTGGCAGTTCGTCTTGTAATTGGAAGGTTGCCGATTTGAGCCCCGGCTCCGACAGTCTCGGCCATTGTGTCCTTGGGCAAAACGCTTCACCCTTTGCCTACTGGTGGTGGTTAGAGGGACCGGTGGCGCCAGTGTCCAGCAGCCTCGCCTCTGTCAGTGCATCCCAGGGTAGCTGTGGCTACGATGTAGCTTGCGATCACCAGTGTGTGATTGGGTGGATGACTGAATGTAGTGTAAAGCACTTTGGGGTCCATAGGGACTAAGTAAAGCACTATACAAATACAGGCCATTTACCATTTACATTGGCTAGGTCCATCTTTTATATACAGCCTATGCTCATATCCATAGCAATGATGCCATTTGATGCACGTGAATGAAAAGTTTTTATTCAGCCTGTTCATTTTTATTCCAGCACCTAATGCTCAGCAAAATCAATGCAAACATTTAAAACATTAGAAGGACAATTAATAATGGGTTATTAGAAGAAATAACCCATTAAACTATCTAAACTAAGAGCGAGGTTTTTTTTCCAGCTGTCCAGCATGCTATCATTAAAGGAATTTAAGATTCTTTAAATAGAAATCCTGGATGTTTCATTTATTTATTTCTGGTTGGGACATCGGGGTCAAAACAGCCGGAATAAGCATGTCCTTATTGAAGAAGACAAGAGCAATGATCGATGCCAATCGCGTAATCAGGCTTTATTTGAAGGGGGTCGTTGATTCTCAGTCCATCAAGGTTAAGAGTGCGGCACTTGTCACGGCGTGATTTATTATTGCCAGGAGCAGACGAACAACGTTGCATGCCAAAAGGGGGGGGTGTTGAGAGACGACGGGACCGGGCCCCATCGTTTGTATTAATAAGTCCAGACGTTACGTGTGAGGCGCATTTTAGAAATTACCCTTGAAAAATTAGCATGTCACGATCAATCGTCATCAAATGATTCAAGGGGCGTGGCCTGGCCTTATTTGAATGGTATTCATCATCACATGTGCATAGGCTGAAGTGGTGGATTGTTATTCAGATGTCTTAAGCGCCGAAGAGTTATTTCAGTCTCTCTTTGTTTTTGGCCACTCGAGTGTGAGAGTCTGTGCTCTGATCAGTCATTTCCTTGTTTTTATGGAAGAATGTAGGCTTAATCTGTGAGTTTTTGTTGGGAAAATTGATAAATTATAAAAAATAAAAGGTGTAAATAACTCAAATTCTGGCATTTATCACGAGGTGTTCAGTCGAAGTGAAATTTCACTTTAAAGTGCAATGAAAGGGGATAATGTTTTGAAGTTGTTGGATCTTCGTCATGTTGGCTCTGAATGAATGTGACGTGCAGGAGCTCAGGATGCACAGTTTAAATCTTTCAGTTTGGCTGCTGTGGTGAAGGAAACCTCCTTATGAGTGATGCCTATTTACAAACAAAAGTATGCCAGAACACTCGCGCCTGTCCGCGGGAACGCAGTGGTATATGGGAGACGAATGGAGCGGAAAGTGCATTTTTCATCCCCTTCCCCTCTGTTTGTGCGCTCCTTACACACACTACACAACAGGGAACACATGTAATGCATCACGCCGTGATTTCTGACAGCGAGGTGGAGGTAATAACTTTAGGAAGCACGCTCCCTTTACTTGTCCTCTTTTCCTCCCTCCTTCCCGCCTGTCTCAGTGGCTCGGCGCTCTTATGTCAGCCATCGATCTGGTGGCTGGAGACAACTCATTTCATCGCTGTGACACGCCATGATGGACCGGCGCGCCCCGAACCCCTCGACTTATTCCCAGCCCCGCTTTCCAGCAAGCCTCAGTTGGAGAGGCAGCATGTCGGACGCATGGCGGGTCTATTGATCTGCTACGGCTGGACAGCCAGAGAGGCGCTGACGCCGTTCTCTTCTGCCGGTTACTTTATTTCCGTGGACCTCGTCATACAGCTGCAACTATCTGTCACCATGTTTAAGACCGTGACAGTGTGTGAATTAAATGTGTATCAAGTTGTGTTGGATGTGACATTTAGATGTGAGTCTTTTTGTCCATTTCAGTGTAACTTTGTATAACTGAAACCGATTATTTGATTTGTTTAGTCAAGTTTTAGCCAATGAAGAGCTCATTTATTTGCAATTTATTTTTGAAAGTCAAACACAATAAGCTCTTTCTCTTGTGTAATATAGACTCGAACTCAACGATACTTCCATGGCACTAACAACCCGGACTCAAATAATCATGAAAAACCAATTTGCTCATATTCATGGATACACTTTTTTTAATGTATTCTTGTGTCTTCACTGTTACACAAGTCATCCTGGTAACTAAGAAAGCTGAGTTTTGTATGAAGTGATAATGACTTTATTCAGAAGTAAGGGTGACGACCTATTGGTCTGTTGTGCTGAAGATAGAGCTGAATGTGAAAGGGAATTTGTCGATTTACTGATTGTTCCTAGCTTCACCTATGACCGCCAGGTCTAGGTAGTGACCAAAAGAATGAGACTGTGAATACAAAAGGTGGAAAAGGGTTTTCCTTTGACAGCTATAGTTCTCCAGGTTTTCTGAAGGTATTTCAGAGTTTTCTTTGGCCATTGGTGATAAGGTTTCCGAAAGAGACTCAGGCGCAGGCCAGGGTATTCCTTTAAGCGAAGAACAGTGCGTTTATTCACAGTGAACACAATCACCAAGTGGCTATATACAACGTGCAGGGGAAACGGGTCTGGGTCACCAGGGTCCGTGGGAAACAGGGTTAGGGGGAAGGGTGCTCCACACTTTCTGTACAAAAGTTCCTCCTCAGTCACTCCTCTCAGAATCCGGTTCCAAAAAAACGATCTAAACACAAAATGTCGGGTTAGCGGGATAATTACAAAAGGCTCTCAAGATACAGGTTGGCAGATACACAAGTTTAACTGACGCTGATAGCTCAACGATCCAGCGAAGACTAGTGCAGACTCGCCATCTAAGTAGTGCAGTAATCAGCTGGGATCAGCGGCCGGTGCGGTGTTGAGCAGGTGTGTGGGCCAGCAGCGGGAGCTAGCAATGAACGTCGCCGCGGCAAGAGAGAGAGTGAGAGAGAGCAAACAAACCACAAACATATTGCCCAATAGAGGATCGACCAGCGGGGCACAGGGACCATGACAATTGGTGCTTTTTCACTCCTTTTCAGTCCAGTACTTGTACCTGACTATGTTCAGAGGAATGTTTTTTTTTTGTTTGTTAAGCCACTTAACACTGACCTATGAATCATTTAAGGCTTCTAACTCAGTGGAGGAACAACTGTTGTGTCTAAACACACATATTTTGTTATTAGAAGCCAGTCACAAAAACACATAATTGTTCCCATTTCTTTAGTTTAACCCATGAAAACTGCTGATTAGTTGTCATATTGCAGCATGATATGCAGTATATGCTTAAAGATTTTAAGTAGTCCTGAGGACTTAAAGAAATGACGAGAGTTCACGCTGTGTTGAAGAATAAAAGAGGTCATACCAAATATTTCCGTTATTTGTTACAATTATACAAACTTTATTTTTCTCCTTACATACTTTATTTGCGTGTATGTTTGCTCATGTTGCAATAAATCACTGCACCTATAGCTTCATTTTAAAAAGAAGATGAGGCTAGTTCAAGACTTCTTGCACAGTAAGTGCTTTGAAGATAATGAAATTAATATTCTGGATCCATGGCCAGGAAATTTCTGAGTTAATCTGATCAATTTTACAAAGAAAACTACAAAGAAGAAGAATCAGTACTATAAATATTGACTTGTTGCATTAATTCCAAGTCTTTGAAACTTATGAAGGTTCATTATTGTTGCATACTTCATCAAAGAAATATAAAGATAATCTAAACACTGAAACTGAAGCGTATGGAGTACAAGAAACACAAAATCGGAGCCACTGCTGGAACTTTTATCTGTGACCATGCTCGCAAATGAAGTTAAAAAACATCTGAGTTCTATGTGTCGGATGAGCCGTCTGTAATCCAGGGCTTATTAATGCCTTCGTGTGTTAGCCCTGCCTCTCTTGGTTTGCTGTGTTTGGTGTCGCAGCCCCGAGGCGGTACAGGTCATCCTGATTTGTGCACAAGTGTTGAACTTAACACCTGACCCTGAGGCTCTACCGCACAGATCCAAACCCGACATGACACACGGCTACAAACGGGCATAAACATTTCACTTCCCCCCACTCTTCTTCTCTTTTCGTTTTATGTGTTGAATATTATTTTAAAAAAACAAAACATAGACCGCTATATATTCATGGTGTCAGGCGGGAAACACGTGGAAGGTGAGAGGAAGACAGCAAGCGCTGATCATACGCTCGTTACGACGGACGTGTGTAATTTTGAGTCTTTGTCGAGTCGGGAGCAGTAATGCAAATTGTCCTGTCACTTCGTTTAATGCCGGATGGAGTAGGAGGCATGTGTGCTTGTGAGAGGTGAGAGGAGGTGGTGGTGGGGGGAGAAGGCGGGAATCAGGCCGAATCTCTTCAAAACTCACACAAAAACACGAACACGTACTTTCAGTGGTAGAACCTGAGGGCAAAGCTGAGCCTCAACCTGAACTTGGGGAGTTCATTTTGTTTCTGTATGTCTGGAGCAAAAGAAATAGCCCAGGGATATTTCAAGTAGTTTTTTTTTTTTTTTTTTTGCCTTCTTTCCTGCCTGCCTGTTCACTTAATGTTTCAGTAAAACCTCTGGAATTACAGGCAGTAAGGTAATTTTGGCTTTATTTATTTATTTATTTTCCAGCGCTCCCAATTGTTCTGACAGCCAACCGTGCTCGTGAGATTCTTCCTTTTGGCGTTTGTGGTGTGTGGAAGGGCGCTAATAAATCAGACAAGGCGAAAGATGAAAATCATGAAAAATAACAAGAAGAAGAAGAAGGTTAGGAGAAGCTCAAATATATCCAGCACTGGAGGCATCACTAAAACTAACATATGCAGTTGGATTTCCCAAAACGGTTTAAGCAATCCACCTCTCAATAATCATAATAACAACTAGACACTCTTTACATTTGAGTGTTTCTTTTTCCTCACCTTCCTCACACAAGCAGAAAAGCCTGAGGTTGAAGAGAAATTTAAATCATTCCTCTTCCAAATAAGAGGACCAACCCTTTAAAACCTCTATTACAGGTATAAAAAAAAAATGTTATCATCGTTGGCTTCCACTGCTCTTGCTACGTGTAAGAGCACGGCCTCTGAGTATTAGCGGAGGCGGTTAAAGAGAAAAAGTTCATTAAATACCTCGGGGATTAGCTGCCAGAATTGGCCCGGCGTTTCGGCTGGCAACGGTTAAACCTTTTGCACCTGCTTCACCCTGTGCTGACATCCTTCTGCTTTTTTTTGCCTGTTTTTTTCTTTTCTTGTCTTTTTTTTTTTAAAGAGCTGCTTTTAGAAGAAGAAGAACTCTTCACCTGAATGGTAATGAAATCAGCCAATTTAGCCTGAAACATAAAGTTGGAGGGGGGGGGGCAGTTCGGATGGATGGCATTGAAGCATGCACTCGAAATGTGGACTTCAAAAGAGGAAGAGAAAAAGAGAGAAAGAGGGAGAGTTGCATCGAAGCACGGCGGTGGCTGCGGTGTGAGGGGAGAAAGTTCCGGAGAAGTGGGTAAATCTGTAAAGCGCTGGACCTGAGAGGGAGAGCTAGTCACCTCATCAGGCGTAGATTTTACAGCCCCCGTTGCCCTAATCCTGACAAGCCGTCCGCCATTAGGGAAGCTGCGCCTCTCTCCTCCACCTCAACCCCCCACCCCCCCTGCGTGAGGGAGAATTTCATCTCACTGCTGAAGATGTCATGCAGAGGACAAGGTGGGGGGGTGAGTGCATTTATTTGATTAAAGCTGATGATAAAAAAAAGAGGGGGGGGCAGGGAGAAGGTGTGGGATATACTGTGATTAGGACTTGAGTCTTCCTCTCACGAAACACACACTGTATATACTGTTTGTTTTCTAAGTGGGATCCAAATCAATATTCCAACTCCAGGAGAGCCTTCAAAGGCAGCCAAAAGTAGCCAAGTGAAAATACTTGTTTGGGAAATCGAAGCGCAGGAGCATTGGATTTGGTTTGGTTCAAAACAACAACAAGAAAGAAAAAAAACAAAACAAAAGAAAAACATGGAAGTACAGACAAACACAGCGACAATGCAATGCAGCGGTCCATATTTGAGCTTAATTAATTGCCTAATGCCAATAATATTGCTGTAATGTGATGCTAATTGCAGGGTAATTATGTAAACGATGGTTAACTATGATGATCAGCGCTCAAATTAGTATTCAAATCATTTCAGCGAGGGGCCCACCTCTCATAATTGCATTAAAAGATGTACACAAGTTAGAAAAGCAAGCAGAAGAACCTTCTTTCTCTGTGTGTGTGTATGTGTGTGTGCGTGTGTGTCTGCAGGAAATGTGCAAATGCCCTCCTCCCCTCACCCAAACGTGACACACACATCACCGAGCATCACGTACACACCCTATCTTCCACCTCTGTACTTTTTTTACAGTCAGAATCCGCAGAAACATCTGTTAAGTAGGAGCAAATGTCAGCTAATTATTTCACCAAAGCATGTTTTATGTTTTTAATTGATCAACAGGGGAACAGCTGTAGAGTGAGTTCTTGCGCGTCATGCTACTGGTGAATGAAGATGGAGACGAGGGAAGGAGAGCGTTGGGGGGGGGG
>NW_024582400.1:2385222-2414651 GCF_018398535.1 Haplochromis burtoni
GGGGGTGAGGCTTCTCTGAGACAAGAGAGCGTTGAAAAGGTTTGACCCTCCGCTCCAATTACTTATTTGAGCTGAACCAAAGTGCCAACCTGCGAAGTCTTGACAGAGTCAGGGGAGGTGCACTCATGTTAAACCTTTGATCAAATGCATATTAGCAGGTTCATATTAGATTTACAGACCTTTTTCACTAATATAATATGCTGTGAACAAAGGTCTGCTGTTATTCAGCTCCTTTTGAATTTTTCAATGTAGTTTTTTTTACACTTATTCCCTGCTAGAGGCCAAAACCGGCTAAACCCAGCAAAATGAAAACAAAACAACCCCAACTGTGAAGATAAAGGCAAAGTCAAATGTTAAAGATCATTTTCATGTTAATATGCATGCAAATACAGTACCAAAAGCCAAAAACTGAGTTTGTACAATTCAATGTACAACTTATCAAGCAAGTCAATATTTGGTGTGACCACCTTTATTCTTCAGCACACTCTCTTAGGCAGCTTTCTTGTCATTTCTTTAAGTCGTCTTCAGGAGTAGTTCTTCGGGCTTCTTGAAAGACATTCAAAGCTCTTCTTTGGATGTTTGTGCTTTTTGTTCTGTTCTCTGTCAACATGATCCCACACTGCTTCAGTAGTGGGGAGGCCAGTCCATGACTGATAGTGTTCCACTGTGTGTTTTTCTATCCAGGTACGCTCTTACTGCATTGGCAGTGTGTCTGGGATGACTTTCTAATACTACTCATCTGATATGACTAGCTTTTTAGACCAGACATTTCTATTTTTGTCTGCTTTTTGTCTGATGTTTTTAAAGACACACTTCACACCATGCTGAGATATACCGTGTCTTTGGCTAATAGCTCTCTGGGAATCACCTTGTTAGTGCAGAAACGCTATTTTATGTCTGTCAAACTGTGTTATCTTTGGTATTTTAAATAGATTCAAGTAAAGAAATTGGAACAAACAATGTGTTTTTATGATAGGCTGCTAGTATTAAAGTGCCTAAAGGTACAATTTAAAATTGGGTCTTTGTTGTCTCTTGTGGACAAAACACTGGTTCTTTTTTTATGCATGAATGAGTCATAGGTGAGTATTAAGTGGATTAACAAATAAAAACATTCCTTTGAAAATTGTCAGGTACAAGGACTGGATGAAAATGAGTGAAAAAGCAGCAAATGTTCAAAGAAGAACTTTGAAAGTCACCCAGAAAGCCTGGAAAATAATTGTTCAAGGCCACTAAAAAGAAATGTGGGGTAGTGCAAAACTTTTGCACAACACTGTACATCTTAGGTCCCTAACGCTCCTCTTTATCTAACTACCAATGGACTGAAATGTATTTTTTTTAAAGATTTATACACCTATAACACAGTAATATTGACAGGCAATCGCGTGGATATGTGCCAACAGTATGTTAAATGGGAATGTTAAACTGTTAGCTAAATGTAGTGAATAAATAACTGAAATCGATAGATAACATGTAAAAACTGCTAGCAAATAGTATAAAATAAGGAAACTCGTTGCTGAAAGTATAAATAAGCATTGAAATGGTTAGCAAACAGTTTGGATCAACACATTAAACTGTTAACAATGGATAATAAATTAGTTAAAAACTATTACCTGAAAAATAAACATTGTCGATAGGGATTGGCTCTTCCTTTTTTTTTTTTTTTTTTGCCTGTCCCGTTTGGCTCTTTTGCCATCAGAATTGTCTAAAGGCAAAGAAAGATGCCCAACGGATTTACTTTACCAAATTGACCATCCCAGCCTTGCCATAATGGTCCATTTGATTCACCTTTTATTGTTTATTTTATTTTCACTTACTGAATATGGGACAGACTTTACTGGGGGAAAGATGGGGAGAAAGAAAGAGGGAAAGAGAAACAGCTGAGAAGAGGGACGGGGGAGAAGGGCAAAAACCAAAAACCAACAGAGTGAGCAGAAAAAGAAAAGAAAATATCAATCACCTGGGTCACCTGCTGAGAAAGAAAAAAGAAAACAAGCAGAAGAGAACAAGAGTAATAGAATAAACAACATCACAATGATATATGGGAATATGACAGTAAATACTAAATATTACACATTATTGTGCAGCACATAAGATCAACACAACACAGTGTGCTTTGAGGTAGGAGCCAAAAAGGGTGTAGTTTGTGGGTGTGATCACCCGTGGTACACCTGTGAGCGTGAGCGTGCTTGTTTTTTTTAAAAGGTTCCTTCATGTAATGATCTGCTAGAGGGTGTGGGGGGGCCACAGCCCCGTCCTCCAGGGCATGAAGCAGGTATGGAGGAGATCAAAACTCCAGACATCCAGAGGCGCCCAGAACACAAGAGACCAAGGAAGACCAACAGAGGGGCAGCCGCGCCACTGTCCCAGGAAGAGCTGAGGAGAGTCCCAGATGAGGGCTCACTCAGCAGCCGCGGAGCAGAAGCCAGGGGGGGTTGAAGTGACGTGCCCGTGAGCTCCGCCGGCAGCCAGCCATGCCTGAGTGACCGAGCCCCAGG
This sequence comes from Haplochromis burtoni, assembly GCF_018398535.1. Classification (NCBI taxonomy): domain Eukaryota; kingdom Metazoa; phylum Chordata; class Actinopteri; order Cichliformes; family Cichlidae; genus Haplochromis; species Haplochromis burtoni. The sequence continues at coordinate 2,387,718 of NW_024582400.1, forward strand.
CCGAGAGGCCGGGGGCACCCCACCTCCGAAGTGGCCTGAGCAAGCCCCAGGCTCCAGGCCCCAATAAGCAGCCGCCAAGGAGTGAGCCGGTGTGTACCTGGACGCCCACCCCCGGACACAAAGAACCACCAACGCACCGATGTCTGAGGGAGTCCGCCACTGGCAGGGGAAGTGGTGGTAGGGGGAGATAGGCCTCCATACCTTGGAGGGCCTAAGATGTCCCCAGAGAGGTGGCGCCTGACACCCAACCTGACATATAGACACAGAAATACAGGCACACACATATACAAACATCCATTCCCACCCTCATGCTCTCATATACACTTACTCCACACTCAACCAACGTGGAGACAGACATAAAGAGATGCTGTACACACGATCACACTCCCTAAGCGTACTCTAAGCCCCGGGTCTAGGTACCCTTGCCCCTGGAGGGGGGAACTGCACCCAGACCCAGGTGGTGTTACCCTTTTCCCTGCGGTGGGGGGAGGCAGACCGCCCCGACTCCGCAGCAGCAGGGAGGCCCCACACTCCAGACCGCAGTCGGACGGCCAACTCCTCCTCCTAGCCCCCCCGCTCCAGCAGGTCGCAGAGAATGGGGGTGGGGTTGGCTCTTCCTAAGGGGTCACATGAAGAACTGGGACTGTTGTGGAGGGCTGCACTTATTGGTGTGGCCCTCCACAACAGTCCCAGTTTCTCATCTGGCCCCTTGGGAAAATTAATTGCCTAACCCTATCACATATAAACAAGCACAGTTCACAGCTAAACATAAACATTTAAGCTTGGCCAATAAACATAACGAACAGCTGTGGATGAATGGTTGAAATATTAAATCAAGCTGTGGATAAGTGACTGGGAAAGCTCTCTAATCATAGGATATGATCAGCTTACCATGGTGAGCTGAAAGAAGTCTAGCTTCAAGTTAAGAGGACTTCAGAAAGGGTGTGGAGAATTGCTAATGCATTGAATGAACACATTAAAAGTTGTTTTGTCAGATGTGTCAGACATGAAGAGATGAATGCTCAAGAAGGAGTAAGTATGTTTCTACCTATAGCACCTGTCTGTAGGCGAGAAGTGTTTTTATAAAGTCTGGTAATCAATACAAGTGTCTCAGCAGTGACTTGACAGCATGCTTAGATTTCTTCATTGTATCATTACACATAGGCTATATTTGCTGTGTAGCTCAACAGGTGATGCACTACTCACAGCACTTGGAGGCACACTGTATAAAGGTGTCGACAGGAGGACATATGCTTTGGTGAAAAGACGAAAAAAGCGATTCAGGCTACCACTTCCAGGTAGGCAAGTCTCATCGCTGGAAAAGGCTCGACAGGTTAAGTGATGTGTGATTTGTTGTGAGCGGAGTAGTTTCTCAGAGGGCAAATGATTTGTTGTTTTGCTGCTCCTATTTCTGTCAGATCCAGGTAGAGGGATCAGGGAGAGGGTGAAGACCCAGAGAGACAAACAAATCTGGGTTAACCTCTGTAGATGCTGTCCCTCGAGGCTGGATGTGAACTGTAGAGCTTGTAAATGGAGTCTGTGCATGCTGCCCTTTACTAGAAATGATAGCACATGAGTACTTATATCCATCACAGAATTAGGTGATGCTACTGACACGAACAATCCATAAATGGGGATGCAAGCTAAACATGTGCTCACGTTTTATTCCTAATTCGCTTTGACGCTGCCAAAATCATAGTTTAACATTTATGAGGTAGAAGACACAAACAGTAACCACAATGTCAAGTGGCTGTTGCCATGTGTCATCTTGCTTGAAGGTTGTGGATTTTACATGTGGGGGGAGGTTTGTATGCAAAAGGTCAATGATATCTGCTTCTTTGAATTCTTAAAATCCACCAGGTTGACAGTAGTAATCTACGGTTGGCGTAATGTGCACTCCTTTTTATATAATTATTACTTGTGCAGGTGAGCAAAAAGAAAACTGTGAATGTACGAGACTTTATAATACAGATCATCTTCTACTTTCTGAAAATGTGCATAGTCTGCTGTGGTTAAAACTGAGCACTGGGTCGGCTTTTATCAAAATCACTAATGATCTTCTCATTGCCGCTGACTCTGGCCACATCAGCATCCTAATCCTCCAGGACCTTTCTGCAAACTTTAACAACGTTTCTCACACAATCCTTCTTTCACATCTGTCCAACTATCTTGGCCTCTCTGGTACAGCACCAAACACACCGGCTGCCCTGCCACCTCTGCCCCAGTTGAGTGGTGTGCAAAGTGTGCAGTCAACCATAGTGTGCTGTGGTTGACCACAGGTTCTGTAGTTGGACCCCTTTTCATCAGATCATTGCCATGGTCTCTTCTTCTATTTCTATGCTGATGACTCACAATTCTATCTCAGTACCAAACTTACTTTTGCATTTTTAATAGACAATGAGCTTGGTTGGATTTAAAAAGGTCATAATTTGAGTTAAAAGCATAGACAGTATAAAAGACGGACATCACTACTGTGACATCAGTCATTGGTATGCGAATAAATGTCTTCTGTTTTGAAGGCTCCATGAGCTTTTTCGCCATCGCCATCTTGGTATTTGAAACCAGATGTGATGAGCCAAGGGGAAGATCTGACTGTGAACCTTCATGCTCATTGGCTTGTCAATCATAAGTGGTGAGCTAATGGTCATATCTTTGACAATCCTCACCATAGAATAACATCGTTTACTAAATGATATTAATGTCTTATTCAGTGTAAATGAATACCTTCCATAAACCAGTCAAGGTTTTCCCATAAACTTCTATTTGACCGAAAGTGTTTTTGCAAAGTCTGGTTTTGCATCAGACTGAAATGCTTTGACGTGACCTTAAACAGGTGTTTATTCTGGAAACCCAAAATATGGCTGAATGTAAAAAAAAAAAGTCCTTGATTTCAGTTCTTGCTGTCGGGGTGGCAAAATCAATTTAGGGAGCAATTATTTTTCACACAGGTAGGTTTGGATAAAGCTTATACCTTAATAAATGAAATCATCATTTAAAAAGCCATTTAAATGTCTAATATTAAAACTTAGTGTGACAATAGAACTGTATTTTCCCATGTTGTTGCAAAACAAAACGTGCTTGCAGTTCAGCTAGCCTGGGACATTAATTAATATGCGACATAAATGCCAGAAGCTAATTAAAAATAGATAAACATATAGATCCTACAGATTGTTTTGAGGCTTTAAGTTGCAACCTAAGAAAAAGATTATTCAGCAGGTCTGAATTTTCATGTTTTTGCTAAGACAATTAAGAGTTTTAATTAGAATAATAAAGAACAATGAAGACTTTTTAATTAATAAAAAAAACAACTTGTTTTTGGGGGGCAAGGTTTTTCTTTTCAGAGCTTGTCCTACCTGGAATTTGGCTGAAAATCAGGAAGAGGAAGAGGATGCTGTTAACAAAGACATCAGTAGGCTCATGAAGTCTTGGCATCTCAAAAAACAGAAGGAAAAAAATACCCCCTTCTATATTACACCAGTTTTCTTTTTCTTTTCTTTAAAGCCAGTGCTTTTAAGTTCTGTGGTCAGCATCTCTGCGCTCTTTCACAGCCAGGATGAAAAGTTAGAGGGGTAGAAAGATGAAGAGCAAGCGGGAGAGGAAGAGAAGAGAGAAATCTTCCAACTGGCAGCAGTATGGACTAGGGGAAGCTCAAGCATGACTAAAAAGTACATTCACCGCTAGTCAGTGAATTTTGCTCCCTATTTGTCACTGCCACCTTGGAGAGCAGTAAGCATTAATAATACATGGGAGTTGGGGGAATCTATTAGAGGCTACCCTTGCGGAGAGGAATCAGACGTAGGCTGAGCACTGGAGCTGTTAGGAAGGGAGAGTTTGAAGACAGAGAGAGAGAAGAACAGAAAGCCTGAGTGCTCCGACCATGCCCCTCTTATTTATTAGAGAGATTTTTAGGGAGGGGGTGGTGGAGGTGTCAGGTGTGGCTCATGTGATGCATCATCGGAAAGGAGAGAGAGAGTAGGAAAGGAAAAAAAGACGAGAGAGTGTCGTGGCGAGAGGAACCTCAGGACATGGCTGTAATTGAGTTCATTGATCAAACAGAGAAGGAGGAGGGAAGTAGAAAAAATAAATATATAAATATGGGACATACTGTTACCTAACAGTGCATTCAAGCAGCTCAACAAACTCAAGGAAGTGTGCTTGTGTTGTTTGACCTGAGATAAGCTGGCTGATTTGAATCAAACGACAGCTTCTGGGGCTGAAAAGTAAACGAGGCTTTGCCCAACAACTGCATTTCCCTTTAGTCACTACCTGAGGCCGGGTCCAAAACCGAGTCAATCTCCATGTACTCCCATGTTTAAATGTCCAAATTCACAGCAGAATTAAACAATTTTATAAGACCTGTTGAATAATTAGGGTAACCAATGTAGTCAGCTGAGTGCTAAGCTTCATCTCAGCTGATTCATAACACCAAGCTGTATCTCTTCCCCCTGTTTGTGGTGTTGGTGCCATTCAAAGCTCTTCTTTGGATGTTTCTGCCTTTTGTTCTGTTCTCTGTCAACATGATCCCACACTGCTTCAATAATGTTAAGATCGAAGATCTGGGGAGGCCAATCCATGACTGATAGTGTTCCACTGTCCGTTCTTCTATCCAGGTATGATTTTACTGCATTGGCAGTGTGTTTGGGATCAGATGTGTCTTCCAGACAGTATATGATGGTCAGTGTTGGTCAAGTTACTTGAAAAAAGTAATCAGTAACTAATTACTGATTACTTCCCCCAAAAAGTAATCCCGTTACTTTACTGATTACTTATTTTCAAAAGTAATTAATTACTTAGTTACTTAGTTACTTTTTAAAAACACGATTTACAAACTGAATAGGTGATAAAGCGATAGATCTTTCAGCCCAATTCTACTTTTTCTGCATAATCCATCATACAAAATGTAATCAAATGGAAAAGTCTCTTTTTAAAACTTGTTTTATTAGTTTTGATCTTTTAACTTTATGCATCAAGCAAAAATTTAATTATATGCAACATTCTCTGACTGGAAGAAATTTGTTTAATATTTAAACCTATTTTCTGCACATTCCAGCATGAAAATTTTTATTTTTTTATTTTTTTGTGTGTGTTAACACTCAGTCTTTCAAATAGATGCAAGTAAAACACAGCAGAAAATAAATAAATTCAAAGACTAGCGGTCCTTTTGCTCTATTTTCACCTGTAAAGCAGGAGTGGTGTAGGCGGAGGCTTACCCTGGTGCAGGTGTGCCGCAGCGGTCAGCGGAAGAATCCGGGAGTTTCTCTGTGACTTTCCCATTACATCGTTACGCACTCGGTGCTTGCTTGGAAGTTTAGGGGTTTTTTTCACTGTAAAAAGAAGTTTTCTTCCCACGCATGATTGACACTAATGTTTTTGTCACTTTTTATGGAATCAAACTCAAAGTAAGGTCAGTACTTCCACGCTTTAAACGCTGCACGCTCATACTCTCTCCTGCACTCGATATACGATCCATTGTTGATCTGCACACAGCTGTTGTCACGAACGTCGCACTCGCTTACGTCACTGTCATGAGACATTCTCGCAAAAAATCACGGTTTTAGTAACTCAGTAACGCAGCGTTCCTACGGGAAAGTAACGGTAATCTAATTATCGTTTTTGCAATAGTAATCACTTACTTTACTCGTTACTTGAAAAAAGTAATCGGATTACAGTAACACGTTACTTGTAACGCGTTACTGTAATCCAATTACTTAAGGAGAAAAGCCTTATAATAAAAAGTAAAAATACAAAAACTCAGATAGACAAGTAACGCGTTACTGCCCATCTCTGATGATGGTACATTTCTGCTTTCATAATTCCATCAATTTTGACAAGATCGCCACAGCACTGGCTGAAATGGAGCCGCAAACCATGACAGAGCCTCCATCGTGTTTTACAGATGCTCGCAGAAATTCACTGTTGTACATCTCTCCTGACCTCTTCCATACATTTCTGATGATTATTTGCAAAATTCAAATTTGGATCCATCACTCCATCATAAATGTTGTTGGAACCAGTTTATCAATCAGTTGAGATTGACAGAAGGATCCAAACCTCTGCACTGCACCAGATGCAGTTTCAAATTAGCGAAAGATGTACAACAGTGAGTTTCTACGAGCATCTGTAAAACACAATGGATGTACATATATATATTTATATATGATATGATATGTTACAAAATATGTGTGTGCCACCTTTCAAGTACACACAAGCCTCACTTCTGCCACAAGTACATAATCCTCTAGAAATCACTGAATTGCATTTTAAGATCAAATTATTGATATAAAGCTAAATTTGAATCAGCTAGTACTGTCTATGAAGACAGTATTTTTATCATTTAAGAACAAATTAGCACCCAGATTATGTTGTTCTTTGTCACTCTGACTGAATTCTGACTGGATTCAGATATTTTTCTCTAAACAAAGAAACTCTCTTTGTTGCCACACACTCTTACCCCCTCTCCTACATTTTGGCCAGGTCTGAGCACTTTGTGGAGGTGGGAGGGTGCAAAAAGAGAAATAAAAAGAAGAAGAAGAAAAAAGTGGACCATTTGTTGCTTCAGATGTGCTGCTAATCCTTTGATCGAACCTCTTATGCTCTTCAAACTTGCGACCAGGGCCAAGCTACTAATGAAATTCTGAGGCCGGCAGATAGGCCTCGAGCCGGAGCGTGACAGAGTCCATCTGGTGTGCTAAAGTCCCCCTCTGCTCTCAAACACACACTGCTCAGTGCAACTCTATGGGAACACTTTGAAGTGTTTTTGCAGTATTTAAGCTGCTACACTGGGGCCAAATCCACTCTGCCCCTACCTGAAATTAGAAGCCACATTAACTGCGCTCTGTATATTTTAATAGTAATCAGCCATTTATGAATACATTTTGGTACATTAGAATTTAAATAAGAACATTATGATGAAACTGTCAGCTTGTCCAACAGTCTCTACGCTACATTTTTCACTGTGAGCCACCTGTTCGGTTTTGGAGGGAAACCTGCTGGACTGCTTTATGGCACGAAACAGGAGGAGGGCGCTGTTCTTCCAGAGCGAGCGGACACAAAGATTTTTGAGCTTCTGGTGACAGCAGATGGTGGAAGGAGTGAAAGACTTCCAACATGGCTGTCCTATTCAGGAAAAAGGGAGCAAAAGCAACAAAACTAGTGAGAAATGTGTTGAAGTGATACTTCAGACAAAGCACATGAATCAAACCGTCACTTCCTGTCAGCTTTGAAGGTGGACGCTTTGTGGTTCATTCGCTGGTGCAGAAGGCAGACTCACAGAAGTTTTATCACAGGCGAATGTTAATCAGTTGCTTTACCTTGTTTTCTGTTTTACTGCACTGCATACAGCTGAAATGAATAGCCAGACCTTCTGATGACAGAACCTCCAAATGTAACAGTGTTACTAGTTTACTTTACATTATGTGATACCAAATCAAATATCTTTGCATTTTGAGTCACGTCTTTGGCAAAACAGGTAATTTGAAGATACTATCCTGAGCACAGGGAAGTTATACTGGACACGTCTATACTTGCATTGTTCCGCTTGGTTTTTTCGGGGTCCCCCTGGTTACCCTTTCTCTGTTTCTTCATTTCAGTCTTGTCCTTTTTCTTTCAATTCAATTTTTATAGTATAGCAGCAATTTAAAACAATAACCTTAAGTTGTTTTATATTGTAAGGTACAATATAAGTGAGAAAACCCCAACAATCAGACAACCCCGTATGAGTGACCACTTGGTGACAGTGGCAAGGAAAAACTCTCTTTTAATAGTAAAAGGAAGGGAATGCCATCTTCTTTTACCACAATATGCTATAAAATGATATTTTAATGGTTATTTTCATTGTGTGGTTTACTGCATTTAACTTCTTGCCTTTGTGCCCCCCCACCCCGATTGCTATTGTCCACCTTATTACATCCATGGTGTTCCTAAGAGCTCAGATAATCAAGATTCTTGAGTTGGGAAGTTATCCCTCCAAACTAAATGTGTTTTATTTAATTGCTCAACTTTGCAGCTGTTTCCAGTATGGGTCTTTTGTCTAGTCTTCCTCCCCTCACCCCAACCCATCACGGTACATGGCTGCCCCTCCCTGAGCATGGTTCTTCCAGCAGTTTCCTGTTAAAAGGGAGTTTTTCCTTCCCACTGTTGCCAAGTGCTTACTCAAAGGGGGGCATTTAAATTAAAGTTTTTTACATACTTTCTAAATTAGTAAATAAATGATTTCTTAGTCTTTTTATTCTTATTCTTAATACAATTAACTTTATCAAAATTAATCAATCATTCATCAAAATTTTAAAAATCATCGACGTATATACTTTTTTGTACAAACCACAAATACAAATCCTCCTGAGCACCATGTTAAACGTTATTATATTTCTATGCTGTAATTTATATACACTTTACAATATATTATATACAGTATAATAATACTATAATTAATAATTCCCAGTCTTATGGGATAAATAAAGTATATCTTAGCTCTACTGTCTATGCTTAAGTGGTTAAAGTAATTAATTCAAATCATTAGCATCACCCCACCCCGAGTTTTTTTTTCTCAAAATAAGGATACAAAAACATATTTTTTTGACATCTTAGAAATAGAATGATGTTTATACTACAAAACCATTTTCTCACTTGAGAAAAGAAGCCAAACTGGGCCAGCATTTGATGCCAGCTTTCAGTGTTTGTTCCTGTCAACACATTTTGGTCGGTACCCAAAAAAAAAGAGAGAGGCTCAATATCAAGCTACCTGTGATGTTTTGGCAGCTTCTTAGACAAACCTGAAGAACCTGCATGTAGAGGTGTTGTTTGCTCCAAGTAATCCTCTTTATCTCACGCCAAAATTAAGAATAACTCCTAGAGAAAGCAACCCTGATGACCACTAGCATGTTTGAAAGAGCAAATCACAGTACAAGCTGCCGTCCTTTCACCCAGTTTTTGAACCGTTTCTGTGAAATATCCAAACCTATCGAGCCTTAGATAGAACCATTTTTTTTCATACATTTCCACACTTGACAGACCTGTGTAGGAACCCTGATCTGTCTTGTAGCTTGTGTTTGAAAACATGCCTGGTTGCACTGACCCAATCCATACTACACAAACACACACACACATACACAAACACACATGCCTCAGCGCCTGAGAGAATGAAGCATGCACACACAGACACACCAGAGCCTTACATGCAAGGATGCCCGTTGATGCTAACACATAGAGAAAGTAATGCAGAGAAAGAACACACACGCACACACACTTAACTATACACTTTCCTATGCCTGTAGGAAAAAAGACGAGAAACAGCGAACCACCTGCTGTGAACTACACATTCATTCTGTTTGTATTTTCTTCAGTGTGCTGAACTCGCTCTATTGATGTGCTGTTTGTCTACTTTTTCACTTTTCAAACTTACTTCAAAAGTGAGGCTCTGTCTGCTCCATCTTAACAAAGCTGGTTTCATCATGAGGGCCAAAAAGAAATCGAGTTTCATTGCACGGTGTTGAAGTTGTTGTTTTTACATATGTTTCAGTTAAATTCGGTCATACAGGCACAAGAATTTCCACAAGAATAACTGGATGTTTTAGTTTTTAGTGCTATTAGTAACCAAGAAGAACTTCTGAGCATTGCAATAGAGCAGAAAGGTCATTTAAGTGGCTTTGAACTTGGTATGGTTTGCCTGAGTATCTCAGAAACTCCTACACAGGCAGAGAACGATTCAAAAGAGACAAAATATTCAGAGAGTGGCAGTTGTCTCTGTGAAATTACCTTGTTGATGCCAGGCGCAAGATTAATTCAAATGATCAGCTGTTGCAACCAAGGTATGCAGAAGAGCATTTCTGGACTCTGAACATTGAAGCAGATAGGTTACAGCTGCAGAACACCACAGAAAATATGTAAAATTTTATCTAAACAGTCTTGATTTGTGCTCCAACATTCAGATAGTACGGTCTGAATTTGGTGTAAATGACATGAAAGCATGGATATTCTTCCTCGAATCTACAGTTCTAGCTGTTGGCGGTGTAATTGTGAGGGGCTTATTTTCTTGGCACACTTGCCATTTAAACACACAGCCTACCTGAGTATTGTTGCAGATCATGTACGTCCTTTTATAGTGCACCATCTTCTGTGGCAGCTTCCAGCAGGATAACACACCATGTAACAAAGCTGAGATCATCTCATACTGGTTTCTTTCGGTTCTCAGGCCAGTAGAGCCCCTTTGAGATATGGTGGATCGGGAGATCCTCATCATGGATGCGCAGCCAACAAATCTGCAGCAACTGTGTGATGCTGTCATGTCAACAAGGACCAAAATCTCTGAGGAGTGTTTCTGGCACCTTGTTGAATGAAGAATTAATGTAGTTCTGAAGGCAGCAGAAGCAAGCTGCAACTCATAAAGTGTCCAGTGTGTATAGCTACATCAAAAAAATCTTTTTCAAATTTTTAATCAGACAAATAAGAAGCTTAATGTGACAACTGGTTTCATTACATGAAAATAAAGTTATGATATCTGTGTTATAAACTTCTAAAGTGACTGCGTTAGAAGTTTAAAAATATATATATTGGTAAACAGTACAACTCTAGCGTGGAATAAAATGGATCAATCCAGCACCAAAAACCAAAACAACAATTTTCCTGCAGATAGCGCTGACAAAAAGACCGTATCATATGGACACAATCACATCAAATGGACTGAAGATGATGCAGTGTTCAGTGATATGGAGCCCCGAGGCTCACAGTAAATCTGACCTCTCACTGCTGCAAATTACAACAATAGATTCACAGCTTGCTGGTTTCACATCTCATCTTTAGTGTGAGTCTGTGTGTGTCCTGAACATCAGCATCAAGCATCGGCACGAGAAGTTCCTGCAGAAGAAAGTCTGAGAACTTTGCCCAAATACTTGTTTGTTACACTTTGTATAAACTAACATTCATTTCAATGATCACCACAACGTAAAATTACCTCCGTAAAATAAATAATCACATTTAAATACTAATTTTACAAAAGTTTGCTGATTTCGACTCATAAGGTAAAATAAATTAATAAATCCATAAAAATATATTATTGAAATTACTATTAGTATATAATAATGATCAAAAAATACTCATTATTCTGACTAAATACTGTTTTAAAATAAACAAATTACTACCACATTTTCTGTTTTTTTTAAATAATAATTTTTTAAATAATAATTTTAATAATTTATAATTTATAAATAACAAAGTTGCTTTTTTCTTCTTCTTGAGATTATTTAATGTTTGCAAAATTAAACTGAAAATTATTCAGATTTCAATTCAGGATTATTCCTGCTTCTCTCTCCTTTATAAAGTCTCTGTTAGGTCAGAATTTAAAATGCATGTTACATAATCTGAAAATTTGTTTGCTTGTTTTTTATTCCCTTGTGTATTTTCCTGAAAATGAAGATAGAGAAGTATCAAAGGAGGTGGTAGTGTGTTCCAGGAGGCGACAAGAAGGAGTTCACCCAGGGCAGGAATTTAACGAAAAGAGACGACTGTCTGGAGTTAAGGTTTAAGGAAATAACTTTAAGGTGGGCTGTGGTTTTTTGTTTTGTTTTTTTTTGTTTTTTGTTTTTTTGTGTGTCTGTGTAAGGCAGGAGGGGGATGTCTGTCTTCCATCTGACAGTATTTATAGAAACAGGAAGTGAAGGAGGTTCATAATTCAGTTTCTGAGCCAGGTCACGGGTGAAGATTAGAAATCAGATAGAGGTTCAGATTATGGTTAAGATTACAATGAAAAACAAGCTGAGAATTTTTAAAAAAAATGTAGGTTAAATTAAAAACATGGAGCTGTAATCACTTTATTTACCGAAATAAATGATTAAAAAATGTAAATATATGTGAAACTACGGGCAACGCAAAAACACAGACAATTGGACGAAATCTGAGGGTATGGAGGACCAAAACTGCAAAACTACTAAAATAAAAAGAACTAAATTGCCAAAAAAAAAAAGCTGGAAATTAATATTTTTACTTATGTTATTTTAGATGTATTTATTTATTTATTTATTTATTTATTTATTTATATAAATTATTATTTTAGAATAATTTCAAGTCAAAGGGATGTAATTTAAAGTGCTATCTATCTATCTATCAGTTTTTGGACTGAGTAGAATAGAAACTTTAGAAAAAATAATATCTTACAGCTGCCAAATGTAGAAAATGACTAAATTAAACATAGCGATGCAGGAGGGATCCTGATGTTTAATTGTCTGGTAAAACATCACACTGATCACTAAATATTATCTTTTAGAAACATGCAAATCAGGTTCAAAAACTCACATATGTGACTGTATCGTTGTGTTCCCAGTTAATTTTTTTTTTGTTAAACGTACAAATAATGCTTCTGTTGTTGTATTTATTTTGCAGACAGGCTGCACAAAGTGCTTCACAGGCTTTCCTGGAAGACAGTCACATGTTGGGGGGGATAAACCTGCCATTTTACTCACAGAATACCATATTTTAGCAACAAGCAGAGTGTTGTGAGGGGATTACTGAAAGAGCAGAGCAAATTAAAACTGTGAAAGTAAATGTGACGGAGGCATGCTGCTGTAGATTTCTTGCAATGGCACAAAAAACACCCCCCGAAACTAAAATATATCAACCTTTATTGACCTGAGATGAGTTCTAGAGACTAATATCTCACAGGAAGACCAAATAAAATCAAAACTGTTTTGTCTGCGCAGCATTATTAAGGTAAGAGAGAAAATATGTTATGCTTTTATTTGTAATCTAGGTGAACCAACGCCTGAGGCAACAGCAATTCTTAAGGGGTAAATAGAAGCTTAAAGCATAATCCACACACTGATGCTTGTTTAAGTGATTATTACTGGCTGGATTTACCCACCTTCTGATTCACCACTGCATCGCTGATTACCACCGATTTATATCTGCTGAGAAAAAGGTGGGAGAAATCTTTATTTTTGTGACAAACAAAAGATGAAGCGAGCTGAAACTGGAGTGGGGTTTCTTAAAAAGGTGATTGTCTGGAAATGTAAAAAGTGTGGCTTTTTATCCCCTTAATCCTGTTAGATTTGGGTGGAGATATGAATGAGGCGCTCTAATCTGTTCTAAGGTGTGGAAGAAGGGATAATGGAGATTGAAGAAGATAGGGGTGTTAAAGAAGTGTGCTGCAGCTTTTGATGAGCAAGAGAAATGCGAGACACGGCTCATAATGTGTTCGAGTGTCCTTAAAAATAAAAAAATTTTCAGAGCTTCCAGAAAATTGGCATTCTACAATAGGTGATGCAAAAGGAAAAGGGATTGATGTAGTGAGACATAAAGACTACACAAGAAGGGATAACCAATAAATTAAAACAGAAACCAAAACTTGTCAACTTTGCAAAAACCTGAGACCGTCATGGTGTTAAATTTAGGAGAAATCTTGGATATACTCTGACACTGAGGTAACCACAAGAACAAAATACATTTCACATTCTCAGAGAGTGTAAATTACATTTTGGATTGACTTTACAGACTAGTATACATTACACCCACAGAGGGAAAACAAATCATTCTTTGCAGTTAGACTTATCAATAAGGAAATAGTTTTGATTTTAACCCAAAATATATCATCAGTATAATCAGAAGCATCTCGACCCATGTGGAAGAAATTATCTTTCAGACTTGAATAATTTGATATCTGTTGATTCCACATAACCCTGAAATTTTGGGCTTCCAGTGAAATTTGGAATTCATTTTAAAACATTGCTGCGTATACACACATGAGCCTTAGTGTCAGGCTGGACCCTCCTTTACCGTCAGAGCTGCTTTAATCCTTCGTTGCATAGGTCCAACAAGGTGATGGAAACATTCCTCAGAGATTTTGCTCCATGATAACATGACAGCATCAAGCAGTTGCTGCAGATTTGTTGTTTGCACATTATCATCATATGATGTGAATCTCCTGTTCCACCACATCCCAAAGGTGCTCTACTGGATTGAGATCTGGTGACTATGGAGGCCAACTGAGTACAGTGAACTCATTGTCATGTTCAAGAAACCGGTTTGAGATGATTTGAGCTTTGTGACGGCGTGCTATCTTGCTGGAAGAAACCTTTAGAAGATGGCTACACTGTGGTCATAAAGGGATGGACATGGTCAGCAACAATACTCAGGTAGGCTGTGGTGTTTAAATGATGCTCAGTTGGTACTGAGGGGCCCAAAGAGAATCTCCCCACACCAATAAACCAAGCCACCTGCAGCCTGAACTGTTAAGTTCAAGGCAGGATGGATCTCTGCTTTCATGTTCACACTAAATTCTGAACCTACCATCTGAAAGTTACTGCAGAAATCAAAACTCATCAGACAAGAAAACCTTTTTGCAACCTTCTATTGTCCAATTTTGGCGAGTGCATATGAAATGTTGCCTCAGTTTCCTGTTCTTAGGTAACAGTAGGTAGGTAACAGTAACAGTACCCGGTGTGGTCTTCTGTAGCCCATCTGCTTCAAGGTTCAAAGGGCTGTGCATACAGAGATGCTTTTCTCCATATGTTGGTTGGAATGAGTGGTGTTTTTTGTGTTGCTTTCTTGTCAGCTATGTTCAGCTATGTCCAACATCCATGCCTTTTCAAAGTTACTTAAATTACCCTTCTTCTGAATTCAGTTTGAACTTCAGCTACCTTTTTAAATGCATTGAGTTCCGGCCATATGATTGGCTGATTAGACATTTGTGCTAATGAGCAGTTGAACAGGTGTACCTAACAAAGTGGCCGGTGATTGCATAACAGAACTTGTAAGCCAATAAGGTCAGCTGACTCTGTGATTTATTTTATGCTAGAATAGGGTTGATTTTTGTGAACATCAGCACTCTTTTATTTCTAACTCTTGACTCTAAGTATGAATCTATGGGTTTTATCCAACATTGCAAAGTGAAGTTATGTGGTTAACAACAAATGTTTCTCTTAGAGTTTTAACTTTGATGTAGAGAAAAGGTTTAACAATCCCCTGTTGTGGGGAAAACAAACAGCAATAAATATTAAATGACAATTAACTAAACAAAGCTATGCCTATGAGACAGCTTATAAGACAATGGGAGTAAAAACTGGTGAGGAAAAAAAGCTTCCTTTATGTTGCTGTCATTGTCTTTCATTTCTTTAAAACTTCAAGAAACAAAGACAAACGCTTCAGCTCACGATAAAACCTAATTTCTCTTCATTCAGCCATCCTAATGCCAGTTCATGAAGAAGTCGCTGCCTTTTGTTATGTCAGGGCAGCGGACATTTTTGACACTGCTACTATAGCTCGTCGCCTCGAAGAACGACTCCTCGCATCGCTGTTTACCACTTTGACAGATTACATTATTCTTCCAGCACGACACTGTCACATCCGCCGACAGTTTCTCAAAGCCCAAATGAAATCTGGAAGACGCCCCAATGTTTCCCATCTTGCCAACCAAGGATATCACTTCTTCTGTAACACCACAACATGCTGGCCACTCAAAAGTTGACACATTTGACATCACGCACAGACCCAGAAACATTTTGTCCTTTTTCTTTTTCCAGTTAAAAATTGTCTACCACAGTAATAATGATACCACTGACACTATACTCTCAGTGACACTGTAAAGGTAGTCAAAATAGTAGTAGTGGTAAACACTAGAAGAACCAAATGGGCTGCTACAGTTTATTATTTGAAATAAGTCTCAAGCCATGAATATTAAAATATGTCATAAAGAGAGCAATTTGAAATACCATAAAATCAGGTACATGTACTTGGTGTCAGCTCTAGCCATTTTGGGGCCATAGCTAAGTTTACCATTTGGTTAACAGATGTTGTGCCACATGTGTAATTTGCATGTGCGAGTTTCTTGTTTGGTGATGCTCAAAGGAAAGCCTCCCACCAAAAGCAACAGTAGATGTAGGTAAAGAATTAGTGGTCATACAGTTCAAAGAAATCATTAAAAGCCCCCAGTGACCGTTAGCATCCTGTAAAGGGATGCTAAGAATGGCTAACTGTACGAGGATGCTAGCATCTACTAGCATCCTCTTACAGTCAGTCTGTCTCCTGTCTGTACCAGCTGTAAATCACATTTCATGGGATCTAATTATCAAATTTTAAGAGTTAATCTGGAGCAAACACAAAATATTTGGCATACCATGAAGTAGTGGCACCATAGGTGTCTTTCTAGACAATCTTTGCAAAAAAAGTCTGTCTTAAGCTCAGACAGTAGCTCTAGTCAAAGTAAAGTAATATTAATGATATATAATAAATATTTAAAGTAAAGAAAGTAATTAATAGGTTCTGTTTTCTAATTTTTACTTTTCTGACACTCAAGTTGCAGGTTAAGTGCATCAGTGTGGTCTCCAACTATCACTCCACTGTATATTATTCTGCACTGTTACTGTATATGGATATCCATCACGGTGCCAGCGAATGAAGCACGGGCTCCCCAGACAAGAGTTTATCGTTGTAAGTGTAAACACACCAGCGTGGGGAGGAAGGTGTAGCGGAGAGGATGTTGTGGATGTAAGATGCAGGTCACAGATAAAAGCCGTAATCACAACAAATGACCCCTTATTATTACAGATGTTGAGGATAACATGTTAAACGTGGGAGAGAGCCCGAGGGGGAAAGGGGCTCCACGGTGGTTTATTTTCCTCAGCAACAGGAAAAAGAAAAAAGAAAATACCAGCTTATATGCAACAGTGCACCCACGCCATTCCCAGGTTATCCCAGACTGACCACAGTTAAGGTGTGCTTTGAAGTTCTGTTGCTAATATCCATCTGCTGCTCCTGTTTCTGTTTTAACTGAGAGACTAAACACTAACGCTTTCAAGCTGCACTAATCAGTGATTCTACATCACTGATGACACAAATCTGAATGTGACTCGTGCTGCTGAGAAAAAAAGAAAGAAAAGAATGAAAGACCTCTTCACATCGATTTTATTTATTATTTCCATCTTTGTTCAACGCTCTCAAAATATACCATAAATCCGAGTGGAATGTAAATTCAGTATGTGGCATGCACAAGCACTTCTCATGATGCTTCCTGTGTACTTCAAGGCGTATCAACTGAAGGGTCAACACTGGAGGTGGGGTTCACACAAGAGGACACCGCTAGTCCAGGTTTTAGATGGCTCTGGTTTCTACTGAGCAGAGGCTTTGTAGCGTGGGATATGAGGCCAGACTCTAAAGCCGAAGGAAAATAAACCCAAACAGGGAGGAAATGTTGGCTTATCTGAGCTCAGGAACATGTACAATCCTCTCCCACCCTCCTACACTCCTATCCAACTCCCAGAGGCAATTTCAGCAGTGCGT
Source organism: Haplochromis burtoni (assembly GCF_018398535.1). Lineage (NCBI taxonomy): Eukaryota > Metazoa > Chordata > Actinopteri > Cichliformes > Cichlidae > Haplochromis > Haplochromis burtoni. Next base: position 2,404,980 of record NW_024582400.1, read on the forward strand.
TATTATGCATTCTTTTTAAGCCATAAAAATATCTAATATGCCCTTCCTGTATTTAAGTGAAGCTTACCTTATTACATTATTGTATCACATGTTTGCTGCCCTGCAAAAGCTAGAGTGTGAGCTGTGTGGGCAGTGAGACTGAGCTGATCTCCTGCTCTAACAGAAAAGAAGCGGTGGTCCAGGAAAGGATTATTTATCATTTAGTCCTATTTATGAGCATAAATTGTTTCTGTGGTGAAGTCTAAACTGTACTTTTGACCTTTGATCTAACTTTGGTTTGTCTTTTCCCTCCTTATATGGAACGGGCAGACCGCAAGTGCCTCAGAATGCAGCTGGGGCAAAATGGGCAATTGCCCCGAGGCACCCCAAAGTCCGCGGGCACTGAAAGCTCTGAGGTTATTGTATGTCATTTGGTTTGTGCAAATTTAATTGAGGGTTTGTTTGTGAATTAGCATGCCTAATGCACAAGATCAGCTGACATGACACAAGCCCCAAAGCATTTCAAGTTAGTGCTATACAGTGCAATACCTACTTTTTACGCCGAGCAGCCACAACACATAAACAAAAGAAACAAAAAAACATTAATAAAAATGAAAGTTGCCCTGGAAACCTTGGGGTTTTGCATCTATGTGAATGTTAGTTTGGCGCCTACCACCCACTTAACTTCATTAACCAGATAATACCATGTGAATATGCAGTATATGTAGGCAAGGATCAGTATTATTGGCTTCCCTTGAATAGTTCAGTTTATATAGTTGCAACAGTCCTTTGTTAAGCTTTGTTAGTTAAGCTTCTTTTTAGTTCTTTAAAATGTGTCATTTAAACAATGACAGAGGCATGGAATTGTCTTGTAAAGTTTGTATGGCAGATACCGATTTGTCTGTGGTCACTAACTACTCCCTAAGGCGGTTGTGAAACTGATGAGTCAGGGTTGACGACTGGTCTCCAGTCCTGTGTACCTGAGGCCTAAACAATGTTGTAGAACCTGACCAATATATTCCTTCTGGACCGACGTCCATTAGATCACAAACAGCACTGAGAATCAGTTTTAGAAGCATGCCAAATTTTGACCGGGTATTCAAAATCCCCAGCTCCAAATTTATATGGGGCATGCAAGAAGCCTGATCTATGGAGGCCATATTTCAGAGCCAACAGCACCCAGAGATCTTTTGATTATGTCCCAATTTTTCAGTGCTTATTTGACAGCTATAGGTGGACCTACCAAATATTGACCGATCAACATTAATGATGATCCCAACCCTTATTATAATCCCAGGCAATTAGAGTATGTACTTTTAATTGCAGCCGGTCCAGGGTGACCGACTTGAGACAGGTGAGATAGGCTTCAGCCCAACCACAACCCTGATGGATTGATGGATTGATGGATGGATTGATGGATGGATGGATGGATGGACATTTAGGCAATCAAAGAAAATAATCATTCACATATTTATCATTAAAATCTGATTCGCCATTCTCCAATCTGTAGAGTTGGTGTACCACGTATGATGGCTTAGCCCTCAAGGGTTAATATGATCAGTATATATGTTCCTAGATTAGTTCAATGATTACCAGATACTGAAGAGTCTGCAGATAAAGTAAGGCCAACACATTGTTCAGAGGACTTCTAGCAGGTTATCCCTGACGTTTTTAAATGACATACTCTGTATATTACTGCAATAATATGCAGTGTAAGCCTTTTGTTGAGCTGCAGCAATACAAATACAGGTTTGAGACTACTGCTGGTTCCTTTTGGATTGTCGCCATTTAGTCTTTGAGGAATTCTAGGCTGGAAAACACAAGTCTTAAAACAAACCTGTCATTTGCTTTCAAATATAATTCATTTTAATGTGCCTGTGGTGACCTTCTTTACCTTTAAAAACATATGACTTCACACCTTAGTTTTGCCCAGCACAAGGGCAGTTTTCTACTCGAGGCCATTGAGGACCTCCAAGTCAAGCTTTGGCTTTGGGCTCTTGCCTAAAGGCATCTGAAACACATTGTGGGGGGTATTACTCATTCACATGTGTTTTCCTACCTGGCAAAACCAAGTTTTATTAAACAGGCAGTTTTCAGGTGTGAATGTGCAAACTGATTTTCTTCACACTCAGCAAAAACTTTAATTAAAATTTTAAAAGTTGATTTAAAGGAAGTTTTACTTCAATCTGCTGCCATAATACACTTACAGAAAGGTATTCTTTTGTCCGACACTTCCAGTACCAAATACCAGATTTCCACCCCATTCTAACACCAGTTCCTTTCTTAATCTTGGGGACTTGCCTCTGGCCACAGCCAGGGTCAGGGTTTTTTGTCAGGGTTTTTCTCCAAGATGAGAGCATGCCGCATCCATCTTTGCCAGGAAGTCAATTCCTCTGCGGCCTCAGTTTGTCAGCCAGAGCAAACAGGGTTTTGATAAATGGAATCCAAGGTGCGCAGTCACCTGAAGTTGGCATTCAAAGTCTTTTCTCTGTGTGAGGGTTTGTGTTTTTACAGCTGTAAGGTGCCTTCGGTGAAGTCCTTTCCACTCCTTTGTTAAATTTCATGCCTCATCCCTTCACCCGCTGGCAACAGCAGCAGCTTGAAAACACACCTTGAGAAACTCGGCTCACACAGTTATGGAATGTCTAATGTGGTCAGAACTGAAACCAAAGACATACATTCACTAAATTAGAGCCAGAAATCTACAAAAACTAACAAATGTATCATGTCCCATACATCTTTGACTAGGTGGGCCAATCATCTCAAATCATCTCTCTGTTTGGTTTGGGTCTACAGCCAGTGTGTAGTGGTCTGTCTTTGGTTTTGTGTAGACCCCTAATTGCACAATATTACAAACACCGCACACCACCTTTGTAAACTCTTATATGGCCTCTTGAGATAAAACAGACCAAGATGTAACAACCTGTTGCACTCACTAAACCAAAGAAACGCAAAAAAAGGGCAACTCGCTGATCACAACTGTTTTTTTACTCCTTAGTTTCAGTAACAAAAAAAATCTAAGCTAACATACTTAAGCCTCAGTTTAGAAGATAGTTTTGATTTCTGAATTAATGGCTATAACCTCCTCTGCAACTTACCTACAAATCAATTATTCACAGTGTTTACCAGTATAAAGAAATTCACTTCAAGTCTTTCTAAGACCTTTAAATACCACTTTTAAACCATCAAAGTAAAAATACACACTTTCCCAGTAAATTCATTGTTGTCAGTTTCTCAAAGCCTATGCTCTTTTTTGAGTTTGCAGTACGCTCAACATAGCACACAATTTTCATTGTAATCATTTCCAGCCACAAACGCTTCAGATTTCAAGCAATTTGCCAATAATAGGGGTATCAAGTACCTGAAACCATTTTATTGGTGCAACAAAAATAAACAATAATTCAAGCGGAGGTATTATCTTATGCAGTTCTTTATGGAGAAAAACATTGAGCCACACCTCTTAATCTTTGAATTCAGGTGTATTAAGGTAGACTGAATGGCTAGTTGCTTGATTTACCATCAAGCAACTAGCCATTCAGTCTACCTTTATCAAAATGTTTAAAATAATAAGCTTTCTGAATCTGAGCATAGTACTGTAACATGGATACCACCAAAGCAACAAGTCAGCTTTTGGTATTTTTCCCCCCTTAATATTTCATGTTCAGCTACTTGTAAGTAGTATAGTAACCATAGCAACTCAGCTGTGGAGTGACAGACCATGTAAAATTACACACTTGTGATAATTGGGTGCTGAAAAGTGCATAAAAGTCTCCAACTGCAGAGTTGCAAACCGCCTCTCACATTAACATCAGTGTAACACCTGCAGGCTGGGAGCTTCATGGGATGGGCTTCCATGGCTGAGCATCTCCTGCAGCTGTAATGTGTAAGTCACCCAGTACCTTTGTCCATATAGGTTTTTAAAGGTTTTTTCAGGGCTTTTAGTGACCCTATTTACTGCAAGATAGTCAGCTATGATAAGATGTAATCCTGGAATCCATTGACTAGTCTGATTACTTAGCCTCTGGGGGCAATGACCAATTTTCTGGGGGTTTCACTGGAGCCAGAATATCCAAGAGTGGATTATATGTCCAGTTCTGTGTCATTGCTTATGAGTGCACCTTAAAAGATAAATAAAAAGCTAATAAAAAATCATATCATCATTACACGGTGGCTTATGCAGCCAAAGCCTACTCCACTGTGATTGGGTCATACTAATCATACTTAAAAAGACAACAAAGAAAAGCTAAAAAGCTTATTGTATCACACATCTTGTTGTTCGGCAACAGTTTGTGTATATTCATTTTCAGAAGGAAAAGAAACTTATTTTGACAGAATTGCAAAAAATCATTTCTGCATTTAAAAAAAAAAAAATCTTATGAAGGCTAGGAGGGCACATATAAATCATTAAATGCTGACTTCGAATTGATAACCTGTGCTCAAATGAAGGCTGAAGTTGTGAGAACCTAGGATATTTGGGCATAAATTGCAGCATGAGGTTATGCTACAGGTGCTGAAAGCTGCACTCGTTGGCCAAACATTACACCTGCCTCCACAGTGGCAGTGATGCAGTTACACACACAAACAAAAAGCCACCTTGCATATTCAAGAGCTGTTACGGTCAGACACTCTGACAACACAACTCGGGTATGTGTATGATTGCAAAACCCTGAGCGAGAGCAGCTCTGTGATTAAAAAAGAGCACTTGACTATTGAGAAGCACAATGGGGGCCTGACCTTCCCGAGTCTACAAGTGTGCCGCCGGCCCCCAGGGGCTCCTCGCAGCGACTACGGATCTCATTTCAAGACATGGTGATTAAGAGCAGGCAGAGGCCTCAACAGTCTCTGCACATCCTCGAGAATTCAATGACCTGCAAGATACTGAGGAGAATCTGATTATAATAACACGCTATTTGTATCCCCATACCCAATTTGCATGCATGTAATTTCTTATTTCTTGGGACACCTTTATTTGAGTTTATCTTTTTTTTTCCTCACTTTGAAAAAAATGCCAAAGTTAGGAACAGAAGGGTGCTGCTTAAATAGTAATGCCAATTTATTATAACATCTGTGCTGCTTTTGAAGGTCTTACCATCTTTACAATTGATTATTACACAAATGTGATTCACAATTTGATTGCTAAGGAAAATCCTGAAAGCCGCTGGCTAGACTGATGACCAACTCTGTTAGGGCATCTTAGTGTAGCCCAAGTATCAGGATCGCAAATAATAGATATCTGGTTTAAACCCCTGATGGCAAAGTCATAATGGCTAATAACTCTACCCCACCCATAGTCTATAATTTGGAGAAACACGATAATTTTATGATAGATTGTTATTGCCAAAGGTTAAGGTTAGGGTCACCCCTGGTGCTAGCCTTGGCCTCAGAGGATCCTATTCCTTAACTTGAATAACTATACTTTCAACTTTCCACTTATTCACAAGGGGTCACCGCAATGGGTAGCTCCACATGTTTGATTTGGCAGATTCGTATGCTCTTCCAGATGCAACCCCAAAGAGTTTTGTCATTCGTCCCAAGATCAATGAGAGATCTCTTAAGAAAATACGTAATCCACAACATTATGAAAATTAAAAGGCTCTAATTACCTTCAAGTAGGGGTTTACCACCATCCAAGGTTCTCCAAGGTCGTAAAGAAAACTCTGGTGACAAAATGGCAACCAGAAAGCTTCTTATAAGGAAAAGTCTTTACCCTTGTCTCTATTCTAGAGATAAGTAATGAATAACAAGTTCAACGAGGTTGTAAACAAGCCAAGATGATCCAAACCACTTCATTTGGAGGTAACATCTCTATCTCTGAAACTCAGGGATTGGATAATAATTTTACTCTTCTCTGTTTTCACTTCTAAATAAATTTGGCTCGCCCAGGGGTTAAATTACAACCTGTCTGATTGTGTGTTTCCTGCCCAGACTTCTGTTTAACAGCGTTGCCAGATCTTGGCAATTACTGTGTTGAATACAATATTATCACCCACAGGAATGATGTCCAAAAGTGGGACAAAAAACACAGAATTTTCCCTGTAATGATGCAGAACTTCAGTCGCACCTCTTTATTGCTTTGTGTTCACTGAGAGATAGAGAAAAAGAGATCAATCATACCTTTTGCAACTTTGCCTTGAATAACTTTTGCCCCCCCTCCCATCGACTCCCATCTGTAGTCAAAGTGAGGTCTGCTGTGAGTTATGTCAGATGGAGCGATTACCAGAGAGGGGGCCAGGAGGATAATGAGTAACAGATGTAGGTCGCTCGCTCTTGTTCTCATACATCCACTTTTTCTCTCCATCACTTCATCTCTCGCTTTTTTCTTTCCCTTTCTCTCCTTCACTCTCTTTTATCTTCCTCGATGTTTTACCTTTTCTCATCTATTCTGCCTACTCCTGACTTTTTTAATCTTTATTCCTCACTCTCTCCCTCTCTGTCTCCCTCTGGCCACCCACAGCTGTCCGGTACAAGGTGCTGGCGAACACTCCCTGGAGCGGAGGTGCACTTGTTCTTTCCCGCTGCTAAATAGCATGCATCAATCACGCAGGTGTCTTTCTACCAGCGGCGGGAGGCATCTTAACGCATTGCACATGCAGCCAGAGTCGATCTATCAGCAGACGGGCAATGTTAATGTGGGACGGCAGCCAGGTTTTATGCATCTGCAGTCCACTTTGTCATTCTAATATCAGCGCAAAGATACGCGCTCGCCACTCGGGGTGCACTCACATCGAGGACGCCTCAAGTATTTAATGCTTTGGTTCAAGTTTGTTTGGCCAGGTGAGAACAAGAACATCGCAGCACCCAGGCGCCTGAAAATGTGGATCTTTCTCCTCTTCCAAGCAAACTGCAGTGAGGTTTGTTAGTAGTGAAAACAATCTGAAACAACAGGAAGCAACCCCAAAACACAGGGGATTAAGGGTGTTAGGACACACACATACTGGATTGTTTCTCCATGTGTTCCAAAACCAGACAATATAAAACATACTTGTTAGGAAACCAAAACCTCTTTTTAATAAACAAGCAACAAGAGACTCCACAGTGGGCAACTCCTCCTGTGAAGGACACAAATACAGAAAAGATTTATCTTTTATACGTGAAAAAGTACTGGCTATTCAAATTACAGTATTGATGCATTCGGAAAATAAACATTTGAGGTTAGTTATGAACTAAAACCTTGGGTTGGATAATGCTATAAATATATATCTAGAATATACTAAGAAAGGAATAAGAAACAGACTCCCATAGACTCCCATGCTAAGACTTTAGTCACACAGACCTAGGAAACTGTCAGCTCCCCTTTTGCAACCTCAGATTTTGGGTAAATATGTAGATTCCTCAACCAATTGGTGAGCGATAGCTGGTTCTTGTTGGTAGAATCTGATCATAAAGAGGGTAGTTGCATGGAAAATCTTCTTGTGATTGCTCTGGTCACCTGTAATTTGCATAAAATAAGTTGATTTGTCTACAAACACTTGCTAACTAACCGGCCAGTTCTAGTGTACCTTAAAAAACATGCAACATAGACGGGATATGGAAAACACTCGCCTTCAAAATAGAAGCTACGCATTACTGCTGAAACCAGCAAAAGGTACAACTTTTACTTTGAAGGCAAGCGTTCTGTGATTTGCATCACGTTTCTAAGCTCCACTAAAGTTTAGTGAGTCTTCCATGTAAGCTACATGTAACTGATGCTGTAGACGGTTGGTTGAAATTTGCTATTTAAAGACATTTAACTGGGCCTTTCCACTGTGTTTGAGTGATTGGTGCTGTTGGTCATAAAACTAAAAGCGTTATGCATGGGACAGGTCATTCAAGCAGTTTGATGGGTCAAATTACCTTATTTTATGAGCCAGTTTTATTAGCCCGATGCATAGCACTAATTAGCAGATGTGTATATCTGTTTGCTTGCTGTACCTGTGCAGTTTATCCAAGTATGATCACTTCTGGCTCACAAAACCCAACATGGTGACAGGACAAATACTAAAATTGAGGCATTGTGTGGGTTTCATTAACAAAATACTGTATAAATCCTTTAGGAATGACAGTCTTAATAGTTAAATGTCATTGTGAATATATGTAATGCTGTAAAGTTGCTAAAATGGTCTTAATATCTAAATACTTTTCAAATACATTTCAAAGTATTTCAATTAGAAAGTAGGAAAGAAAACCGCAGCATCTTAACTTAAAGTCAGTAGACCAAATATTTTGTGAGTTTAGGGAGTAGCTTTGATATTTAGCCAACAGACAATGACACAATCAACCACTATGCTTTTAAAGTTTGAAACAAACAGCACTCAAAGTCATCTAATTGACGTGGGCAAATGTACAAAAACACATAAAGCCATTCCAGCGACATGTAAAGTGGGAAGCTCACCTTCCCAAACAGTAACTAGTCATTTCCAGGGTCCACCAGCCCCTCCTGCTTTTTCTCAAGCCAGCTAGATTTTGAGGAGCCTGTCCAAATGATGGTTAGTGTTCTGCCAAAGCAGCTGGAAAGGCTGGCAACCCTGCATCTTCCAGCCAAAATGTGTAAGCATTTGGGTAATTTTCCAGCTACACTCAGGTCATCCAACAACACCAAATGTGACACTAACCTTACTCGATCCATGAAAAGCAAAATAACTGATGGACACACCTACTAAGGGAGAAAATTGCACCATTTTACTTTTATGTCTGTATCCCATCCTTTTTTAATCATTTTCTTTGACCCAACATGTTACAACACAGTACTCACAAGCAAAGTATTTTGATTCAGAACAACTTTAGAAGCTAACAGCTGATATTGCTGCTGATATTAACGGCAAAGTACCTAATGACTTTGAACAGTGTTCTCTTTCTCCTTCAAAGAAAATGCAGTAACTATGTTTCTGTTCTTGCAGACAACAAAACATTGTCAGTACTCAAACCACAGCATCATTTTGTATGCTAAGTGCTGTATGCTGTATGCCTTTGGCTAATAGTTCTTTGGGAATCACCTTGTTGGTGCAAAAATACTATTTTATTTCAGTCAAACTGTGTTATCTTTGACATTTTTATAGATTCAACAATGGGGACACTATGTCTTTTTGGACAGGCTGCTGGTAACGTTCTTCAGAAAATGGTCAAGTACAGAAACTGAATTGAAAATGAGTGAAAAAAAACTGCCAATGTCGAAAGAAAAACTTCATAAATACTGGAGAACTCATTCTCAAGAACATTTTAAAACATTTCAATAAGGAGTGATCATTTGGAAGATCTAAAAATGATTTATTGATAAGGAAATCAATGTATTTGGTAATTAAACTCCAATGACCCATCATGGCAACACAGAATCTCAGTGGTGATAGGCCGGTGACACTGGCGGTGGTGAAGATGAGGGTGGAGGCTTGGACGGAGCTCTGAGTAACTTGGGTGAGGTGGAGGTGTGGACGAGGTGGGTTTGCATGAATGAAAGTGTGGAAGGGAGATTAACAGACAGCACTGAGGCAGATCAGGGGCGGAGCGTGGGGGTGGCTTACTGGGCTTAAGCCCGGGTTGTTTACTCAGAAGCCCGGGGTCTTTTGGAGTGTAATTTTTTCATAGTTAGATGCCTGGCTGACAACTGTATAAAACAAAAAGTACACACAATATTCGAAGCACATATTGCACACTGTGGGAATTTACGACTGTGCGCGAATCCCCCCTGATATTGGTATGATCCGAGCTCAGGCACTAAGC
>NW_024582400.1:2422052-2457933 GCF_018398535.1 Haplochromis burtoni
TACCCTTTAGGGCTAAGCCCCGGGTGTTTCAAATGTCTGGCTCCGCCTCTGAGGCAGATTGTCTCAAAGAAGGCCAGCAAGAAGATGATTGGACTAGTGTAATAATGTCAGTATTGAGTTTGACAGTGTAGGAGGTGAAGAAGAGACCAACAGCCAAACACCCAGGAAAGCCAGCAGATGAATAATTACAGATCCTTATTGAACTTATGTATAAAGTTCATTACAAGAAAGTTTGGCTCCTTGGAAGGAAAATATAAAGAAATGAGATTTGGCTCAAGACTTTTTGCCAATTACCAGATTTTATTAACACTTACAAAAATCTTAATACTATAACAAGTCCTCCCCAACACCACATAAATGATTGGTTGTAAATATATTTCTTCATTTATAAGACAGATTCTGTGTATCTCTTCACATCTTGTAGCCCAACTATATCTGCCAAATCTTCTCAAATATATAAGCAGCCTGCCATCTCCTAAGAAGAATCAAGCTTTTATTGTGTTTATCCTCTCTGTCTGGTTATGCATCATCACCAAAAACAATCCCCGAAATATCGCAAATATTTTCAGGCATTCTTTGTCACAAAACCCTAACACCCAAACTTAAATCACTTTGCTGTGATTTAAAAGCTGAAAAACTTTCAAAATTGAACAGTGTATAGCTTCTCCGTGGCCGTTCTCATGATTCAAAAGGAAACTCATTTCTTAACCTATGAAGGTTTCTGAATGGTCACACCTGTCAAGCAAGCAATGCCAAATATTAATCACTCAATAAACATAACAACAGGCCAAAATTCATAGTGCATTCACATCATTATGTGTAACATTTCTAACTCTTCTGGTTATGCTGATTGATGGGCACATCTATCAATCTGGGTTCAATTCTACAAATTCTGAACCCGTATGAGCAGCGCCTCTCATTTGCTTGATGCCGAGGCGCTGCTACACCCATTTTGCATTTGCTGCACTACAGGCCCGTGTATCAGTGTAATCGCATATTCCACCCTGACATCTCCCTCAGCTGCCAATCACCAATTAGAGCAAGCATTCAGACAACAGACAAACCGATTGTTTTGCAAGCGAGAAGCAAGTCAGTGAATCATTAGCAGGCAGTGGAGGAAGTGGCTGTATCATTGTGAAAGAGGCTGATTTTTGCTGCTGCAGGTTTAATATGTACATAAGAAATTACTTTTAAATTTTCATTGCACAAGCCTTTTGAATCTCGCAGATGAAACAGCATAGTGTTTTTTTCCCCAGCCTTGAGCCACATCCTCATTGCCCTAGATACATTTGCCCCTTACAAAAAAAAGAAAAAAATCTTGTATTCATGTGGAATAAGGGGGCTTTGAGGATTTTAAGGCTGGTTTGTGGTATGAGTGAATCGAGACGGCTTGTGACACTGCTCTTAAAGAATATGCTGTAGATTATATTTATTATTTCATAGATACCGGGCACTTGTTCTAATGTTAATGACATTTTTTTTCATTTGGTTAATCAAGGATTGTTGGGCTTTTGTACACAAATTCTACCTTTCTACACCCACACAGTAAATTTTGAAGTGATGTCTAACAGTATTGCTTTAGCTGTTTAGGAATTACAGACATTTTTTACACAGTTCCTCATTTGATGCAGTTTCATAGTATGGTAGCGTTATCACAATACTAGAATTTAAAACATGATACCAATACAAACAGCCCCCAAATACCTAACATCTAAATACTTTAGCTGTTGTAAGTAAATAAAGACCATTATGGAAGTTACAAATGAACTTTGAATAAAGTGTGGTATTAGTTGTGCTTAAATAAAGAAGATATTTTAAAAAAGGAGTTTGCTAACACAACAATGTTATTAAATATTTTTAAAAAATAGAAAAGTTTTTCATCTGGTCCACCTCAGCAGCACCTCAGGTGGTTCGATCCCCATCTGCTCCAGGCTGTATGCTAAATATCCTTGGGTACTAACCCCAAGCTGCTCTCCAATGCATCCATCGGAGTACGAATGTGTGTGAATGTTAGATAAAAAGCACTTACATAGAAAGACTATATGAAAAACCCTTGTGTGAATGAGGCAAGTTCAGTAAAGCGCTAGTTAATAAGTGTGGCAGATAGGAGGCTTAAAAAACTAAATTTTCCATCAAATAAACCAGAAATCAGTGACAGGGTGCACAGAAGAATAAAAACATTACTGACCATCAGATCCTGAAGCATCTCTGTGTTGATGACACTTTTACTATGTCACATGCACATGTTTTCTTACGGTATTTATTACGGTAAATCGAGTGCTCAGATAGCACAGAAAAGCGCTAGGTAAGAACCAGTCCAGTTATCAGTTGTTTTGTTTTTTTAGTTTTTCTTTTTCTTGACCAATCTTATGGCTAGTTGAGGTCTGTTCAGTCATTATTCTATGTCAAATAAAACAGATAAAGGATCAAAATGGGGCCATTGAGCTCTATATTTCAGGTCTAAAGATGATGAAATTGAAGGAACCTATCATTAGGCTGAAAAACCAAAATAAGCCAATACAAAAAAGCTTCAGGAGTGACCAAATCACTGATCAACAGCAAAAGTCCTAAAAGACCACAGAAGACAACTAAAGTGGATGATCACAGAATTATTTCCACAGTCAGGAAAAACATTTTCTAGCACACAATCTAACCAAGTCAAGAACTCTTGAGGTTTTTGAGGTGGGCACATCATTTCCAGAGTCTACAACTGTGAATGTGAATACAGAGGGTTTACAACTAAGTGCAAACCACAGGTTATAGTCAAAAACAAGAAGATGAGATTAGACCAAACAGGAAAGAGTTCTGGAAAAAAAATCTTTACACCCATGGGACCAAGGTTAACCTGTGACCGAATGATGAGAATAGAATAGGATAGAGAAGAAGAGTATATAAAGTATATAAACCAATCATTGCATTTAAATCCCCCGAGGTGATGCACAGAGGGAAAAATACAAAAAAATCAAGTCACTGTCTAGATACTTAGAAAAACTGACCTGACTCTAGTTTTCCCCAAACAGGCTGCTGCCTGCCTGACTATTGAGAGGGTAAATTATGCGAACATCAAGCTGTATGGTCAGGATGTGTTGTTGTTCTTTTCATAGTGGAGGTGATTTCAAACAGCCACTAATCAATCTATGTGCATTCCAGCGAGCAAAAAGGTTTTCAGCTTTGTTAATATGGGTTTTAGTCATTCATTTTCCTTTCCCTCAAGTCAAGTGCTCTCAAGAAAATAAATGGTATAATGCTATTTGTGTATGACATATTTCAAGTGGTATGTCACGGTCTGGCTGGCAGACCGTGGGGATGTGGGGAAAGGAGGACCCAAAACGCAGACTCTGCGGTGCAAACAGTGCTCTTTATTTACAGTGAAAAGGCTGTAAATACAATAACTCCCCGTTGCTCCCTCGAACCCCGTGTGCGTGCTTCCCTCCGATATCTGTGCTCGTGCTCCCCGCTGTTGTGTTTCCGCACCCCCGTGCGTGCTGCCTCTCCGGACCACTCCTCCTCCTGTAGGAAAACCAGAGACGCAGCCGTCGACACTAACCCTCGGCGGGCATATACGAACAACACAGACATATGCTGACACACTAACTTGGTACGATAACTCAATGATCCCGCGCCGGTGGGAGCTCCAACACTCTCCTAAGTAGCTCCCCCGACGAGCCCTGATCACCAACAGGTGTGGCAGGAACTTCAGGTGTGGCCAGTCCTTCGCAGGGCCACACCCATCAGGCCTGCAGGTGGCTGTGCTCCATCCTCCAGCCACACCCGCAGACATACACACGTATACACCCCACACCCTGCCTATACATACGAGTGGGACACAGACTAACACAGCATTGTGGAGAAAACACACATCACCAAATAATAATAATACTAACAACAATAACAACAGTCAAAACTGGTCACGGACCCCCCCGAGTCCTCCAGAGCCGGGTCCGTGACATGGTAGGGGAAAAGGGGGGCATTACATCCATATCTGGCTTTAAAACGCTCACTAAATCATAATACCTGCTAAACATGCATGAGTGCAAGCAGTACCGCTTTTTATAAGCCACATGGAGGAGAAAACTGAACCTTCATTACAGCGGTGTGAGAAAGTGCTGAATGTGTTATGTAAATCACAAAAAGGTGTTTCCACCACAGCTTTGAATAGATACAACCGTTTTGAGGAAGGTGCGATGTCCTGCTGTACGCGCTGAGGTTGCCCAATATAAGGCTTGTGGTTGGCAGTCTCCCCAGTGGTTGTGACATAAGAGGATACCTGGGGGCCTTGGAGGGAGTTTGGGCTCCTTTTCCTATGCAAGTGCACCACAAACCACACAACCGATTAGACCCTCTGTTGCACTATGTATTCTGCGTTTTAGAGGTCTGGTCTTATAATGGTATTCTAATCCCAAAGGTGTAGGAGTAGGTGAAGTTGGAATATGAGAAACTTCATTGGTTGGAAATCTAGTGTTTTGTTTCTTTGGGGGTGGGTGGTTTCTTTGGTTAACTGAGGTGTTTAAACATACACAAAGATAATTTTCTGGTCTTTCTTTTTCTCTATTTTTTTTTTTTTTTGTTCTAAAATATTAAATTTTATAATAAAAAAACCCCATTTATGTCCAGGTTGCATCTGGGTTACAACCACACGATGCCCATACTAACTACTGAGCACCATTTTAGTTAGTTCAATTAAATTTCCGGGAAACTGGACGAGCCCACTGCATCATTTTTTCACTTTGATTTTTCAGGGTGTCTTTGAATTCAGCCCCTGTAGGTTGCCAATTTTCATTTCCATCAAAAGATGTGGCTGTCCATGTCAGTATAGATATCCAGCATGATTTTTTCCCCACTGAGATCTGATTAGTTCCTTTAATTCTTTTGAGCAGTGTACTTGAGCAGTGTAAGTGTTTGTAGATATATATATCTACAAACACTTACAATGATAGTGAGACCTGCTGTGATGCATGGTTTGGAGATGGTGGCAGTAACATAAAGACAGGAGGTGGAGATCAAGATCCTTTTATTGGGAGTCACCAGAATGTATAGGATTTGAAATGATTATATCAGAGAGACAGCTCTGGCTGAGATGGTTTGGACATTGAAGGAAAAGAGGAAGACAGAGAGAAGAATCATGGATCTAGTGAAAGAGGACATGCAGAGGGTTGGTGTGACCGAAAGAAGAAAAACATTATTTCATATGTGTAATCTTGCTTAAATCCTTCATCATTCTGTATATGATCACTTTATTACTCTACATTAAGCCCACATTTTCCCAGCACTATCACCAAAGTCAGTAAGGTTAAAAAAAAGAAAAATAAAACAACCGCATTTAGTCTGTGCTGTAGTTTGATGAAGTGCACCTCCTACATTTAGAAGTCTCTATACTTTCCAGCTTTACTGCCAAATTATCTCCTGCTCTGAGTTCATTTCCAAGTAATTTCTACCACTTTATAAAAAAAGAGGAAGGAGGCAAGGTAACAACTTAATTTGCTAATAGGAATAATTATAGTGTAGCCAGAGGCTAGCTCCATTAGCAGAAACAAGAAGAATCCAGCTCATGTTTATCTTGCGCTAATTGTTGCAAGCAAACAGCAAATATTTTATTAACTTCAGGAAGGCACTTTACCCATGGAAGGAGTGAGCTGAATTCAAAATCGTCTCCTGAGCATGAGAGCGTTCACGGAGATGCACAAATTGACTCCACTGAGAGAGCACCTTGTACTTTTGCTGCATTAACCTCAAGAGGTGGTGAACTGTGACCAAACAAATTCATAGACTTATTCATCTTTAGGTTATTTTTAATGTTTGGGGTTTTTTTTGGCCAGGTCCAGACATATTTTGGTGTAACACATAATCCATAAAGTGACATATAAATTACAGTGAAGGCTAAGTTTGAGGTGACATTCATTTCTTCCTTTAATCTCTAGAGTTTAGCTACATATGCACTACCAACAGTGGCAAAGTTGACTTCTCCAGACAGATGAAGGGAGTTTAGTAAGACTCGGATTATCAACTATTATATATTCCTGGACCTGGCTCCATCAAATAGTGGCAGTTGTTGTAAAAATGGGTTATCATGCGATTTCCTGGGGTCAGATGGCCCAGGATGTGAGTGGGCGTTAAGGCGTCTGAGGAGGGAACTCAAAAGCGAACATCTTTGAACAGAGGCGGTGGTTTACGACACCAACTGTCTGCCATCTATAATCCAGTTTTGAGCATACGTTTTAGTCTGTGTGGATTAGCGAAAATTCAAAATAAGGTTTCACACCAAATTCCTGTTTTTAAAACTTATTAGATGTGTGCAGTACAGTCATTCCAATCTGGAAAAACAACAGTTTAAAGAAATCATGCTCATGATAAGTAGATCTTTTGACCCCAACTGTGTACATTTCCGTTTACTAGACACAAGTCGGTTAGTGAGTCGTCTCCATTAGACACTCTGGATCCGGCTTGGCGTGATCCAGTTATTTTTTTCTATTTAGCTTTTCTTCTTTGCATTTCGTCATCCCCCTTGTCCTAGAGAAGAAGGAATCAGTGTCACTCTAAATACAGCATTCCTGTAATGACTCGGTCTAATCAGGATGATGCAGACGAACTCTGGCGCTCAGATTTTAGCAAATGTGGAAAAGGTCAGTTGTGGTTGCAGTGAAGGGAGGGAACACGGACAGATGTGAGCAGCTCTGACGGTTCACTAAACCGTTCCTCGCATCAGCTTAACTGTTCCTATCTATTCTGAGCCGTGTTTTGAGAGGTACGTTAGTGAGTAAGCGCCGCAAGTGTGCAGAATTCCTGCACGCATGTCAAGCACAGAATGCGGATTGGCAAAGACTGTAAGGATGGTCGAGCATGAATTAACACAGGACTCTCCAGTGAAATACGAACACCTTCAGTCGGGCAAGTCACACCGAGCATGTAACCTAAATTATTAGGCTATTAGGCTCATACCTTTACTTCACGCAAAGGAAGTGGACCTTCTCTACGGTTCAGTGAAATCTTTGCTTTCGCTCCAGATGTTGTGCTTTTGTATGTTGAGGCTATTATCTCCCCGAGCTGATGTGATCGTCTCGGCGCGTCTTAAAGGCGCACATTATAACCAGTGGAGCAAAAGTCGGTGAATAGACTAACACGGAGTAATGGGCGCGGACACTTGTCAAGTCGCCTTTTGCTCACATGGAAAGGCCGCCATTTGCCAAATGACCCGCAATTTATTTATTTATTTTTACATAACAGACCCTAACCCTAACACAGACACACACACAGTGCTTCTATTCACACTTTGGCTCTTTAAAAGTGGCTTCCCAATTCAACATGAAGTACCCAGACACTCATTTTTCCAAAGAATCAGACCTTGACAGCGTGTCGGTGGAAGGTGTGACACAGCCAGGTAGATGTGACACTTCTCTCCCAGAGGTGCTGACACCGGTGTGAGTGAGAGGTCAACACCTCAAGTACGAGCTTGTCAAATTAAGGGACTTTGCACTAGTTTGCCGCTAACAGGCACTAATTAGCGGCACTAACACACAAGCTCGAGGGTGTCACCTCTGTAACAAACCAGAGATTACTTGGTCGGGTTGCGGGCACCCTCGGGGGAAGAGAGTCCATTGACTGGCGCTAAAAGTCAATTGAGACTTCTGCGATGTAAATCAAAGCTTTGTTTTTACCTGTCTAGAACAAGAGGAACAAAAAAAGTGCTTTTATGTGCAGCCTGGAAGGTGTTTGCTCCTTTTGCTGCCGTGTTTTGTTCACCCGTATGTGTGTTCATCTCCTTCTTCCTCAAACGAGTGTGTTGTCACAGTTCAGCTGACTCTATTTTCCATATTTTATAAATAGCCAGGAGAAAAGTATTAATTATCCTTGTACAATTTAATGCACCGAGTACTTTAACCTTTCAGGTTTCCGTTAAACACCGACATAACAAGGCATATCCGTAGCGGCAAACGTGATTTATGACAGGAATACCTAATTCTTGTTTTTAAATAGGTTGGACGGCAATCTGCATACATTTAAATGCGCCCGCAAACACGTTCTCTCCCCTCTTCCCCACCTCGTCTCCCCCCTGCTCTTGTCTCGGGGCCTTGTTTAATATTCAGGGATGATTTTTTGTCCACATACATTTTGGTCTGTGTCACCTTAGATTAAATTATTACCGTTTTGCAGCCTTTGCGGTGCCGGCCCGGGGCCCTTATTTACTGGAATCAATGAAACAGTAATGAAAATCCATTTTTCATAGTATCAGCCCCCGCTGTCTTTTATTTAGTTAGCTGTGTCTAAGCAAGCAATTCATTTTGTGTAAATGCCACCCTGAGAAAAAGGCATTAGCGTGGAAAGGGTTAAACCCACCCTCCTCTCCAAAAAAAAAGAAAAAAAATTAAGACGCTCTTCTCGCCACTGACGCTGAATAACTTTATCCCCAAAACAGCCATGTGGGATTTTCATTGTTTGTTTATTTTGGGGGATGGTGGGGTGGGTGAGGTTCGGTCATGCTAGGATGCTGTTTCATCCAGAGTACTGATGACTCAGATGTCAAACAGAGGATTTACATGTGCGCGGTTACATGGACAATTAAATAAAGCGTAGCCAGTCGAGTGTAGAGAGGATTTGGTTGTGGGCATGTTAGGTACATGTGCGGCATACCTTTGAGCCCGCATATGTAAAGTGTATGGTGGGCGGCGCTTCGCCTTCTGGGTCGCAGCTTATAAATGGCGAGGTAATATTACACAGTCCCAATCTTGCATATTGAAATAGCTCCATCTCGGGAGCACGGGGTCGGCTTCGGCTGACGCTCATATTCAAATAGGTTTGTTTATTGACTTTGGTCGGGGTCGCGGATGTGGCAGCAGGGTAATGAAACAACAGAACAGGAGTTAAGAGAATGCAGAAGTACAAGGACAAATGATTCAAGTCGCATATGTGTGTGTGTGTGTGTGTGTCACTCCCACCTCCAGCCTAGTGAACAGTTAGGGAGCTTCTCAAACAGTCTGTGGCAGTTTTCTTATAGCAAGTTCATGTTGTTAGCTTTTTCCAGGCTAAATTAAGTCAACCAGGAATTCTTCCTCCAAAAGCTCTTATATTAAGACTGTATATTGAGGATGGACATGCCCTTTTTTCTTTTTGGACTCTATTTTAAAGCCTTAATATTAGTGTTTTGGCTGTCGCCACATTGGTGTTTCATTGAATTTAACTCACCACTAATCACTCACATGGATGCAACAGAGTCATAAAACATGTTGGTACAAAAGTTGGTGGCATCATACTGAAAAACATGGCAGATAAATATTCCACTGACACAGGAAGGTTTTAAATACTGGTCCAAGTCAACCCGTTCTCACTCCCAAAGCGTAACATTTTACGCTAGGTGACAAATCGTCACCATATTACGTTTTCGGCTACCCACCACGTTCCTAAATGACGACCTCGGAAAAAGAGGAAATATGAGAACCGTCTGGACTGAACCTACACATGTTCGCTCTTTTTCTTCAAATCGCTTAGAAACACGCTATTTAACATCATTAAAGTCCTGGTTAAGGCCAGGAATAAGGTTATGGTCAGGGCTATGGATAAGGTTAGGTTTAGGGCTGGAATACAGGGCTGGAACGTCTACTACCACGGGAGCGTCATTGCACTGGATTCCAGCCATAACCCGCCGCGTACCATAAGAACGCCGAAGGTCTCCTTTCGCGTTCCTCAGGAACGCCGCGGGACGTGACAAAACGTCGACATGTTACGCCTCGGGAGTGAGAACGCTCTGTCCAAGTTCAACTATTTAAACTGACACAGTTGGCCTCCACAGAGAGTAGGTATTAAGGATATATCAGATAATTATGTACTGGAAAAATTGATCAGGATGTTTTAAAAGCACTTTAAGTAATAAACAAACAAAAAAAAAGCGCCCATTTTTTTTCCACTTTGCGACTTTCTGACTTTGGGGACCCAAACCCCAGAGGAGCAGCATCTCCTCCAATCATGGCCACTTCTGGCTCCAAGACAGAAAGACAGATTCACTTCATGGACCATTGGGTGATGTCACAGTGGCTATGTCCAACTTTCATATACAGTCTATTGTATTTTCCAGTTCCCTTTCTTCCTTCTTGAGATCCTCGCAAATAATGAACTAGAGAAACCGCAGCGGTGTCTTTATGCATGCAATAAACACTTTGTTTAATTATTTAGTCATTTATTTAATAAGTTATTTAACAATTTGTGCTGTGTTTTGTTTTTTGTGTGGGTGCCTTTAGTGCACCTGCAATAAAATTCAGTTCAGCTGTCACCCAAGACGTGATTTTAATCTATTTCTTTTCTTTAATTTGCCAACTTGCTGCATTAAAATGACAGTAAATCTATGAAATGTTATGTGTTTTACGAACTACTTGTAAATGACGCTAAATGGCTTCTCCAAACAGCACCCGCCTGTATATCCATCGCTCCCTGCGCGCACACAACAAAAGATCAAGGGCCCCGCCATGTCAGACGTGACACTAGAGGTTCACACACGCCCTCCTGCTCTCAGATTAGATGACTTCATAAGTAAATGAGTGTGTGCGGAGGTGAAAGGAGGGAGGCCCCCCGCCCTTTCCATTGCCTGATGAAATAAAATTTAATAACTGAATAAAAATGTAAATAAAGATTTGCTTAAAATGAGTTGTCCGTGAAATAATTCCTTCTCCCCACCCCGCCCCTCTTGTCCTCCATCCTTGAGCTAATACGGTGATGCAAGGGGTGGTGATGAAGGGGGGGGTATATGAAGCCCGTCCTGATGTGGCGTGTGACCTTTTGAAAGGCGCTCGCCGAGGGTTGATTAAAGACGTATTAAATTTGTTTAAATAAACCTCCTTGTAATGGCACATCATTTGTAAGAAGCTATTAGGGAAACGCCGGAGAAAAAATTGTGACGCCGTTATTTGCATGAAAATGTGCCCCGACTGCTCAAATTGAGGAGCGCTCCTGAATGAACCTCGATGAGAGAGGGGTGACACTTCTATAATTTCCCACCCCACCCCAACTTACCAGCCCGCCCTCCTTTGATGTGGTGACAAAAAGGTGATCAAACTTCCTGTGTTGAAACGCAGGACGGGGGTGGAGCTCTTGTCGTGGTTAAACCCCTGAAATAAAACAAAAAAAACCCTGTGACAGAGACGCCACCCATCGAGCCCACGTTCGCACGCCTCCCCTCAAGTTACGCTGTTTGAAAGAAGTCATTAGGTGGTGATAATAAAAGAAGGCTCAAGAAAACTTGCAGATGGAAGAACTGAGTGACACGTGTTTAGAAATCTACACCTGTGAGATTATGTCTAAAAATACATATATCCATTTTCTTCCGCTTATTCAATTCAAGGTCGCGTCGGTCACATTCACACCTACATCCAATTTGGTAACACCCATTAATCTAATCCCACTAACTGCATGACACTGGCAAACTCCACACAGGAAGGCCCAGCAAGATGGTGGATTCAAACCCAGGACCTTCTTGCTAACCACTCTGCCACCGTGCTGCCCTATGTCTAATATATTTATGTAAAATGTAAAATGTCTTAATTAGAGAGACCATATGGTGAAAATGATTTCTCATATGGTTACAAGACTTTTATAAACTTAGTCTTAAGTACAAGAAAGTAGGAAAATAGGTAACCATATGGTGTTATTGCTGCACTTTGTATCTGAGGTTGTCTGAAAAACTCACAGCTAGTAAATATATGTTGAAACGACCGTGCTAAGAGCTCAGCTTTATTTAAAAGTATATTAATTACTCAAAGAGAAAGTAAGAACCCACCACGTGTCTCATTCGGATTATTCAGATCTGTATCTTCAGCCATGTAGTCCACTGAATGAGCTGCGTTTCTTCATTGGTTGCTTCTCAGTCACACTCGCTGTTAATGACAGCATCAAGGTCTGGCAGTGCTCGCCGGTCGACCTGCCCGTTGTGTCCATGTGTTGTGTTTTGTTTTCTTGACTCCGCTCCCGATTCCCTGTTTTCCTGTTTGCGTGTTTCTGTATGTGACGTATGTGTTTTCGGAAGACTAGTTTCCGAGTGTCATCTGACTGGGAAGTGTTCCCGCGCTGGAGGCAGCCACACCTGCCACACATCAGCCATCGCCAAGCTGCAGCTGATTACCTTCGTCAGCAGACTCTCTATTTAATCGTGTGGCTGAGCTTCAGTTGATGCTGGATTGTTGAGTTTACTCGTCAGTACAGCTGTGGATTGCCTAAGAAAAACTTTGTGTGTGTTTGGACTGCCTAGTCAACCAATGTGTGTTTCTTCACTAGGAGTTGGGATCGGAGTTTGTAACTGGAGCGGAGCCAATGTACAGACTGGGAGTTGCTGTTTTAACGATTTGACAGCTAAGAAGTAGGCAAACATGGAAACAGGTAAACAGACTTAACTACCACGACCTGTCAAACGTTCTGATCTCCAACTATATCTTCCTATATATCTCATGGCCTGGGATCCAGTACGAAGTGGGGGCTCATTGCTTAAAATAGCACCGGATTTATTTTTATAAAATCTTCTAAAGAAAATGAAAAACAGTTAAGAAAAAATGGGAGAAACACCCTTCATCCATGTTATGAGCGTCTATGCTGCATAGTTTGTCCACCAGAGGGCGATCTCAACGTTTTTATGGAACGACCGAGCAGAGTTGGGCGGGAAGCGGGAAATCCACGATCTTTTGTGACATCAAAACAAGACCTGTTTTACATACTGTAGGTGGACCAATACATCTGTCAGAGAGGCAGAAACTCAGCCTCATCTGATCTGGCAACATTATACTGTATTTTATGTACTGTACCAGCTTACATCACTAAAGCTAATATTTAACTTTGAGTAAAAACAGGACAACTCCCAGACTCCAGGAGTATTTAAACTGGGAATAAAATGTAATTTTACTTGTTGATTTCTGTTTAAATGCATGATTACATGCTCTTTTGGGGGCCCCAAAATTCCTGGGATGCTAATGTTTATTGAAATCTTTCTAAGGCCTGACAGTCAAGCTAGAAGTAAAGCGTTATTGTTATGCCGTTAAGAAAACATACTCGTGGTCCCGTCTAATCATGAAAAATATTACTTTAAGATCATCATTCAGTGCCTCTCATATACAAAGAACAAAGTTGCAAAAAAGCTTTTTCACCGAGAAAGCAGTTCAAGTTTAAGCATGGCTGAAAACTCTTGTCAGCTCAGCATCGCTTTGGGTAAACAAACAGCTGCTTTTTGGGGGAGTTAAACTAATGAAAAATAAGAAAATGTTGATTTTAAACCCAATCTGAATACAAATATCAGCAGATCCCAAACTTGTCATTGCTTCTTTCAAAGTACCTACATAAAACTTGCCTTGTTTATTTAGAGTCTTTCTTTTTGACTGCTTCCCATTCAGCCCAGGAGGGAGCTAACTCCAGCCAAAAACTGGGGCAGGGAGAAATGAAGTGCTGTCAGCCCCCTCGGAGAGAAGTTCAAGGCCTCAGCCAACTTAAAGTTGCTGTGGAGGGATGGAGGGGTGCTCAGCAGAGCATGAGGCTGAAGCTAAAGTTGCTGACAGGCAAACAGCTTGGGGAGGAAAGTTGAGATAATTAAAAAGAAATTCTTTTTGGGGGTTAGAATGGCTCGTTGATCAACTTTAGAAATGAAAACAGACATTGAAATTGCTCCCTTCAGACTGCTGGCTCTGATGCTTCATGCTACAGTTTTCAAAGAAATACTGCTGAGTGATAGCTGGCTCCGTGGTACAGCATTGGCCTCTGGACTGATAGACCTTCTAGTTAGTTTTTATATGTGTCTAACGCACTACTTTGGAGAAAGTAACACTAATTGAATCTGAATTCCTATTCAGAAGTTTAAAGATCAACAAGTCCTCCAGCCAAACAGTGATATCAGTCATTTGTTCTTATAATTTCCAACCGCATAGAGGGGTTTCTCCCAGCTTTTAAGGCCAAAAAGAGACTGCATTCATACGGGTGCAAAGCTTGGAGTTTGAGTTTGGTATGGCCGCTTTCAAAGTTTCATTTTCTCTAGCTCTTTGCTTTGATTAGGCACCAAAACTTCTTGTTAAGAAAAAAACAATGGTTTGGCCTAAAAAAAGACATCAAACACATGTTGCAAAGCTCCATTTTATAGATTTCCAGGGCACTGAGTTCCTAGCCATCTAAAAGGTGAAAACACCACAGCACATTTTATTCAAAAGGCTGCTAAATTTAAAGCATCACTATAGGTCATAACAATAACTTGCAAACATATCCTATGGCGATGGGTTTGTGTGTTTGTTTGTTTTTACATTGTACAAGAACTACGACCTTAAAAGAAATCCATATACAAGGAATTTAAGGTAGAAGTCACCAAATCTGAAGCATGTGAAAAAGCTGTTTCAGTGTAAGTGCTATAAAGAAATAAAGATCCACTACTATTACTGACGGAGATCGTCCAGCCGCTGGCCTTGCTGTGGGACCAGAGACTTGTCTGGTCACTGAAGGTGATTGAGTCTTTGCAGTTTGGGGCTGAAGAGACTTTAAGACTTTAACTTGTGTTTAATGTAATGTTTCCTTTCCCCCAGGAATACACCGCATGCCTTAAACTGCTTGTCTTTTATTTCCCTTGCATAGCCTTAAATGATACCAGGGGTGCTCCAGTAGCAGGGTGTTTAGCCTGCACAGGGTCTTTTGATTAGATTTGTTCTCCTTTCCTGCTCTGTCCAGCTTGACAGGGCTTCTGTTAAAAAAAATACATTCGGTGTTATTTCAAGCAACGCGGCGCAGAGATCCGCTTCTGAAATGAACTGCAGCACATCTGGTAGACTCACGAGCATTGTCTTGAGTGGGTGTGATCAGCTCGAGCAGCTGTAACGGAACCTGAACAAGAAGCATCCACACCCACGGCCATCCTGCCAAAACGGCTCACACAGGACCTCTGGATGTTGGATCCTGCTGGTTTTCAGGTGAAGGCCTCTTTTGGATCAGGTTTGTTGCAATGCATCAAATCATCTGCAGTTTTTGCAGCATTGTCCTACTGGTAGAGGCTGCTGCCATCGAGCAAAGTGACTCAGTATGTGGTCTGTAACAAAGTATAGTCTTCCCTCACAGGAAGACTGTTCTGGGTTTGAATCCACTACGGGGCATTTCTATGTGGAGTTTCCATGTTTCCATGTTGTCGCCAGGTGTTTATGGCTTCTCTCTGGGTATTCTGACTTTTTCCAGATTGGCGACCTGCCCAGGGTTGTACCCTATCTCTCAAGCTGTGACAGATGGGATAGGCTCCAACCCCCATGACTCTGAACAGGAAAATGGATCTGTTGGTTTTGGAAGCTTTTCTTATTTGAATAGGTCCATCATGTTGTGTAGTTGAAGCATTTAACATATTTTATATCTTAAAATAACTGGTTAGACCTGGTTTCATTTATGTACATGAACAATATTGCAGACACTTCTCAGGAAAAAACACCACATCCATAATTTTCTCTGTATTTTCTGAAATATTAGAAAATTTCAGGATATGTTCTATTTTCATGCATCTTTGACCTGCAGATGAAGACTTTATCCGTCTGTCTTTATTTTATCTTTCGCCATCTTTTCATTCTCACAGAGGTAACAAAGGGATGATAAATCCTTTCACCCTCCACCTGTGTGTCCTTCTGAAGCCCGGACGGTGTAATTTGAGGTGTCTGCTTGGTGTGAAACAGCTGAGGGGAGCAATCAGGTTTGTGGCTGATTACCTTTGTGGTGGCAAATTCACTGCGTGTGTTGTGTGCGTGTGTGTGTGTGTGTGGGTGTGTGTGTGTGTGTGTGTGTGGGGTAACAGCACCTGACATGTTGGTTGTGGCATGTGGGCTTGGCGGTTGGTTATTCAGTGACAGCTACAGGAAGGCCGGAGAGGCTCAGGCAACCACACACACCCACTCTCACACACATACACTTCTCCTGTTATATGTGAATCTTCCATCTGCTTAACCTTTAACCTTAAACCCGTCTCCTTAAATCGACCGTGAGCATTAAAAGACGGTAAATCCAGTAACATCTAGACAATTATTCTAACACCATCAGTACCAGGCAGACAGATACAAGTGACCAGCGACCTCCACATTTCAGTTTTTCTTTCCTTCAGGTAACTGCTGCACACAGCTGCACACAGGAAGCACCTTTACATGAAGAAATCCCTCAGTTTGACATCGACACAACGGCCATCAAGCAGTCACTGCACTCACTCAGGATGCTGTTGCATAATGTGAACATAACGCAGCGTGTAGCTCTGAAATATTACACAATGCAGCTGAATACAACCTCTGCACTGGATTATTATGAATACTGTGACCCTAAAACTGCAGAGCAAGAGAGTGGAGGCAAAATAATCACAAACAAAGGATGAAATGATCCTTTAACAGCTCTTTGCATGTACACCACTTGCACTGAACTGCAGGAGGATTTTTACTATGACAATACTTACACTTACCTACAAATACTTATGGGTAGCTAGACCAGAATAATAGTGTGATAGCTGATAGTCTTTACAGGAAAGAAGAAGTAATTATCCTGAAAGTAATTTTAAGCAGTGGGTAACTTGTGGGTATTTGGGGCCTACGTCCTGTAATGTTTACTGAAGAAGCTTCTCGGATGAGAGGTGAAACATCTTCAAGCAACTTAAAGAAGTCCAGACGCGTTTCTTTCCAAGCTCCTTAGACTACTGATTATGCACAATATATGTTACATTATTGGCATTGTTGATAATACCACGCATGACCCGAAGCATGGACTACTAATACAAATACACACCAAAAACACACGTGTGCCAATGTGCATCACATCTGAGGATTTCACACCCACTGAAATGTTTGTATTATAACTGATCATAAAGACTTCAATTTGTAACCACGCAGAACAATATATTAGTAGATTTATGCTTTAAAATTGCAAGACAGGAAATGAAACAACAAAAATGTAAATAAAGTGCAAGTATATTAAAAATCTGCTTGTGTAAGTCCAGTGGCAATCAGTCAAATATTTGACTTGAAAGCAGCTATGAGGAATCGGTTGTGTGAGTGTCGCAGGCAGTCTGATTATTCAGTTTAAAACTCTTTAGCAGCCCTGACTTAAAGTGCTGTTTAGCTCAGCAGGTTTAATCTACCTTGTGCAGACAACTAACAGTAAGAAAACAAAATGAGTCCCCTGGCATCTCATCCACTTACAACAATGAACTGAGAGGCCTTGACAGCCAGTCGCATACACATTTCTACACTCAGAAACATCCAACTCTTGCTAACTCAACAATGCTCAAGGTTTTCTCAGGACAGGAAATGGAGTCAGGGAGACATGGGGCTCAGTAATGCGAAGAGGTTGCGTCAAGGACTGAGCACAATGCAACAGGAAGGGAGTCCTGTGAGCCTCCTGACTGAGAGCACGTCTCCTGAAATTGAACACAGACTCTGAATGAGGGGAAAGAGCTACATGACAGGTAGTAAAACTACAAACAAGAGTTGTGGGATTACAGTTGAGACTGACTGGGAAACTACATGAAAAGAGAAAATGGAGAAAGTGCAAGTGACTAATATCTGAAGTAGCCAGGAATGCAGCTGAACTTGCAAAGTCACAGGTGTGACGCTGCTGGAACAACCTGGGAAACCCCCACCAGGTTGCTCCAGCAGAGAAAAAATAAAATAACTACATGCAGACTACTTTGGTAAAATAAATTCTAATTGTTTATTGCATTTTTATTTGTGTTCTTCCTGTTTTGTTTTTACATTATGTTGATTGGTGAATAGGACAGATTAAAGGCACGCATTTCGTTTTATTCAATCTTCCTGCACATTCTGCATTTGGATCCTCTTCTATGTCACAAAATATTCAGCAAATTTTTTTTTACATATTTTTTTAAAGCTAATGAGTAAATGATTCACATAGACACTGTGTTTCATCTTACACTCACTGTTTCCTGAAGATAAATGTTCTTTTCTTTCTGTTTGTCGAGAACTACCAGACATATTTTAGTATTTTGGATCTGCTTTGACATCTTGATGCATGCTCAATCATCCAGGTAAAGAAATCCCAAAAAGTTCATTGTGTTTATCTGGACGTAGCGTTTTCAGTGGGAGAAATGTGACTTCATCAGGCTTCCCCAAACTTATAAAGAGTACATTTGAATGATCGAAACTAGCACTACTGATGAACAAGGTTATCTGCTTTGACCTTTTAAATGCTACTACATTACTCTACTACATGTAAACAAAATGTATCTGTAAAGAAAAACAACTTATGTCATTCATCTTTTGACAACAGGCTACTAAATCATGGACTATTCTACCACAGAAGGTAGAAAGTGAAACACGGTGAGAGCCATTATCCACAAATGGAGAAAACCTTTAAGAGCAGTGAACCTTCCCAAGAGTGGTTGGCCGATTAAAATAACTCCAAGAGCTTCGACCACTCATCCAGGAGGTCACAAAAGAACTAGAACAACATCTAAAGATCTGCAGGCGTCACTTGTCTTAGTTAAGGTCAAAGTTCATGATCCAACAGTAAGAAAGAGACTGGGCAAAAATAGCATCTATGGCAGAATTCAAGGAGAAAACCTCTGTTGACCAAAAAGATCACAAAGGCTGGTTTCACATTTGCCAAAAACATCTTGATGATCCCCAAGAAGATATTCTGTGGACTCACGAGACAAAAGCAGAACTTTGTGGAAGGTTTGAGTCCCGTTACATCTGACATGAAACTGACAGCATTTAATAAAAGAACATCACACCAACAGTCAAACATGGTGGTGGTAGTGTGATGGGGCTGCTTTGCTGCTTCAGGACGACTTGCTGTAACTGATGGAACCATGAATACTTCTGCTCTTTACCAGAAAATCCTGAAGCAGAATGTCCAACCATCAGTTCATGCCCTGAAACTCAGGAGCACTTGGGTTATGCAGCAGGACAATGATCCGAAACACACCAGCGAGTCCACCTTTGAATGGCTCAGAAATGAATAAAAAAATAAAATCAAGGTTAGGTTAATTAAGGTCTAGTTAAAGTCTGGGCTTAAGTGTCATTGAGAAGCTTTGATGTGACCGTAAATGAGCCGTTTTGCTTGAAAAGCCTCCAATGTGTCTGAATTAAAGCAATTGTGCAAAGAAGAGTGGGCCGTATTTCCTCCACAGTTATGTGAATGACTCATTATCACAAACAACTGACTGCAGTTCTTCATCCAGTTAATATTGTTTAGAGGGAAATAAGGTTTTTCACACAGGGGCAGGTAGGTTTGGATAACTTTTTTTTTTTTTTAAATCTTAATGACTAAGTCATCATTTAGAACTTTCTATTTACTCAGGTCTAATATTAAAATTAGTTTGAAGAACTGAAACATGGAAGTGTCACAAATATCCATACAAACAAACAAATCAGGAATTTGTATTTCAGTCAGAGATCTTTAAAATCCTTCTGTCCGTCTATCTCCTTCCACTTATCCAATTCAGGTTGGAGTTGGGAGTTTATCCCAGTCCTATGACAGCTGGGGTGGACTCCATATAACCTCATGTAAATTCTGGGACATAAAAGGTTATCTGAAGTATTAAATGTTGTGAATTCTTTATGGGGTAAAAAAAAAAAAAGACAACTTAAGATGATTGATAACACAAAAATAAGAGAAAAACTGGGAGTTTTCGCTTGAACGCTCTCTAGACGTGATCGCCTGCATTACTCGAGATGCAGCATGATGAGCTTCAGGTAATGAGATTTCTCCCCCCCCCCTCCTGTATAAAAATGCATATATAACATTCTGGAAACAAACTCTTCAAATACAGACATCAAAACAAATGGTGAATTAAGGCACGGCACTCACTGCCTTGTTCTGAGAGCATGGCCTTGAGCTACCGATTTTTAAACTGTGCCACCGTTAATTTATGCGAAGATCTGAACTAATTCTTTGGCAACTGTGAAGCGAGAATATTAACGCGATGTATTTCCTTGTCGATGATAATGCTGCGCTCTTAATTTGAGATGTG
The DNA here is from genome assembly GCF_018398535.1 of Haplochromis burtoni. Classification (NCBI taxonomy): domain Eukaryota; kingdom Metazoa; phylum Chordata; class Actinopteri; order Cichliformes; family Cichlidae; genus Haplochromis; species Haplochromis burtoni. Next base: position 2,441,995 of record NW_024582400.1, read on the forward strand.
CGGTGTAGTCGAACATGAAATGGAAATTTGCCCCAAACTATGTATTTGTCACTGAACGTCGGATGTGGAATGAGGTTATATGCATCCTTTGCTACCCACACTCCTAAGATACAAGAAGAGGTGTATTTCTCTCACACACTTTAGGGCGTGCGTATGGAGAAAGCGTCAACTTACAGCCCCGTACAGAATATATTATATACACGTATATTTTTTTAACCCGTGCATTTGCATAGTTTGTGTATGCAAAGAGGAGCTTGTCTTGAAAAATAAGATAATCAAACAGGCAGGTTTCCCTAAAGCATCTAAAGACTCCTCTGAGGTCAGAGCGCATTTCTGTAAACATTAAATCATCACTTGATCGACATTTATTTTATATGCACTACAAAATGAAGCTGCTCGGGAAACAAAAATTGTTTAGAAAACTGTTGAAATTAATTGAAAATACAGTAAGAATAACAGCAGCAAAGGTTCTGACTAAAGTCTAGCATATGTACACTTCAGTCTTTGTTTCTTTATTCAAATAAAGCTTCGCCTCGCAGAGCTGGTGGTACTTTGCATCAAAGTCGATTGACTTTCTGTTCATTTTAACATTTTTCTACCCTTTACCTATTACGAAATCATTTCAGCACCCTTCAGTGCAAAGTGAAAGTGAGTTAAATGTCCAAGTTCAACTTTTAAAAATGATGAACTTTATGAAAAACAAAATCAACTTTGATTAATTCTATTTAAATAACATCTGAGTCCTACATAAGAGCTTTAGCTGGGTGCTTTTTTAAATGAGAGCAGCAGAAATGCATGCTAAACCCCACCCTGAGCTCCATTGGCTGTCTTTAAAATTTTAACATTTAAAAACTTCCTGCTTGAAACAAAAAAACCAAAGTTGGCTTTACTCAGGCACCATTTCTGCGCTTGAGTGTCGATGACATGCATTTCAATAAACATGGAATAGTCCAAGGACTTTCTCTAAAATCTTAATCACTTTATTTCATTTTTTAAATGTATTTTTTGTTTAATAAAAAAGTGAAAAAAGTAAAGAATATATGTCACAAAGTTTATTAATAAGCAAAAATGAACACATTTAGGCTAATAAGAAAAACAGTGATGACAGTGCATGTAAAGACCAGGTGAGGTCTGTAGATGCCTCTGTTATGTAAATACAATCCTTGATGTTGATTGGCATCTATATAGATATGTATATATAATATTATTATTATACATAAATATTTGTATATTTGGTTCTACACATTATAGAGTATGGTCACTCACCATACTCCACAGATTTTCTGTAGGATTTTAACATTTCTGCATTTCTTCATTAACAGGACATTAAGGTGCCTTAAGGTGCTTTATTTTGTAAGGTAAAGACCCTCCAATAATACAGAGAACAACAATAAGATGACCCCCCTGTGAGCAAACACTTGGTGACAGTGGGGAGGAAAAACTCCTTTTTAACAGGAAGAAACCTCTGTGGAACATTGCAAACCATGGATCAAACACCACTGACTGTTGAGCTGAAAAGAAAACCTAAAATTCCTGCACAGTTTCTGAGGATATTTTTGCATTTTGTACGTTCAGCTCCGTTGATTTCCTGTAATTGTTTTACCTTTTAAAAACTATTAGCTTTGATGGAGAGCGCTTTGTATGAATGAAACTGAAATCCACTCAAACTTTATCTCAAACTTCAGTGACTTATTTTCTGCAATTACAAAAGCTGCGTTTGAGTGTAGAAGCGAATCATCTCCAGTAGAGTTTCTGTAGAATTTTCTCTGTTTATATGGAAATGTGCAAATCCACTGACTTCTTTCAATCCAAGTTGAACTGTGAAAGTTCGGAGACAGGTTGCCTCCCACCAGGTGACCTTTGCAGTTCCAAAGTGGTTGCCTTAGAGAGTATTTTAAATTCAGGGAATTTAAAATAGAAAGTAGCTCGTCCACAGAAGGACTGGTAGCTCCCCTTACGATAAGGGTTCAGATCGCGCGAACAGGTGTGAAATGTGTGTGTTTAGTTAGTTTGTTTGTTTGCTTGTTTTAATCAATTTTAAATCATGCTTTTTATTTGTTTTTGTTTCTAATGTCTCTGTAAAGCACTTTGAATCACCTTGTTGTTGAATTGTGCTATACAAATAAATTTGCCTTGCCTTGCCTTGCCTTAACTACCAAAACAATTCAATGTAGTGGCCTGTTGCAGGGAGGGTGCTATCTCATTTTTGCTCTACTGTAACTGATCAATGTATCAGATCTTCTATTTAATGACATGAATGAAATATTTTCTTTAAATATATAACCCTGATTATATCTTAACTGGCAGGGCAGAAAACACCAGTTGCATCATTTTTAAGGCTACGTCCACACTAATGCATTTTCGTTTGAAAAAGCATCGTTTTCTCTGTTTTGGCCTCCACACTGAGACGGCGTTTTCAAAACGCTCTCGAAAACAGATACATTTGGAAACGGTGCTTTTGCGTCGCAGTGTGGAAAGCGAAAACGGAGACTTTCGAAAACGATGACGCATGTTAGTCATATGATCATAGCTGGACTGGCCATCGGGCATACCGGGCATTTGCCCGGTGGGCCGCTGGCGATTTTTTGTTTTTATGGGCCGATGGATTTTTTTTTTTTTTTAGGAAGGGTATATATAATGAAAGGTGTTGGATTGGCCAATTGGTCATGATCGACTCTGGGCTGGACCAATTACAGCCGAGGAGGCCGGATGCACCCTCCCCCTTGTTTAGCAATCACGTGATTTTCGCGCATTGCATGCCGGGAACTCGTGGCAAAACAATCCAAGTACCGCATCAAATGCAAGCATTTGCAGCACCGCAAAACGTTCATTCTCCGGTTCCAATACCTTCTTGTTTTTTCTTTGCCGCACAAAAAAGGAATGTACAAAACAAAAGGAGAACAATGCCGGTCCGTACAAAGACAGACTCGACGAAAAGGCAAAGAAAAGATACGAGGAAAAAATCAAAGGAGTGAAAGGGTCAGACCCTTATGAGCACACAGAGGGACAAAAGACGTTAGCGTGCTGCCCAACTTTCACCACGCTCAGATTTATAATTATACGGTTCTTGGAGTGAGTGCATACACTCATGAAGTTTAGTAACTTCAGGTCACTGCAACAAGCCCAGGTACAGTTTACCGACGGATGGGTGCAGGACCTTGAAATGCACCGTGTAGAACGAAAGACCATCGTACGAACAAAGGTAAGTTTACCAGTCTCACAAATCGTCGTCATAAATACACATTCGCTAACAGTTTATTAATATAACCTTTGAGCTCAACGGTAATTAATTAGTAGTGGAAATTATTTCTGGTAGCATTACAGAAATGTAGCAGTGACAATAATATTGTATGCTGTAATCGCACTGGGCAATTAGTGATACAAAACAACTGTTTTACCCTGTGAATAAAAGTATGTTTTCGTCAATGTACCATAATAACAGAAGCGAAACGCAATATTGTGTCAGGACAATTCACTATTTATAAATAAAGGAGCATAGCACGACAATTTCTGTTCAGCGCCAGACTTGCTTGTAACCTATATCACCAATTATGTTAAGAAAAATGACGCATTAACTACTACAAAACTCTGACCTTTGTGGGAATGCTTGGAGCAGACTAACCTGTGAGCTGGAGGGTTCTGAGACGTTATATTTGGTATATCCAGACCATCCATCGGCTCTTACTTCGGAAACATGGCTTAAAAAAATTTCTCTTCAACGACGTAATCCGATAAAAAAAACCAATGTCTTTACCCATCGGCTTTCCGTGGCTGTCATGCGACGGGCTGTCGCAGTTAATAATACAACAGCTTCTTGGCATTTTTTGGGTTTCTTTTTATCGCTGTGTAACTGAGTTCAATTGAAAGCCTGCGTGCGCTAGTACCTCTTGCCACAAGTTCCCAGAATCCTTTGCGGTTTTACCCCTGAATGACGTCACATTTTCAATCTTTATCCTGGTGGGCTGGTCTCTAGTCAAAATGCCCAGGCTGATTCTTTGTCCCAGTCCAGCCTTGCATATGATATAGTCATGTGACCAATTAAACAAAGATAGCAGAGGGCATTATGCAGCAGTTGTTTTGTTTGCTCTCAATTTTGACAGCCCTGTTAAAGATTAATATCAGTCTGTACATGCTTGAGGCAAGGCAAGGCAAGGCAAGGCAAATTTATTTGTATAGCACAATTCAACAACAAGGTGATTCAAAGTGCTTTACAGAGACATTACAAACAAAAACAAATAAAAAGCATGATTTAAAATTGATTAAAACAAGCAAACAAACAAACTAACTAAACACACACATTTCACACCTGTTCGCGCGATCTGAACCCTTATCGTAAGGGGAGCTACCAGTCCTTCTGTGGACGAGCTTCAGGTAGCTTTTCTTCAAATTCTTTAACTCCCACTTGCTTTTGCAACTTTGTGCTTTTGTGTTACTTGCAGCAACAACTCCACCTCACTGTTAGTCCATTTAAAAGACTCATTTTGCTGCGGCATTTCAAAGAGCCGGAAAGTAAATAAACAGCTGACAGAAATGAGGCAGGTCGAATCTTCTTGCGTTTCGCGCATGCGCAGGACTGCAACATAAGCATTTTTGGCCATTTCAGTGTGGACTCACAACTCTGTGAAAACGATTGAAAACGCTAGTGTGGACACGGAGCGTTTTCGGACAAAAACACAGTTTTCAAATCTATCTGGGTGAGTGTGGACGTAGCCTAAGTCACGCAGGTATCTTTGGAGGGCATTAAAAATGTTGCGTTGAGTTTCCGTTCTCTGTCATCAGACTACAATAAAAAGTTTCCACCTTCTTTGACAAGCTTTCCTGCAGTTCTCATCACTGGTTTGGTTTTCCACCATGACTTGTTTAGCTTACAAAAAGACAAAGGCAAGTATATGTTAAAAAAACATAATTGCATGCAGCAAGCATTGAAAAAAAAACAAAAAGGAGGGGAAATACACTGCTCTAAATGTAAATGAGACATAAACAGAAGTAAATGGTGTGTAACTACATGACAGCAGTATTTTCCCGGAGCTGCAAAACCACCCACTCTAAGCTGGAGTAAGCAAACGCTCTGAATATTTAGAAAGACTTCAAAATATTTCACCTAGGTGAACCTGTGACAGAAGAAAAAAATGTCATTTTAAGAGCCTGCGAGAGGATGTGAGTACATAACATTACGGCCACCCCGTAACCCTAATGGATACAAGCTGTCATCAGGCTAATTCCCAGGCCGCGTCATGGCAGTGCCACCCAGAAAGCGGCGGGCCAAAGGTAGCGTCACATTTCCTGCTTTCACAGGATGAAGGCTGGTGTCCTGGTGGGTATACGGTCGGTTTACATCATGCTAAATGAGGGGGAAGTGATGCGTTTATGCTGTGTAAACCTCCACTGAGCGTACAGGATGCTGCAGCTGCTTAAAGTTTACCTGCTGAATGTAAACTATGAACACCGCCACACACACACACACACGCACACATATATTTATATCCTTTCTTCACCCTCTTGTCATCTTTGTATTGTGACGTACTGCACCTGTTAAATCATATAAACTCTCCATGCTGACACATTTATAAACAGGCGTCTAATTACTGCGCAGTTCATTCTCGGTGTGTTTGTCCTTTCATACAGCTCAAACTCTGTGAAATCCATCCACCTCCCTCTCACATATATTAACTTCCAGCAGGTCTTAAAAAACCTAAAATTGCTCCAAGAGAAATGTGCCCGCTGCAGGAGGATTTAACAAATTGGGAGAAAGCGCAGATTATACATGGTTAAATGATTAAATCGCAGAGGTAGCGAGCAGAAGACGGGAGGGAGAAGGAAGAGGGGGAAAAAACAGGTCAACGTGCACCCACAGAGTGCTCAGGGGAAGGCAGGAGATAAGAGTTTATCACATGCGTATAAGCAGATACCGTTAATCCTCCTTCTGTGAGTGTTCTACATGAAATAAATCTGTGACTGACAAACTGGAAAGATAGCATTGTTTTAAAGGTGGAGGGATGCAGGGGGATGGAGGCGGCAGATAAGCGTGTAGATAATCAATTCACGCCAGGTTGAGCAGTTTCCTCTGGAAGTTGCGGCAAACCAGCGAGGCTGGCAGAAGCAGGTAGACGGGCTGTGCTTAGCTGGTAAATGTTTAGTCCTTAATAATTAATCCCACAGACTTGCCAAAAGCAAGATTGATTATTCTATTAGAGGTGGGGATCAACAATGACCTGAGCGGAGCTCTATTTCACACACTGTTTGAGTGGCGAAAATTACCACCAGTGTAATGCACACTGTTCTTTTTCTTATCCTCTTAGCCTCTGATATTATCTTAAAATATCACGGTTTTATATATGTAGTGTGAAAGATTGGGGCACGGGGCAATGAAGGAGCCGAGAGAGAAATAAAAACGGAAGCATTTTCTACTGCGTGGCGAGCTCTTAATTACAACAAATTACTGACTAAGTGGGGAGAAAGGGACTTCTTTTATATATGAGATTTTATTGCAGTTATCTGACAGACTTAGGAAAAGACTTCCTGCCAGAGTTAGTCATATTCCTTCTTGGTAATCAGTTTGTGATTCCAGCCTCCACATGCTTCTTGGAGTTGATCAGGAGGGTCTCTACGTATCTCCACAGGGATTTTCCCCACTGCTCTTTGGCAAACTTCTGAAAAGGTTTGAGATGTTTTCTTGGTCTTTTGTTCTTTCCACAAACTCTTGATGGCTTGTCCATTACAGAAAATTCACTTTGTTGTCCGCAAACCATTTTTTGACGATTTGTTTTGGATCATCATCCTAAGGGAAGGTCAGTTTCTGCCCAAGACCAAATTTTTTGAAGGACGTCTTTTAGGTTTTCATGATTTCACCAGCTTTTGTAAGATTTCCAGGTCTGTGTGCTCAAGAACAACCGCAAATCACAACTAAAGTCACCTCAAGGTGCATTCTGGTAAAGATCCTACAATAGCAGAGAGAAAGCCCAACAATCAAACGATCCCCTTTGTGCAAACACTTTGTGACAGTGGGAATTCATTATGCTAATGAATCTGCATTTGTTCCATCAAAGCCAAAATTCATTAAATATGGGCAAAAATTAGCTTTTATGCAGAAGAGAATTTGAAAAATACAGATTTTTTATCAATACTTATCAATCACATCAATCACCACTCTATCTAGCTAACAATGGCCCATCTCGGCAGCGGCCCCAGTGACCTTAAAAAGAAACTAATCAACTCCAGTCTCACAGCTAAGAATATTAATAAAATGTAGCATTGTGTTACTATAAAAATTCAGTACTACTATTTCACTTGATTTCAGCAGACAGCACTCCACACACAAAAAATCTTGAAACAGCATTTAAAAAGATTGTTTGGCATCAGTTTTTCTAACATAAAGTTCTTTATTTTTGAAACAGGGGTCTATTCTCCTCATTTATGTCTAACAAAATTCACGTAGTTTAGGATAATGCAACATTATGTGTGTCGTATGTAATCCAGTTGTTCTGAGAAGAAAATGCTGCTCAGCCATGTCTTGTAAGCAGCATTTGGTGATGGTGGGGAAGAAGGGACAGAAACAGCATGTTTTCTGTTGTACATCATGAGCTTATAGCAGCATTACTACTGGAGTGTTCAAGGTCACTTGATCCAGTCCTAACTGTTTTATCAAAAAGGAAAGTTTTAAGCCTGGTCTTAAAAGTAGAGAGGGCGTCTGTCTCCTGAATCTAAAAGCCTCTGCCTCCCATTAGAAACTTGAGGAACCACAAGTATTTTTGGAAAAGATTAAAACAATCAGAGATGTGCAGGGACAATTTAACCTTTGACAGCGTACAATAATTTGGCTAAATGAGCACAGAGTTTGTCATCTAGGCCAAGCTCTACCCACAACCCTGGTGAACACAGACGTCTCAACTGAGACCCTTTTGCAAAATCACTATTTATACCACTTTAGCAACTACTACTAGTACGTACTGCTTTGTACTGCACACAATTACTACACATCTGCAAGCCACTTAGCAACCCACCTCTGCTATCAGCTCCTTTTAATTCCGTGCCTGACTTAATGTAACATCTGTTATTGTGCCTGCTTTTTTGTGTCTTTCTTCTTCTGTTCTGTCTTTAAGCAAATAAGGCACCCGATGAGAGCCATATAGTATAATTAGCTGGAAAGATGATCCAAGTGCAGGGCATGGCAGCAGACTGAAAAACATAAAGCAACCATTTTATTGGTTTATTTAAACCTTCCAAGTAAGACAGGAAGTGACAAAGAAAACACAGGCAGCAGAGAAACTAGAAACACAACAAAACTCTATCAGGAACCTTTTAGAAAAATAAAAGTATATCACAAAGTCCTGGGACCATTGCCCAGCTCAAAATGGGCCCATAAGTTTTACACGTGTAAGGATAATTGGTCTGCCTACAGTTAAGGCAACGAGTGTTTGTTACCTTGCTTAATGTTATTTCTGGCCTTTTGGTAACTAAAATAAATTTTAAGCTTGCGTAAACCAAAACTAAAAAACAAAAAAAATGTATTAAAAATCCCAGTCCCAGTCTGTAACTGTGGTAAGATTGTTTTTTTCATCTTTTTTTTCCTCTTTTGATTATAACAAATGACAGATTTTCAATAGGTGCGATACTACACAGCCTGATTAATTCAAACCTGTTATGACTCAGATCCCGGGTCAGATCTCTGGTTGCTGAAGAACCGAGTTGACCTGCAAAGACCGTTTAAACCCACATTGGTCCCCGCGGTCGTGCCGAGTGTGCAGGCTCATATCATGAAACACTTCATAACTGTTCTGCAGCCTTGTTACGTTCTTTCCCTCCAATCCCGCCTGCCTAAGAAAGACGACAACACCAGCTTTAAAGTTATTTATTGAAGGCTCGATTGTCTATCTAGTGCCAGGATTTTTTTTCCCCTTCTTCCTCCTCTCTCTGGTTTCTGGAGGGAAGGAATTGTCCTTTGACTCCCCAAACCATCTTCAACCCCTCCAGCTTCTCTCTCAAGCTCATATCCATCCACAAAACACACACACACATGCACAAACATACACACAGGCAAAGCCACATATCAACAGGGTATCTAACCACTGGGAGGCAAGAGATCCACAGAGGTGTACATTAACATAAATACCAAATCTGTTGGAGGAGAGAGAGAGAGAAGTGTAAGGGGGGTGGTTTTAAACAATATATTCATTGTGTGCAGATGGAGGATGAGAGAGAAAGAGAAGTGTAGAGTGTAGCTCCATCTACAGGCCGAGAGATCACACACATTAGAAATGAAACACTTTCAATCTTTAAAAAAAAGGGCAGCACGTATAAATTTGCACACATCTCTGCAGATGACAGACAACACTCTGTTTTTTAAACCTTCTAAATTCTCTCAGGCATCATGTTAATGCAAATTACAGTTTACAGGAAAACAAGGCACACAACAGAGCGCCGTCCTGCTTCCCTCCTGAGGTTCGTTAAGATCAGGTAATACAATTAAAATCTAATTAAAACCACATTACGTCGCTTTTCAGCGTCGTCACTTGTGTCAAGCAGAGGCGGGATCTCTATTAGCGCGCTCGCAGATGTGATCCGGTACAGGTGACACAGAAACACTCGCTGATGTATTCAAACAAACAAATAGAGGATTATAATGTGTCTAAATGTGGTAAGCAAGGCTGAGGTCATGTTTACATGAATTGCTGATGCGGAGCAGCATTTTTATGTCTTTTCTGCACACACGCAGATGTCGTCATTCAGCAGGTGTTCTCCAGTTTGCTCTAAATGTCAGTTTTAAAACCACAAAAATAATTGAAGACTAGAGTTTGTTTGGTTTTTTTTTAGTAATGGCTTGTTGAGCTTATGTCATTGAATTTAGTGCTGAGGTGAAAATCCTGCATGAATGCATTGGTTTCTTTTTTATCTTTTCTTCAGGTAACATATATTGGACTGCAGTGCATTATTACAATGGCGACCCTTTATAGTAGGAAAGTGAAAACAGTCCTTATCACATTGTTTTATATTATAAAACAGAATAATATAATAGCTTAACGCTAATGAGGTACAGACATATACTGCATAATGAAAACGTAAAAAGGTAAAGTTAAGCCACTTCGTAATACAGCCCATACCTCTTAGTTTAAAATGGAGGCATTTTGTTTGCTTTAAAGTACAAAGTATTAAAGTATACTTATTATGTTTTTCAATATGGTTGCTATGGTGGAATCTGACAGTTTTTTTTCTATTCTTGACCCTGTATGGTGTCTTAATATGGCAATGTGGTCATGTCTGTTAAGGATGGGCTGAAATCTGAAGAAGACTGGCCAAAGTGGCTTGTTTCAGACAGAGGATGAACTTAGGGGCTCCATAAGCAGACACTAGCAGATAAAGAGGGATTATTTTGAACTGTGAGCCATGCAAAGCTATTCCATAGAATCAGGGGTGGAAATAAGCCGACTTTAAACAAGGTTATGTAATACTTTGCGGCATTTTCACTGAGGTTTAACATCCTTGGATGATTCAAGAAGAAAGTGCAACTCTAAGCAAGGGGAGCTGCAAGTATCTTATCAAAAGTGGAGAGGGTAGACCGACATGCAACTCTTTTCAGTTTAGTCCATCAGTAACATCCTGCTAATAAATGGACACCTATAAGTTTATTTTTTGATTCTTAATGTTGGCCAGAACAACACCAAAAAGAACATCTACCTATCTACACGTAAATAAAGATTAATTAAAACTTTAAATCATGAAAAGCTACTCTAATCCAGTCCAATAATAAGAATATTGAGCTGGAAATGTGCAGAAAAGTCCCCTTTAAGCACTTCACCGAACCCTTAAACTCTGTAACATTACAAATGGATAGATAAACAGAAAGCAGCTCAGCTAACTTTCCCAGGACATTAAGAGCCTCCAGCTCTTGTTCTCCTCCACCTTAAATCCATTTAGCTGCTCACAAAGTCCCATGTGAAGCCAGTTGGTCCTGCTCTGTCATCACCTCAGCGACAGCGCTCTCATACATTTCTAGAAATTAGCGGCATTATGCAGAATCGGGTAACAAGCCTTCAGTTCCCATTGCCTTGATTTAGCCCAAGAGGAAATTTACAGTGATAGCTTAACCGAAAGGCTGACAAGCTGGAGGGAACAAGGAGGCTCAACAGGGCATGAAGCCTGAGCCACTTCCTCTTCTGTCTGTCTATTTGTTTGCCTTCATTCTTTTTCACATCTTTCTTTCTCCAAAAGAAAGCACAAACCTGGAGCGGACTGTTCCAAATGAGCTGCATTTGGGTGAAAAGCATTTTCTTCTTTCTTATTTCATAAGAAAGAACACATCAAACACACATTACATCTACAGCAAAGCTGAAAGGAAGTGGTTTGTTTAAGGGCACTCCAGCAGGGCAGATATCGCTGCTCATCTATAAATGTGGAAGCACGTTTTAGTGATTTTCTCTCTCGCTAAACATAGTGGACAGAAAAGCAAGCCTCTCAGGTGTGATGGCATCAGCCGCGTCCTCGCTTCAGACGCGACGGCGGAAACCGAACCTGACGTCGCAGAACTGAAAAGTAATTAGAGGCGGCGACGCCGCGCTCCTTTGGCTGACACCAAATCAATGCAGTTTTTCCGCGTTATCAATTAAAGACGTGTAATTACAAGCGTGGAGAATTGCCTCTCACAAACAGTCAAAGCTGCAGACGGCCCTTCACCGCCGGCTGGCTCCAGAGCCTCTCCTTGTCCGTCTGCACCTTGACCCCAAATGTCACGAGTGACATCCTGGAGCCGCAACGAAGGGTTGTTTATGGATTTTATGGCACTTGCTCCAAACACCTGAGCGATAAACTCAGTGTAGCATGCAGCATCGAAACGCTGTACACTTGGTAGCGAGCCAAAGTGCAAAATGTATTACTCGAGAGCCCAGCTCCCAATTGGAGCCAGCTGGGTTTGAACCATTAGCCGATACAAGCAAAGACAACCTGGTTGCCGAGCGCGCCGACACTCCTGGGTAAATGAAACAGAGGGCTCTACACTGCTACTCCCCCCACTCACTCACCCTCCCACTCCTCCCTCCCTCCCTACATCCACCCCTACACCCCGCGGCCTCCCATCAGCACCTGGGAAAATGGATTTGAAACGAGGGCAGCTCCCCAGCCCTCTCCCCCAAATGAGCAGATGGAGGCTTCCGCAACGATTATCACCACATTACCTGGGAGTCTGTTGACGAACAAGAACAATACAGGCGCTGCTAATAAACCCCAATCAAACATGACACCCCCGCTAATGTCGCTCACTGCTCTATCCCTACAAGGCAGAGCTAGTCACACTGATTCGTTTTCATCACAGTGCCCAGCTACAGCTGCATTCTCTTCTGGCTGCGGAGAAACAGTAGAGGTGATTTCTTTCATTGCCTTAGATCCTCTCATGTTGGAGTCATCACTAAGCTTCCCCTTAATTTGCAGTCATTATGGTTTTCCTCACTTCCTGTCATATATGTATGTATGCTGCTACAGTGGTGGATGCTCACACTAAACATGGGAAGAGTTTCACAAAACGACATCAGTATATGTAAATGTAATCCCCGTGAGACTAGAGTGGAGGCTTTTAAACACTGTTTCTGTCATAGCAAGGTAATGTGCTCATTTCAGGATGCCCCACCCACATGCTGTTCAAATATATGTCTGCAGAAAAATTTGAAGGTAACTTTTTCAGGCCTGCCCCCCTTTAAAATCTGAATATCAGCAACAAAAAGGGATGTGAGTTGAATTTTAGCAAGAAAAAGTCCACTGTACTTTGCTTCGAAGATGACAGTTTTTTCTGCAAAGACTCACACCAAGCTGTAGTGAAACTTGAATAAGTGCAATGCATACCAGAAATCAGAGAACTTTTGCATTCAAGGTAAAAGTTGTGTCTTACTCCAGCAACCAACAAAGTCAAAATGTGCAACATTTACTTTGAAACCAAATGTTCTCCATTTCTGGTTTCACAGTCTTCACAGTTTCACTGTTGCTTGGTAAATAGTTTACAAGTTGGCAACTAAGGATGAACACCAGAAATCTGCTAGTGACCCAAACAATTACAAGTAGGTATTTGGTGAACCACTGTATGCCTTTTTCAACCAGTTTGAAGTTGATAACCTCCAACAACCAATCACCAAATGGCCACTTTTCCCTATTGACCAGTTGTTACTAACGGGATTTCTGACCGACCTGCATGAAAGAGTCACCAGGTCCAGGGCAAAATCCAACCCACCTGTTTACCTTGAGCACAGACCCTTTAAGCCCCACCTGCAGTTGTTTGAGTTGTTCACACTGTGACAACTGCTATCCTAAACAGAGGGTGTCCTTCAAGCAGGAGGACCTAAACTGGCTTGAGGACTCACACCAAGGCCCAGGATAAGTTAAATGTTCATTAGTATGTTGTTCTTGCCTACTTATCTTTAACTTGTGTTTGTATTTGGTGAAATCTAGGGGTAAAAGTGTTGCTAAATGCAAAATGCTATATCAGAAGGGTAAATCTAGTAATCCATCCATTCATTGTTTAAACCATTTATCATTTCACGGTCACACGTCTTTGTTCTTCTTAATTTAATTCAGTTTTTTTCTCTTTTATGTCTTTTTTTATTCTACTTTTATGTACATTTTGTGGTAGCTGGCATTGTTTAAACACTTAAAATAAACACCATTATTGGTTTAAACTGTGAATCATGCAGAGATATTCTAGTAGAGAGCATTTAGACTGCCATGAGCCTGAAACAGCTCGATAAACCTTGTGTGTACATGCACAGCTGATGTTGATATGACCCTTTTTATGTCATGTGAAATTTTCTAAATGTGGTAAAACGAATGTTGCCTCTGAATATAATGGAGTTGTGTGTACATGCAGAGGTTGATGGAGGTTTCTGGCATGTGGCAGATGCACATTTCTCTCCCCAGACTTCACACTTCTTTTCATATCTCCTCTTTTGTTTTACTGTTAGTGCTCAGTTTTCTCCCTCGGGGAGTCTGGCCCTCTCTCCCTGTCTCTCTCATGCCTCCTTTTTTACCCAAAAAAGCCCAACTGTAACAACAGTGGTCTCTAAACAACGCAGGGATTCCAGACGACTGACCTCAGCACTGCTTGTCCACCGCTGAGATACAAATATTTACCCCTATCGCGTTCATCTCAGCAGCGAGGGCCCCTGATTGGGCCTCGCTTGGCTTGAATGCCCCTGGAAAACAAATCAAACTAGGTCTCGTTTTGTCTCTTTTCCTTCTCTTAAACCAACATGAAGACACACACGTCAACACACTGAGCCAAGCGCACTGCAGTCAACATAAATCAGACAGGCTTCTTGCAGAACTTTTAAGAGTTTGATCTAAAATTTGGAGTTTTAACAGATTTACTGGGCGCCAAACTGGGCAGAACACACATCTGAGTGGATGATAATGCACAAAAGGATCCAGCATGTGTTCCGCCAGTGGCCTTTTTTTTGTAATAAACTACCAAATTCCTCACTGAGACACTGAAGTGAAGTGGTTGCACACAGTCACCACAAGACTAAGGCTGCGTCCACACCAATTTGAACCTCATGTGTAAAGCACAACCCTCTCATTCATGCTGATGAAGCCAGGCTGGAAACGAGGCTCGGATGCCACCACAGGGGGCTCTGTCAAAACAGTGCAACAAAAGTTCCTGTTGGGGGATTTAAACCTAAACCTCGGGGTCACGGCGAGCAAAGGTCAAACTGTTGCGACCATGATATCTTCTAGACTCGACTGTCTCGTTGCATTATTAAGAGTCGTGCAGTGTTTTGGCTTCTGTTAAGCCTCTTAACGTGTTTCTCTCTTTCTACAACTGGACTTCCTGGATTGTATTTCATCATCAGGTCCTCCTGCTCGGTGTTACATCAGCGCTGAGGGTCTCTCTGAGTCTTCTGTGATACGATAATTAATTGCTACACTTACAAGAAGTTGGTTGGTTTTCCAGTTGAAGGAGATCAAGTCTGGCACAATCACGGTGCAATGAAGTGAAAAGTTCAGACATCCCTAAGCGCCTCATATCTAAATCACGCTAAAAACTGCAGTTCCTCTAACAGCCACTCGAAGCTTCCTTCAGAGGCTTCCCCATAGTCTCCCATTTTAAAATCCCCAGTTTTACAGGAGAAATAGACCTGCTTACATTCTGCTACAAATAACAGTTTTGATCCCTATAGATAATCTTCCCCTTCATAAAACTGTACAGGGGTTGAATTTTTAGTTTTAATCATTTGAATTTTCTCTCTAGCTCAAAAAGGTTGAAGAGTACAGTAATGTGTTGTGTACATGACAACATCTAGTTCAGACAGCAGTACCTTGTAGAGGCAGATGGATGCTTCCTCTTTGCATGATGCTTTTTTGTGTTTGTTCCCTTTAGAGATTTTTTTAAGGCCAGATGCATTAAAAAAAAAGACAGGAACCAAAGATGGCAGAACCGAAGATGTTAAGATTTTCATTGGGAGACGAGATGGTTTGGACATGTGCAGGCGAGACATAGTGGATATAGTGGACAAAGGAGGTTGAACACGGAGCTGCCAGGGAAGAGAAAAAGAGGAAAACTGTGGAGACTGTTGTTTTGATGTAGTGAAAGAGAACATGCAGACGGTTGGTGCAACAAAGGAGGATGTTAGGGAGAGGGGTGTGATGGAGGCAGATGATCTGCAGTGGCGACCCCCAAAGGGAGCAGCTAAGAGAGGAAGAATTATATGTGCAGGTAACCAGACTTACATCTGACGCTGAATTACATCGATTATATTTTTCTTAATCTATGAAAAAGAAAAGTTACTGTGGTCTCGTTGTGTATATGAGCTGCATAGTATCAAAAGGTAATTTCTGGCTTTTATATTTCACAGTGATGATTAATTTTTATCGGTCTCAGCTGAGGTGGTGTGTGTATGTGTGTGTGTGTATTATGACCTCTCTGCAAACACCAGACATGTTCTTTACCTGTCTCACAGATTTTTTTTT
>NW_024582400.1:2457953-2467270 GCF_018398535.1 Haplochromis burtoni
CCCCCCCACCCCCCACCCCTTTAAAAAAAAAGACTGTATTTTTCACATCTGGGTGAATTGGACAAATCATCCACCGTAAAAACCACCGCTAAGGGTCTGAAGAAGCCCGAGTACACAATATATTCCTTTTCAAAGCACCCGCTACAGTAGTTTGTGTTTGACACTGATCAAGCATAATCATCAGGCGGTCAGGGTCTATGTGTGTTTATGTGTGTGAAGAGCACACACTGACACACACAAAGACCATCGCCCTCTCTATCTTCCCAGTACAAGTAGAGCTAACCACTCCAGGGAGCTGGAGACTCAATTAATGACATACATACAGCACTTGCAAGATGTCAGGAAAGAAGCACACAACGGCACATATGCACATTAAAGGCTGTTTTATATAGCATATCTGTGTGTGTGCAGCTGTGTGTGTGTGTAGCTCTTGAACTCCAGGGCATATAGTGTAATATGCAGGCTAAGGCCCGTATGTTCTAGTGGATTATCAGCCTCTGAGTTTTAACACAGCCAATGAATAGCACCCTCTTATGTACTGAAAATTGTAATTTAAAATTCAAACCAATTCAGAGAAGAAATGGTGGAATTTGTTATGTTTATGTCATTTATGAATTTGACTTAAATGTGAGTTTTAAAGCAGGAATGTCTGGAGATAAGAAATACTGTTGAAAACTGCAGTTCATTGAGTGGCCACTTGAGGCTTGAACTAATAGCGAGTCAGTTGGAGTCCCATGTTAAAATGTCCAACTTTAAAACAGATATAAACATGTTTACAGCTTAGTACAAAAAACCCCAAATGTCTCTGTAGATAAATTCATCTTTGCTACAAATATATATAGAAAAAATTATGTAACTGATCTTAAACCCATTAAATGTGCATCATGGCTTCAAATTATCTATTAGCAGCAAAAGAATGTAGTGGTTTTCATATTTGCAGACAGCTGCATCCACACTGGAAATGAGTGGCTCATCGTGCATCACTGTGATGTTGCTAGCAGACGGTCCAGGTTCTGGTTGACAAGAACTTTAATTACCATTTGTCAATCAAAGGTCTCCTACATTCTCATTGGGATTTGGATCTCTGGTAAACTGGTTGTTTCGCCTCATCATTTGATATCCCTAACCGTCCATAACTTTCTATAGTCTCCCGTAACAGCAGCTTAAAGTGTGGATATACCTTTACAGGCAAAAGCTCTCCAGTTGGATCCCAGGAGAAGGCGCAAATCTCTTTGGGCTTGCCTCAGGAAGGACGTCCAGTGTAAAGATCTGCCAAAGCAAATATACAAAGAAATAAGTGAGCAGCTAAAAGTAGCTTGTTCTTCAAGTCATCCACTATTATGGGTGTGGCTGCTTTGAGGAAATGGTGGATGATCGCTGTCTCCTGTTTGAACTCCGCCAACTTGAGTAACAGAACTGTATCTATCAACCATGCTGGGGTGTTACTGATTTTTGCAGTACTAATAACTAGTAATATGGCTTCCTGTGCTGTTAGTAAGAAGTTTATGCTCCAATTTTATTTATATAGCACTAATTCTGAATAACAGTCACCTAAATTGCTTTACATTGTAAGGTAAATATTAGAGAGAAAACCCCAACAATCAGATGCCCCCACTGAGGTAGCACTTGGTGACAGTGGGAAAGAAGAACTCACTTTTAACAGGAAGACACATCCATTAGAGCAGGCTCAAGGAGCAGCAGCCATCTGCCGTGACCAGTTGGTGTTGCAAAACATTAAATAGAGTTAGCTGATAACTTAGCTGGCAAATGTAGAGGCTTCTGAAAAGATGCTATTAATCAAGACTCCCACCCAGGACCGCAAACCAATGACTGAAACAACGTTCTCACAGGTTTAGGCAGAGCTGTCCACACCACAAAAAGAATGTTTACAAATTTTGAGTTTTTCTCTGAAAATATTGACTTAGAAAATGTATTTTGTCACTGATAAGCCCTTACCATGGTCAAGAGACAAGAAGCCATTAGCAGCATCTCCAATATAGAAACAGTAATGTATACAGCTTACCTTTCCTTACAAAACCTCCGGGTCTAAGAACAGAGCATACTGTATTGGCAGCTCTAATAATCTTGTGGTCTAACAGTAGAAATGGAAGAAGATTGGGGCTCTAAGAGAATAACAGCAAGTTCATACCAGTCCAATAATAATTCTGACTCAATCGTAATGTTTTTATTAGCTGTGAAATGCAGTTACACTTCTTCTGTAAATACGTTCTATTTTGCTAGCCAACTAAGACATTAGGGAGATTAATAAACCTGTAATCCCTGGAAGTTTGGTGAGATAACGTGTCCTTCTTTTTTCCAAACTGCCAAAGTTAACTCTCCATTTCACACCTCTGTGGTCTTCCACCCACCGAGGCCTCATCTCCACACTCGCACACTCTGTCTGCCGTGGCTTAGGCACGGTCAGCTGCAGCTGACGGGTCGTCACTTGGAGGAAGACGGTGGCTGCTCACAGATCCCGGGGTCAAAGGTCATTCCTGTTCTCCTGGCAAAAGGTGAGAGGAGCAGAGCACGGGTCAGTGGTGCTGAAATCTCATTTAAGAGACTGACCCCGGAGGGCCAGCCTGAGTCGGTCTGACGCTCAGAGGCGCCGTCACTAGGGATGATGTATAGGTTTGGCCCGACAGAGGAGCGCGACGCATACGTGCACACACCTAGTCTTACAGGCGCTGACGCACAGAGCTTCAGAGCATGTCGGTTTGGCATCTCATCTCTTATTGGATGAGATAAAAACCTGTGCTGAAACTGGGAGGTTGCAGCAGCAATTAATAACAAAGAAGAAAGAAAACAGGGATACAGATAGGAATAAAATCCTACACACAAGATAACGTGAGCATGAAGAAGGATAAACAGGAATGGGTGGGTCACAGTAAAGCAGAGCAGCAGAAAGACTCATTATCAGCAGACTGAGATGAAAAGGAAATACAATGAATTGCTGCACTGCATGCAGCTACGACTTACAGGTAAAGTGAATAATACTGATGGATATTATTACAGTGCAATAATTTGCTGGAAAAATGTGGATCCTTACACGTAAACTGAATGTGGGTCAATTTATGTGGACACGTACCAGTCACCTAAACAGCGCTACCGACACCCGCTCCCTCAGGAAAACAAAGAATTCAATTCAACCCCTAAAAGAGAAAAAACTGAGCAGGAAGAAGAAAAAGAAGCCAAAACTCCTTATCCCAGCCTCAAAATTCCTCAAATCCTCATCCCAATGCTTTGCCTTACATACTGTATTTCCACGTGTCTTTGCACTGCAAAAATGAGGGGTGGCTCAAGACTTTTGCACAGTACCGTATATATGTCCCGTTCCTTTTACCTCAGAAGTCTGACCCGTGAGCGACATCACAGTGGATCTGACCGTCTTCCAGGAGTATTAATCGCCACACAGCAGGCTTGATCAGTTATCTGTGTACAAGCTGAGTGAGCTGAAAATACACAGTATAGATTACAAATCCTGTTTATGCAAACTGCTGACATGCTGGATGGCTGGTGTGGCTTCTCCAACATTCCAAGTAGGACTTGAAATCGTGACTGGAAACTCGGGTTTTCCAACTTCCCAGCTGATATGGAAAAGTCTGGTGTGCTCCTGCAACCTTTCTGCTCTCCTGTGCCTTTTCCTTTTTTGATTCTGGTTTTGTTGGGATTCCTTTCTTCCTGTTTGGGTCCTTTAGTCTTCCGCTCCCACACATCTTTATCCATGCCCACTTTACTGAGACTTACATATCTGCTTGACCTTCATAAATCTGCCCACACCACTTATTTCCATGACTTAATTAAAACAAACAAAAACACTAATATTAATAACAATTTAACTAAAGTTAAACATTTATAATTGTTGTTTGTCACTTCTTTTAATAATAAGATTTCCCAACACTGAGCACATACATAACTTACGCTTGGTTTATAATCAGAAGGTTTTTCTTTGTTTTTTTTCTTGTCCTTTGCAGTTTAAATGTGTTTTAGATCTGAGGACTTGACGCTCAATAGCAGCGTAGAACTTGATGTAAGGTGGCAGATTATGGAGCCAATTGAGATAAGTTGCAGTGATAAATTTCAGGTGACAGGCTAGATACGCTCATTGTGTTCCTTTTCCTTTTTTTTTCCTTCCCCCTTTTATCTGCGAACTCTTGGTCGAGTGCCAAGTGGAATCAAAGCATCGAGCAGCCGAGGAAGTGGAGGAGAGAGTCAGTTTGTGAACAGTCTGAATTTGAGCTCCTCCAAAGTTGAGATTTAGTTAGGCTTCGTGCATTTTCTACTCTTTCACAACCTCCGCCTTTATCCCCCTCTCCCTCCCTCAATTCCTGTCTTTCTGTCATTCTCATGCACCACATGGCCTCCTGCATGCCATTTGTGTTACTTTCTTGAGTTATTGCGAGAAGTGCGAGTGTCGAGGCGAACAGAAGGGAACAAAGACAGTGAGATGAACCCCTCATCGATCTTCGTATTGAGAACATCTGCCCCAAACCTGAGGGGGGTTAGCAGACTAAGTGGAAGTGGTGCGAAGTTGCAAGCAAACCAAGCAAACCGGAGTTCAGGTACAAGCTGATGTCTTGCATACAACTAATAATGCAACGGTTAGTAGTTTATGAAGTACACCCGTTCAACTTGTCATTAACACAAATATCTAAGCCAATCACACGGCAGGAACTCAGTGCATTTAGGCAGGTAGACACAGACAACATGACCTGCTGAATTCCAAACTGAGCATAAAGATAAGGAAGGAAGGTGATTTAAGTCGTGTGGCATTGTTTTTTAGTATTTTTAGAAACTGCTGATCTGCTGGGAAATTCCCACACAACCATCTCCAGGGTTTACAGAGGATGGTCAGAAAAAGAGAAAATATCCAGTGAGCAGCAACTCTCTGAGTGAAACTGTCTTGTTAGGGTTTGAGGAGAAAGGTCAGGATCCTGACAGGAAGGCCCTAAATAACATGCAGAAGAGCCTCTCTGAAAGCACAACACCTCAAACCTTGAACCGGATGGGCTACAGAAGCAGAAGACCGCACTGGGTGTCACTTCTGTCAGCTAAAAACAACAAACTGAGGCTACAATTCACACAGGCGCTTCAAAATTAGACAACAGAAGACTTTAAAAAACTATACTTCTATTAACCTACATTAATCTTTACAATAAAAAAAACAAGAGTCAAATATATTAAAGAAGACATACAAGTTTGGAAGTCTGTGACAAACTCGCATTTTAACCACTCAAACAAAAAAGTCTTTTTTTCTACAGCTCAGCTTGTTTCCTCCCATAAACTCCTCATTTGTATCTTATTCCAGAGGCTACAGTGAAGAATGTTCAAACACAAATATTTAAAGTCACATCTGATGTCAGTAACTTAGAATAAAAGGCGTGCAAATTCACAGATCTGTCTTATAGACATTTACACATAAAAACCACTGTGGAGGAGGCGGAGAAGGGGGGAGCGATCCAACTCTGCACCCATGGGAGCAGATATCAGACCACAATCCAGCGTAGCCACAAAAAAGATTAGTTTTTCAGCATGAAAGGTTTAATGGTTGTAAATTCTGTGGACAAACTTCATGAACCCATCTTTGGAAGCTGCCACAGCTCTTCTGCAAAGCATAAGGAAACTACCATAAGCACAATTAGAGAAGGCATTTTGAAGGAAAGCGGGCTGTCTGGAGAAACAAGTTAAACCACTTCATCAAAGAATAACTCCTGGAATGCATTGAAATCACAGATTGATGATATCTAGGAGTGTAACAGTATCCAGTGGAGGGGTTTTCTTTTAACTGCCAGCTGCTGAAGTTTTGCGGTGCAGCTGTTATTAAATAAATGTCCCATCCTAAGCTCCGTATCAGGATGGCGTGAAGATCAAACACAGGGGGCCCATTCAAAACCTGCCTTAATTATAATAGGAGGAGAGCCCAAGCTCAAATATTTATCAAATCGTAATCCTGACGCTGTATCCGCTTCACACGAGACGAGCACTGATGGACCTGACAGCTTCCCTCTCGCCCAGGCGCCGGACGGGAGCATGTGCAGTCTGAGCGCAGCCACATGTGGGGCTGATTATGAGGGGCCGAGTGTTTACGGTGGACCCAGATGTTGGGTGTTTAACATGGCACGGGCCGAGCAGCGAGTTTTGACAGCTCGTGGTTCAGCTCGACCTACACTCTGGTTGTCGGGCCGCTGAGACAAAATGTCAAACACGCAGATAAGGGCCAAGTAAATGTGATTACAGCAATTCGGCTTTGCCGCTGCCCAGCCAATCTGTCCAGCGTCGGTCAACACCTCTCCTGTGTTTGGAGGGAAACATCCAAGGCTGAAGGGCTTCCTGAAAACCACCCACTGGTTAAAGTAAAATGGATGGATGAATAAATAGACGAGTAATATGTTAAAGGAGGGATCGTGCAAGTGTGATTAGCTTGACACATATCAGTCGATGAATGAAAGAGTGTTGGGAGGCAAGGAAAGAAGCATAGGATGAAAGGTAGAGTAACTGATGAATGAAAGAGTGCACCAATCGACAGATGAGAAAAGCAAAAGGCAAGAAAGACAAAATATAAAGAAAGAGTTGGAAGTGTGTCATTAGCTTCTGGATAAATGAAGCAAGGAATGAATGCAAGATTTTGAGAAGCGCACAACTCCAGGGCTGGGAAATAAACCTAATGTGGAAGTGCTCAAATCTGCAGTTCCTCTGATGGCCACTAGAAGCTGCTTTCAAAAGTGACTCAGTCTCCATAGACACCCAAGTTAAAACTTTACAGCAGAATTAAGCATGTCTAAAACCTGTCACATTAACAATAAACTCCTTTACAACAACCACCGAACCAACCATTACCTTCCGCTGGTCCGAATCATGCTAACGGCAGTCTAAGTGGGGGACATTATTCTCCACAGCCACACTTTCCAGTTCCTCCTGAAGGTGTCTCCTCCCAGAACACCTCCAAAGGTGACATCCCAACCAGACGCCCAAACCACCTCAGCTGGCTAAGGGCAGGGTAACCTCACCTGGAAGCTGGAAATCAGGGCCCTCTTTTGAAGCCAGGGCCAGTAGAGAAGCTCGAAGGTGAGCGACTGTTGGTAAGGCCTGTCTTCATTGGGCTTGGTCTACCACTCATTGAAAAAATAAAAAAAACATGGCTCCACAAACATGTATCAGTTTGTGAATATGGGGACTGGGCATGTAGACTCTCAGCAGATTCTTCAATTTTTTTTCACATTTTTTGGTAAATTTTTATATAACCTACTAAATTTTACAGGTGCATTTGATTTCACTGACAAGTGGATGCTAACACAGGTGACTGGAGTTAATTCTCAGCCATTTCTCATGGAGCTTTCGGGGACATTGGTGCCTTTTTTGCAGTCGTTTGACAAATAATAGATTGTGCTGTGTGGTTAATTGTACAAACATCCTGTCTGATAGGTCTGTGCTCCGGTTTTTAACATTTTTATTTATTTATTAACTTTTTTTGTATTGCACTAATCAGCAGTCACACACAGTCTGTGGATCTACCCTGCTAACAAAGCTTAGTTCACTGGCCGCTTTCTGGCTCCAAGATGGCATTGACTAATATACTTAACTTGAGGCTTCACAAACATTGTGATGTCAGAGAGGCCATGTCCCTCTTTAATACACAGTTTATGAATTTATTCATTTGAATAACAGAAAGAGGGACTGGATGGATGAATGATTTTGCAGATGCAAAGGAGCAAAGATGGGGAGAATGGTGGACGGATGGAAAAAGGGAACAAAGAATGTCAAAAAAAAGTTTAATAAACTGTGGGCAGTGATGTAGGTGGGAAGGACGGAGAGAGGGGGTGACAGAAGGAAATGAACCTGCTGACAAATAAATGAGTGAATGAACAGACAAATTAATTTGGGGGCAAAAAGAGGATGATTGTAAACTAGTTTCTGGCTGTTAATCAGCTTCATATGTGAGATGCTTATACCAATCTGTATCGGTGGTGGCATAACCAAAGGCCTAGTGCTCCCAGAGCAGTCATTCAAGTTGATTGGCCAGCCGCTGACCCATTCAGAGTTTCCACCAGTCACAGTCAGGAGTTTACTAAGCAGCATTTGCTCCATCCAGTAACTTTTTGTTTTAATTGTGCATCCCAAATATTTAACATGTAAGGAAAGGTACGTGGCCACTAACAAAAAGACTAGCTTCAACGCTTTACTTAATAATTGACCACCAATAACCACCTTTATTCTTCAGCACAGTCTGAACTCTCTTAGGCAGCTTTCTTGTTATTTCTTTAAGTAGTCTTCAGGAATAGTTCTCCAGGCTTCTTGAAGGACATTCAAAGCTCTTCTTTGGATGTTTCTGTCCTTTGTTCTGTTCTCTGTCAACATGATCCCACACTGCTTCAATAATGTTGAGGTCCAGGCTCTGGGGAGGCCGATCCATGACTGATAGTGCTCCACTGTGTGTTTTTTCTAACCAGGTATGATTTTACTGCATTGACAGTGTTTGGGATCATTGTCATGATGAAAAATGAAGCTGTTGCCAATCAGATGCTTTCCAGATGGTATTATATGGTGGATTAAAGCCTGGTGGTATGGTCTGTGTTCATAATTCACCAATTTTGACAAGATCTCCAACATCACTGACTGAAATGCAGCTCAAACCATGACAGACCCTCCACCATGTTTTACAGATGGCTGTAGACACTCACTGCTGTATCTCTCTCCCGGCCTCTGTACGTGGAGGATCTGAAGCAAAGGATCTAAATGATCTGAAGCAAAGATTTTGATTGATTGATTAATCACTCCATAAAACCACAAAATGTCATCCCTTGAGTTAGATGGCTTTATTGTGGTTAGGTAATTGATGGGCTAGCATTAAAGTGTTAAAGTGTTAACAAGCAAATAACATTCCTCTTCTTCATTACACCAGAAATGAAGAAGTTTTAAAAAGGTTTGCCTCACCAATGCAGCCAACACATTTCAACATAATCGACTTTTTCTTTCTTTCTTCAAACCAACTGCTTCTTTGTAGCAGTTAGTTTGCAGATAAGTCTCCCTCTTCATGCAAACTACTTGGTTGCTATTGTGATTAAAGCAATTGCAAGGAGATTTTCAGCACTGTCTATCTCTTTGTGACAAATATCAACTAGTGACAGCAAGCAGCTTCCCACAACCACCATCCAAGGGACACACATTATTCCCTGGCAACCACTGGTTACCAGGGGTCTTTGACCGGTCTCTAGTACTTCTATCCATTTGATGAAGAAAAACATATTTTATGCTTTAGTAAATTAAGTTTAACAGCACATATCTGTTTTTTGTTTTGTTTGGGGTTTTTTTTTGGGGGG
>NW_024582400.1:2467290-2484735 GCF_018398535.1 Haplochromis burtoni
GAATCCAGATGGTTTTCCTGGAAGCCTCGTTTTTTGGGTGAGCTGCATGTATGTCTACACTGCTATTGGAAATGTTTAAAAATCAGCACACAGAACCTTCAGTTGATTAAAAGGTATTTGGAAATTGGTGTATTGTTTGGTCTGCTTAAACTCTGATATAATGAGAAGACGTTAGCTGATATTATGCTCCAGAGTGAATGCGATTCCAGTGAATCAAGCCATCAACCTCCATTTACCGCTGTGACTCGATGACTCAGGTAAGTTAAAAACAAAAGGCAGATAACTCTGAGTGTCTGTGGGTTCACGGGGCGTCACACATTTCAGAATATGTTGCTGTCAGTTTAATATTCCTGGCCTGCGGGGAGGTGAAGATCAGGTGACTGGGGTATAAATAGGCCATCGGTTCATCTCGGCCGACTCGCTGACAGGATCAGAGTGACTGAGGACTGACTCTAATGTCACTCGAAATCAGGACAGTTGTCGCTGAGGGACCCTTCGAGTCGGCGGTGAGCTTTCGGCGCGTCCCCTGGATGCAGACGCGGAGAATGAGGTTTACATCTGTTTTCTCTGAAGTGATGGGGAGGTCACTGGGATCGGGCCCGAGGGAAGGTCAAAGGGCCAGCAAGGAGGTCTGGAGGTACGGGAGCAGGCAGCCGTTTCACCGCTGCTGCTTGAGGCGGTGCATACCTGAACAGATGTAACTGCCAGACTCAAATATACATGAATGTTTCTGCAGGGTAAATAAACACAGAGTACGCTTCAGTTTACAGGAAATCACAATCCCTGAAGTGCACGCCTCAGATCTGGTCTGCCAGTTTAGCATCTAGGTAAACAACTACCCTTCTTTTAATTCATTTTTAACCACTTTTTAACAAGGTACATGTGAGCAAATCCACATCCACAGCGTTGGCCTGGGGAAATATTTGCAGGAGGTGAGAGAAATACACCGTTACAGCTGGAGGATACGTATGTTTACCATGTTTGCGAGCTTCAAACCAAGTACTGCTGAGGGGGAGATTGGGGAATTCAAACTGCTGATAAAAAGATATAATACTCTAATGTTTAACACCTTTTAAATGTCTTGATTAACATACAAAGAAACCTGTGTGCTCAACCCCCCCATCCCTCAGTTTATTGCTGTCAAGGTCTCTAAAGCAGCGTTTAGATAACTGAGGGACAGTAAAACTCTCCAATGAATGCTGTTGAAATTTACTTAACAAGTCCTTGATGCAAGCATCTTTGCAGGTTTTACAGACTATCCCTTTGAAGGTTTTACTCACCATAACATCCTGAGAAATCACAAGCATATATAATAACAGTGCAGTCAAATAACACTAACTTTTTTATTTTTGAGAAAGCTCATTATTGTAGTCTCTAACCTTCTTAGCTGGAGTAATTTTGTTCAAAAACAATAAGAAGATACCCACACTTTGCTTTCTCATAAGTAGTTTTCCCTTAGAATGAAATGATCTTTCGAATTAAACAAATTGGTTACAAGACAACAGAGAACAGGTGTGTTTTTTTGCACTTTTTCTGCAGTAATTGTTATCCATGTGCATGTGCCTCTAGATGATTGTGCTGTCTTTATTAAAATATGATATAATCACTTGCAAATCCCTGCTCCCAAAGCAATAACATACCATGAACATCTTGATTCCTCCGTAAAAAAAACCCCAAACATCTCAGATACACCTACAGTGTGTACTCATAAAAACTCAAGAAAACAAGCGGAATAATAACTTATTCATAGAGATTACAAAACGCGGTTATGCTGCATTTTTAACAGCAGCTAAAACCGAGGTCCTTTGCAAGTCTGATATATCCTCGTGCGTTTCAGCGATCTGTCAAGGTAATGTTAGAGCCGCAGTGACAGCATCAGCTGCTCAGCGCTGCTTTTTTCATTTTTGGAGGCGCTGCGAACAGGAGAAATGGTTGGAAAAGCAGGTGTCTCTGCCAGATTATTGAGGCAATAATCAACAACAAAGGTGGTAATTTATAACAGTGAATCCTTTAGATTTTACATTCAGCTGGAAATTTATTACCCTTTAATTCTTGGCTTACCGTTTCCTGCGAATTTTAACTGTTTATATTTTATGTTGACATAATGGCTCAGTCACAGTAGAGTAAAAGCAGGACAGCAGCCTCATTGCGACTATAAAAAATTGGTGTTTGCCCAGCTTTTCACTGAACTGAATTGCTACTAGTTGCAGCAACCACCTGGTCACCCAAAGGCTGAGCATGCAACACCCCCAACATCTGGGCGACCACTTTAGATTGTGCCGGTCGCCTGGTTGATGGCAACCTGACTATCAACAAACTGCATTCAGTTGAGAATAACTCTTGTGCAATGCATCTCTTTACAGCAGAGATTTATGATGATTTACCAGAGTTTATTGTTGTCTTATCACCAATAAATTCCCAAAGATTTGATGCTCAAGATTTAAATTTTACTTTGAAAAGACATTAAATTAATTCTATGATGTTATGGATCCCTCTACAGTGCCTCTGGGGTGGTCCACTGCAGGGTATTTAGAGGGGTTAGGATGATGCATGACTCATAATGAGTGATAATTGGTTAGGTTCTGACAGGAGGAGTGAATCAGAGGCACAGTGGTGCCAGAGCCATTGACTAAGTAACTTAGGTTTTTTCCCTCGTCTTATCCTAATTTCAATTAAATTAATAATTCTTAATGTTGTTTTATTATTATTATGTTATTTGTTGTTTCTTTATCCTTCATTGTTTTATACACAACACTAATCTTCCATATTTCTATATACAAAGTTGCTCCTACAAAATAAAATCATTTAGAGTTTTAAAACTGTCTGGTTTTTATTATGGTGGAACTGTAGTGCCTGGGCTCCTCACATTAATTCAATTCAGTTTAGTTTTATTTATATAGTTCAAATCACAACAACAGTCACCTCAAGGCAATATACATCGTAAAGACCGTACGATAATACAGAGAAAACTTCAACAATTAGACAAACCCCTGTGAGCAAGCACTTGGTGACTGTGAGAAAGAAAACCCTCCTTTTAACAGGAAGAAAACTCTGACATTAATAACATAAATTCTAGACCTCATTAATTTCCAAACCCTGGTTACCCTCAACATACATGTCAACAATTATCTGATTTAATCATATCATATTCTGAGTATCTGGTTTTTTATCTTGTGCATCATTTTTAATGAATTATTCACTTCCAGTAACCTTTTTATTAAATATAATTAAAGATTAACTATCCAGGGCACTTTTTAGCCTGCATAGAAATGACTAAGGACAATATGTTTCACCGGATCAGCAAACAGCATTTTAGCGGCACATGTACTGTAAATAACACAAACCACTTTACTGTTTTGATGCATAAAGACAGAGTTCAGAAGACGTTAGATTTCCTTTCCTATTTCTCTACATCTTGGCTTATAAAATTCTTAGCGCTTTATCCATTATGCCATTCTCCCGGAATCCCTTGGAAATTCACCGCACCCTTTATAATTACTGCACCAACTGCCGACTGACAAGGCTCATTTGCCTTCGCTGGAAGAGGTTGTCTCTTTCCTTAGGTACCTCTGTTGTGCTGCTGCCCTCCCCTTGTCACTACAAATTCCCATCTTTACCTACGCAGCCGGTGGCATCTTCAAATATGGATACTCGGCCTGTTAAAGTGAGCGCTGTCAAGATAAACAGGGGTAGGGATGCTCAAAGGGGATTAGATTTCCAGGCAGATTTTCTTCTGTTTAAATTGATACCGCACAAGCAAGGCTCGCTTTGAGAAAGATGGGCCTGTTTCAAATAGTGAGGAATATATCAGAGGAGACACTGAGGAGGAATCTATTTTCACCATCATATTTGCTGTAAGACATCTGTCCACATGTTCAAGGAGCTTGTAGAAATTAATATTTACCGTGTGGAATATGATGCCAGCACATATGCCCCCCTTTCATATTTAATGTATTAAAGGTACAATCTGTGATCCAGATGCAAACAAAAAAGGCTGTCTTGAGCAATAAGAGTGAGAGTCAGCAACACGAGAAAGACAGAATTTTTTTTTTTTTTTTTTTTTTTTTTTTTTTATGTATTCGCTATAAAACCAGCCCTAACTTTATTTATTGGGTTTAAAAGGACGTGGCCTTAAATGCCAGCCAATATCAACAATCTGCTTGGATTAGTGCTGTGACAGAAGAGGTAAAGGGCACCAAGTGAAGTGCAACCTACAGCATCATGTGTCCAATATTAGCACATCAAGGTTCAAGTGCTGTGCAATCTGCTCATGCTGTCGACATGTCGCGGTACATTACGGTCACCTGGGAGGAACACTCAGCTGAT
This sequence comes from Haplochromis burtoni, assembly GCF_018398535.1. Classification (NCBI taxonomy): domain Eukaryota; kingdom Metazoa; phylum Chordata; class Actinopteri; order Cichliformes; family Cichlidae; genus Haplochromis; species Haplochromis burtoni. The sequence goes on from NW_024582400.1 coordinate 2,471,617, forward strand.
AACTCATACATTAGGCATGAGCTATATCATGTTTAATGTATGATGCTGGCTGCAAACATGACATTTCATGGGTGTCAGTTATAAAAGGAGGATTTTGGTTTTGTTCTGGGTTGATGTGTTGATTTTTAAACATGGTCAAACAACATTGTCACTGTTGCGAGGAGCCTGGCCACAAAGGAGTTGTAGCAAGGGTCAAGTTGCAAAAGTAACCTGATGACAGGTTTATCAAAAAACAGTTGAATTTAGCATGATGTGGTCATTTCCAGCTTCTTGTATTTGTGTCTGGTATTAGCCCTCTATGCAGCCCCTCAGCACACGAGTGTTTAAATCTTTTTATGGTCTCAGTCATATTGGCCTGGAGGCCAGTCAGCAACCCCTATCAGTGCAGGAAGAAAACACCCACTTCATACTGGGCCCTTTTGTCCAGTATAAAGTTGCATGACCAAACACGTGGGGGTGGGCGGTGGGGTAGGGTCCAGACCCACAGCTCTTTCTGTGACTGAGATGACCACATGAGATCTCATGTCAGCCAGGTCCATTAAGAGCGGTCTTAAGCGTGAGCTTTGTTGCTCATGGAGATTATTTGTACCTATCTAACTGTTTATTATGAGCATTCACTGGAAAAGAGGAATAGGTCTGATGTGAGATCTGTGAAAAATGACCAGAAAAGAAACTCATATAAAAAAAATATTCTTTATGCATTTTTTATTTCCATGTGGTCCTCCAAACCTGAGGTTTTTAGGCCCACTGGATGATCTTTTTATCCAGTTGGATAATTACTCTGCTCATTGTCCATTTATTGCCCCTTCTGTCTTTACCATGTTCCTCATTTTTTCATGACAGATGGCTGAGACAGACAGGTAGCTGGTATGAGGACAACAACAGAATATGTAATTTCTACCCCTCCCTGTCGTCTGTGTTCCCCCTGCAATCACAACAAAAAGAGGATGTCTTCCCATCCGGTGTCTCCTCTGTTAACGTCGGCTCCGTCTGTCTCTGCAAAGTGAGCACATGGTTCATGCATAAATCAGCAGCACGGTGATCCCAGGTTGTCCCCTGATGCACCGCCTCCGGTGATCTGGCTACCGGAGCCGTGCCATTACGCTGGCGCATTGAGCCAGCCGCCACTAAACAAATATGAAACCATGCCACTTTGTGTCACAATTTTTTACATCCAACAGAGGTCACGTGAAACGCGAGGGAACCTTTTTCGCCCATCTGTGAGCTAAAAACGTTAAAAAGGTGGGCGAGCCTCGCGGGAGGAACGCAGAAGCAGGAAGAGCGAGGATGTGAGCCATTACGGCTGTGCATGTGACACCGCTATCTAAGATGCATGACCCCCGTAGCCATTTCAAATATTTACACTCTTACCTGTGTATCCCAAACCACAAAACGGGGCTTCAATTTATAAAATATGGTGACAAAATGGGCCTGGTTGTCATTGCAATAATTCAATACTGTTACTGGCAGCCCCTCAACAATCCACACAACAGGTCAGTGCACTCAAATTGTATTTTGCTTAGAAATGAATTAAAGTGGAGCAGGTGTACCAGTACTCTATACTGGTACATCTGAAACTGGGTTGAGTTTGCCATAAGGTAAATATACTCACATTAAAAGACCTTGTTTTTACTTTACCATATATCTGCTTGACAGCATCCATGTAAGTACAGAATATAAATTCAGATCATAAATAGTTTGTCAGCATCAGCATCATCATGTATTCCCTTTTCATATCTCACTAACTATTTAGTGTTATTTCAGCTGCTGTTCCATCTACTGGTTTCAGTAAGGTTGCATCTAAAGACTGATACATCTCTTTTGGGGCCAAAAGGTGTTTTCCCAGTTGTTCCACTTGGTGGGAGGCAACCTGTCTCCAAATGACTGGAGACTTTGAACAGCCTGGTGAAGGTTTATAACAGTTTACTAACAACTGCAATCAATCAGCAGGATCAGTGATTGAATGGAAATTGTTTGTGTTACATTGGGCGATCAGCCGCAGACTTTCCGGGGATAAGTTGATTGCACATGTCACCTGGTCGGCGGCAACCTGATTGCCAACACATCAATCCGAGCCTCAAATGAGTTGTGTCTTTTTGCAATAAGGGATTTAACTCAACTTGTTGTCAACTAGTTGTATTCTGGTAATATTCCTATTCATAAATGTCATTTTGGAATTAAATCACCATCCTGCATCAGCTATGTCACTATCTCTGGATTTCTCTTTTAAATCTACGAGGTTCTGGCTGGACTCCGGGCAGTCTGTGTCGCTGTATTGATGCACCAAAACTATTTCGAAGACAACAACTGACTGTCAGTGGCTGTAGACTCAGTCCCTGCCTTAGAAGGGACCATTTCAAAGTCAACAAAATCCATCACACTCAGTTTCAACAATTTTGGTCATGTGCCAGTTGCTGCTTTGCTTTTGTGAGTGTAGCTCAAAACATTAATACCATCATTATTACTCACACCTGTACCAGTGAACACAGAGAAGCTCAGCCATTAGTTGTTATTGAAGAACATATTTTTTGGTTAGATGCATTTTTCCCTACCAGGAGGCTGATCAGGACCCTCTTGGGTCCCCAAGTTTAACAGACTCCAAGTCCACCATCTCAGACTGCAGCTGGTGATTAATTTCTGCTATCCCTGTTCTACTCTCCATCCTGCAGGTGGAGAACTTGGAGGTAGCATCAAAGCTGCACAGCAGACCAAGGACTTCTATCTCAAATAGTCGAAGATGGTGGAGTTTGAGTCTGTCCACAGGATGAACTCAAACTCAGTGAGAGCCCTCTTGAGATGTTGGGGGCTGGATTAGGATCGTCTGGGCTTCAAGATGGATTCTTTGAGATTGTCAGAAAACTCTTAATTTCCCACCGAATTTCATGGTGGTGGCAATAAAGAGTCACAAAACTAATCAAAGAGTGAATGGAGCGTGACTCCTCTCAAGCATCCAGAAAGATGGATTTTAGTTTGTTTTGGTCTTTATTGACTGCTGTTGTTGGCAGGTTTGTGAGTGAGGTAGCTGACAATGCCTTTACTCCTGTGTATTCACCCGCAGGGAAATCCAGGAAATTGATGAATGCAGGGTGGGCTCCAAGTGATTATCCAGACCTGGACCTGTTCTCTAATAAGCATTCAGCATCACACCTTGGCTGGCCTGAACCTCCTTTTGCTGTGTTTCAACCACATCAGCTGTTAATTGGTTTATTTTCTCAAGCAGATGAAACTTGTTTCAGAGTAAAAGGAGAGCTGGTGAATGAGCTGGGGAGGAAGGAGGGTGTGGGGTACTGGAGGTTGGAGAAGTCACTTTTGATGATATTACGTTTTAATTATTTCTGTAAATACAGGAGGCTGGGGCTCCTGGGCGACCCTGTCAGTCGATTTTTCATTACACGTGTGGTTGTAAGGTGTCTGGGTCCAGCCAGCCGTCTAGCTGACGTTCCACCGGCGGCCATGAGGGAATAACACCCCCCTCCAGCACACACACACCCCTCTCTTCTTTCATCTTGTTAATGGACATTCCTCCACAAACGTCGGCGAGTCTACCTGACTGCAATCCTTTAAAGTTTAATTCACTCTACATTTAGCTCTGGTCATAAATACCATATTAGGTAGCAGCAGCATGTTTTATGTGCTCCCTATGGTCGTGCTTTTGTTTTAATGAAGCCATTTGCAACTTATGAGCAAAAAAAAGGGAGAGAAAGTCGCATATTAGATGGGATAGATCAGTCAAACCTATTCCCACTCTGTGTTTTATACATGGGCTAGAATAAAATGAGGCCAATGCCCATCCACCGGTGAGGAAGGAGGACTCTATTTTGACATCCTTTTCAGTCCTTGATGATTTAAAGGGCTCTTTTATCAGAGAGTGACTGGTGGTTTACTGCAAATCATTGACTTAATCACATTATTCATCTGCTACCATAAATTATTAGAAATTTGTCTGGCTGATGCTGCTGTACTTATGTAATATGCCAATTGTTGGATATGGGAACTTCCTCCGTAACTGTACACACTAAATATTTGGTTTGATTGAGCCTATTGAGACTTAAACCACAACTCTGGCTGTATTTTGCTCTTCCTAATATAAAAACATGCTTACTGAGAAGAAAGAAAGCCTAATTTCAAGGACTTTTATCACAAATTGTAGGTTTCCTATAACAGCTTTGAACAATTTAGGCATTTAGGTTGGGATAGTTGGCACAGTTGTCCTTTCTCACATGTAGAACACAACAGGAAATAGTCTGTTTGAGATATAGTCAACTACAGGGAACACTCTGTGGGGTTTAGGCAAGATAGTTTCCTGGATAAAAATCAAAAATCATTCATACCAACTGTGAAGCACGGTGGTGGAGGTGTGATGATTTGGGCTTTGCTTTGCAGCCACATGGCCTGGATACCTTGCAGTAATTGGCTCATCCATGAACTCCTCTGTATACCAAAGTATTCTAGAATCAAATATGAAGCCGTCTGTCCAACAGCTAAAGCTCGGCCCAAAATGGGTCACGCAACAGGACAATGATCCAATGGCTTTGGCTGCTATGGTTCGGGCAAATTCCAGACTTCAACATTACTCAAACATGGTGGTGGGACCTTAATGAACTTGCCCGCAAACATCCCAGTACAGCTGTCCTTGATGAAGCAAAGCAACACTGTGCAGAAGAGTGGGCCAAAATTCCTCCACAGTGATCTGAGTGACTGATAAAGTCCTACAGAAAAGGTTCTTCTACAAGCTGTTGAATCATGGTGTGAACTTAGTTTTTCACAGGACTGCATAAAGTTGAGCATGAGTGTATATTCTGCTTGCTAGAGATAATTGCACTAGACAATGAGCACTTTTCATTGAAGGCTCACATCATGTAAACTCTGTATTAAGGAGCTGGCAGATTGAAGACCTGCACCTCTATTGTTTAGTGTCTACAAACAAACTCTACTGCATCAAAAGCATCTCAGTGACTTTCAATCAGTGTCTGTGTACAAATCTTAAGTCAAGGCATTAGTGACTCTATTCAGGAAGTGCGCTTTCAACGCTAATCATCACAGAGGCAAATCAATCAATTAGCAAATAAAATGACACAGAGCAGAAAAATCACCCCAAACAATTCAATCCGTTGCGTTTGTGTTTTTACAATCCCACAACCCTAATGTGTTCAAAGTTACATCAAATAACAGAAACTGCAATTACAGGTTCAGTTTTCTCTGTTGCTTCAACATTAATATGGAAAACTGTAATTCCATCTCTTTAAAACTCTCTCTTACAACTTGTGAATGAAACTGGGAATGCACAGAGCAGAATTAAGAAGAAAAGTAGACTTTTACTGCATTTTCTAAAACAATGTATAGATTTTGCCTACCATAGAGATCCACAAATACCATAGAGAGCAACAGCAACAACATTAATTGCACCATTTAAATCAAATGAATCAAACAACGCCTTCAGAACCTGTCAGAAAAAATCCACTTCCCAGTTTATTTCACCACGGCCGATGATAATTAACATGTAAGCAACTGCAGAGGTCATTCTGACACCTACTTTAAACTATAAATACACATCAAGCCAAGTACATATATTTCTGCTTTATTAAGCATATTTGTAAGTCTTCAAAAATATTATTTCCAGTAGTAAATATTTATTAATTTATTTTTATTTATATATTGATTTTTTGTATAATTCTTCAACTCTTGTATCTTATTTTGAAAAAGTATTCTAATAGATAAATACAAGTTTACTACTTCAATAAGAAAAAAAAGTGAGATTTTTATGACACATACAAACATTTAAACTATAATCCCTCTCTAGAATTTCTTATATTTTTTTTCCATATGGGGTTGCCTGTCGAATGCAGCAGCTGTAGTGCAGGATCTCTCTTTTCACCCATCCTTGAGATCCTGTTGGTCTGGAAGCGTGCCGTGTCATCTTCTGTTGTGATCCTTATTAGTTTGCCTACGAGTGTCACCGTGACAAATGCCTTACATTTATTTGTACATATGCTGTGTGTTGGGGAGACTTTTTGTGAACCCAGACTGTTTTGGAAACTGTTGAGTGAGTAAGAAAGAAAAAAAAGTTGCCTACACTTTCTTTTTCCTTTCAGTTGGAGCCATGTGGAAGACATCTTATCGCCACAAACATGCAATCTTTACAGCTTCAGATCTCCACATATTAAGAGAGGCGGGTGCTTATTGTGTATGCTAAAGACGGCAATAACAAATGCAAATTTATGGAGTGGTTAAGTGTCACCTCACTTTAAACGTAAGGAAGGCGTCCAAAATACGCTCCCCCCACCCCCACCCCCTTCTTCACTTATTCAGAATGAATCTTGCATCAAAGTTATCGGGTGGGGCTTTGAACGGTGGGATGTCACATCTTTTGTTTCCTCTAATATCCCTGGAAAATCTGGTTAAAATTGGAGGAGACAGCAACGAGCTGGTTTTCTCTGCCGGTTGCAGAGATTCCTCACTGTTTTCACAGCTGTCTTGCTTGCATGACGCGGTTGAAGGTGGTAGCGGAGGAGGGAATCAACCCAAGTGTAAAGATGAGAAATGAGAAGCAAAAGGGATAAAACAATACAATGAGTGTCTCACACCAGCGGCAGAGGCAGAAAAAAATAGAAAAGTTAGAGCGCTGTGGATCGTCTGCAAGGAGTTATAAACTCATGAGAGTCCTAGCAGTGCAAACAGTAAATAAAGACAATATGTTATCATCAGACAGGAAGTGACCAAAGGTTGCAAACCCAAGTTCAAATGACTTTAAACCAAAGACGCCAAACAGCTCAAATGATTATTAGTGACTCCATTCACATCTGATCGGTTATTGTTGGGCATGCGACTGGATGGCAGCTGCTCGCAGGTAATGTCCCCCTCATGTCGCCGTTATTAGGCCTCTGGTCAACAGCCAAACACAGCAGCTGTCCATCCAACACCAACCTATAAACCCCCAAGTTCCTCTTCATAAACAATAATATGCAGGCAAATGGGGTGGCCAATGTCAGACGTGGCCAGACAAACACGTCGAAGGTCATCGCTGCCACCCAGTTGTTATTCCTCGATGACTCAATTTTAAAGCTCTGCTTATGAAAGCAGGAGAGCAAAATGCTCACAGGACAAGGCTTCACTCTGCAATATCAAAGTGCACCAAAACTGAAAATAATTATAAAAATACCAAGGCTTTAGAAAATAAGCTAAGACACTGTGTACTCAGAATGGTGATTAAAGTAAATAATAAGTATACAGGAAACGTCTCGTACCTATCATATTAGTTTAATCAAAAGGTTTTGATACACATTGAGAGTAAATTATTTTATTTTTTATTGCTGATTAATCTGTTGATTGCTTTATCGGTAACTAAAATGAAATGAACATCCTTCCCAAGGACCAGAATGAGCTCCTGAAATGCTCTGTCCACAGCCAAAAACATCAAGTAACCATCAACTTTTTAAAAACTATGTTCACAGAACCTTTAACCTTTAAGAAATATAAAAGTTGAGTCTTTTATGACCTTATACTCCTTTCTCACCTTTCTCGCGTCATCTCTATACTTTAAAACATTGTTAACTTCAAGACTGAGCTAACTCAGTGCTTCCCAATAAACGTCCTTTAATGTTTAGTCACATTAGAGTAAAAACAGAGTTGAAACCACGTTACAACTTGGAAAAATTGGTGATGGCCATTGATTACACTGAAGTGGTTGCATTCAGGGACCAACAGCTAGTAGTTGTGGTAATCAGTTTCAATCTCAAGGTGATACCTCAGGTTGCCTAAGGGGAGGCAATCTGTCTCAAACAACTCGGACTGAGCGGATTCTGAATGTAAACAGTTCATGTGAAAATCTTTTTGATGTCTTGAGGAACCAAAGTCGCTTTACAGACAGCAACTGACTGACTGCAACTGCTTGCAGACTAGAGGTAGACAGATATAAATCTAAATATCGATAGACCGATACCAACTTTGATATTGGTATTGGATCGATAGTAGTGTGATAGGATCTATACTTTGTTTCTATCCCTTTCATTTCAGTATGTAACCCACTGAATTGTATTAAATTAATCATTTTGGGGGGAATTAAAAAATATACCTCAGACATGCACTATGAAAAATGTCTGAACCTTTTCGTGTTGACTGTTCAGTTTGACTGTTATGCTGATTAAACTGGCCGAACCATCTAACCATTACTGTTAGCTTACTTTCTATACCATCCATAATTACTGTTTCAGTGACTACTTTTAAGCATTTACGCACTGATTTTAGCTCACAATTGTGCTTGTTTATCAAAACTGTTACCTGTTATCCACAATTACAGGTAGCTATCTACAACCATAATTTTTGTTACACAGTATTTTAGCTAATACAGGGATGTCAAACTGAAGCTGTAAAGCTTATGAAAATACAGTTAAAAGTTAAAAAATGTGTGCCCTTCTTCTCATTTTCAAGTCATCCAGTGGGCCAGACTGGAGTCTTTCCCAGGCCAATTCTGGCCCATGGGACTTATGTTTGACACCCCTGAGCTAGCAGTTTCTATTATTAACAATTTCAGATGTTCAGTTTTTTCAACAATTTTTTTTCTAATTTATGCCTATAGATCTTTTTTTATATAACTTATTCACTGCTTCAATTTCTGTTGCTTATCTATCACTTTTGTTTTATTGTTAACTTTTACTCAAAGCTACTCCTGTCCATGGAAGTATTTAATTTAATTTAAATTAAATGATTTTTTTGTGTATAGTTTAGCAAATCTGTCCACTGACTCCTAAAGCATCCCTCCTGGGTACTTGACTTGTGACTGGGAGTCACTGGGTTAACACATTAGCCAAAGTAGATAATACCATTATATTAATTGAATAATTCTTTTAACTGGGTCTTAATGGCCGGCCTTTGGCTCACGCCACAAATAAAACATACATAAGTGTATTAATGGGATTATTTTCTATTATTCTCTTCTGGACAGAGAAGGTAAACACAGGTCACTCCAAACTGTCATGCCTCTGGTTATTTCCCATTTCCCTCATTCCCTTCTGACTCATGTACCTTGAAAGAGCTGCACAGCTGTGACAGGTTAGCACTCCATGTGACAAAGTGCCACCCCTGCTACCTTTTTTTGCCTTGAATAATCTGGGGACATTGGCCTAACGTGATGTGACATTTGAAATGGGCATTGCAGGTTTCTGTTGATAAATGATTCACGCAGGCGGCCCAGGAGACCTGGAGTTAATGCCATCTCTGTGGCGGCGATCTAAAACTTTGACTCAGATCCAGCTCCGTCCTCCAGGGGATGGACAAATGGACATGGCCAACGTCTCTGTGATGCCCCTGGTCTCCATTACCGACCCCAGAAAAAGGAAAATAACAGACATGAGAGACCATAATGATCCAGTGTCAGAATGCAAAGTGCCGCATAGCTGCTTTTATGTGTGTGTTTTCCCCCCATTGCAGGGAGGAGGAAGTTGTGATTCTTTTTACTGCCACACAGCTTTAGGTGCACTAACAGCATCCGAAGGTCCCTTAGAGAGGCCTAATGTGAATTTAATGACCTGACGCTGGGCGAATGACAAGTACGCAAGGTGAAGGTGACAACCTTTTTTTCCATCTATATGATTTTTCCCCCCGTCCAACTCCCTCACCGCTCCCCAGGTCTTGTTTTCCGAAAGCCGGGGTGATGTTACATCTATTATACCACTGTGCATCGTTGGCGGTCACCGCTGTGAATTTAAACAATAGTGAGAGCTCCCTCCAAATCTACATGCTTTCTGCATTATGCAAAAACTTCCCCTCTCCTTTGTCCACAGTGACATTTGCTTAGAGACAGCCTCACATTTTGTGGTTGTTTGCTTCTGCCAGCCACTCATGTTGCAGTTTACATCCATGTTTGTCCAGACTTGACCTGTGACCACCAAACTCTGCTTGGCTCATCCTTCAGCCCAGCATTTTAACATTTGTGCCAAACCTGAAGGACCTTTTAGAGGAAATTCCTGAGAGGGAGGTACACGAGTTACATCCAGAAACATGTTTTATGAGGTTAAAATGACCTTGACCTTTCACCACTGGCAACAAATCAGTTTCTTGGATTATCATGTTAAACTTTAATACGGTGACCTAAGGCCAAATATGTGTTTGCTGGTGTCATGGTGACTTTTGACCACTAAAATAGATTCAGGTAGTTCTTGAGGACACCTAAGTGTTTGTGAAATTTGCAGAAATTATTGTTTAAAGTTGTTCTATACAAGTTGAGTTATGTCAATCATGTGTCTTTTGGGCTCATAGTGGTCTCCGCCCCCCAAATTCTGTTCAGTTAATCCTTTAGGCCAACATTTAATGTTAAAGAAACTCTCAGAGGTGATCCTTTTGGCTTTTAGCTATCTTGAACTTTTCAATCGAATCACCTTGAGTCCAAATTAAAATTTGACTCGTGGGCAAATATGTGGTTGGTGGAGTCATGGTGACCTTTGAAATCGAATAAGTTCATCTTGTGTTTGACCCCATGTGTTTAATGACCATCTAATTCTAATCAGCTTCTCTTTTATTCTGTATTTAAAGACTATAAGGGACTTCCTTTGAGTCACTAGATGTTAGTTGAGGTTAAGTTGATCTTCACCAATAAAACCAAATCAGTTCATCCCTGAAATCCCTGAAATCAACTAAATTGTCCAGAAAAACCTCTTTGATGTGCTCAACTTATGGCCAAGTAGGGCTACTTTGAGTCTTTGAGTTCGCCTAAACATTTGTACCAAACTTGAAACCCCCAAGTTGTTTAGGGGATATCACAGAATTAAATAGGACAAAGACAGGAAGTAAAGCAACCCATCGCCTATTGTCAAACACTGAAAAACACTGAGTTCTTGAAATCTAAAAACAAGAATGAATGAATAACTACAACACATCCTCAAAATAATGGCATGTGCTTGTACACGTTTTGGAAAGATCCTATTCTATAATCACAACATCAAAAATCAGGACCCTAAAAACTGATTTTCATCCATATAGGGAAGCAACTGCCAGCAGTCCACAAGCGTACCCTCTACTGCTTCACTGACAGCCATTAAATTTAATTACAGTAATCCCTCCTGGAAACAAAGAACTTAGGGAAAGGTTCTTAATTTTTAAGTCAACTAAATAAAAGATCAGCACAGACTTTTCCAATATTTAACTCAAACCACAATATTTTTCTAACTTAAATCCAATATTTTAATTACTTACTACGAGACTTGTGCAAAAAGTGTGCATGTGAAAGCTGAGGGGGTTATTTGGTTCTGCCAATTAGGTGTAAAACAATTATCGTAATAGATATTCCAATCTGCTAAATGCAATGTCAATAAAATCCACATAATATATAAGGTGAAGCAGCCACTCCCGAGAATAAAATCCCCGTCCTCTGACATGCTTACAGAGATAAATTTCCCACTGAGCATTACAACCATTAAGTGCATATATGGTCATTGAATCTAATGGTCATCATGATCACATAATGTACTTCAGAGGGCTCCCGGCAGCACAAACAAATTTATTTTCGACAAAAACTCTTTTCATACTTCTACAGGAAACCTTGCATTCACATAACACTTAGCCACAACCAGCTGAAATCTGATTAATGCTTAAACCAATTACAGCTTCCCCCAATTAGAGGACATTACCAGGTTAAGAGCTCTAATTTATCTTGCTCGTTTTTTTTTTTCAATAAGTATCTGTGGACATTCGTCAGCAGGTTTATGGACATACTTTGGTCTGGGGGACAACGCCGACACCCCCCATCACTTCAAAACACGTAAAGAAAAAAATGCTGGTGTGATTGTTTGGCCGACATCGTGATCCAAGTTTCTAATTAAGAAACACGGAGCAGCGTGTCAAGCGCAGATGCATCACTCAGCTCCTCAGCCGTAATGTTGCCCTGTAATGCCCTGTGTGGTCTCAATTAAACTTTCCATGATGTAGAATAACAGCATTACAGCAAACCAAGACACGCATTCATATACTTGTAATTAAATAAAATCCAAATCAAGATCAGAGACGAGTGAGCTTGAGCTACATTCATTTAGACGGATGGAGCGCTGACCTCTTGGTTGATTCTTAAAGGGGCAGAGCCCAAAGGTCACTGTCATTGTTATTTTAAGGCAGAGCTTTACATTTAGAGCCCACTTTGCTGGTTGAAGAAGAGCCTGTACGGGTCTTTTTAGGTGTTCATTCACTTCTTTTTATCTCTTGATCCACACAGACAGAACCAGGGATCGATACCTCACAGCTGGCACGAATTATATAACTGGCAGAAAAATATTCTTGTTTGTTTTAATGCAACACAGAAAACGAAATTAAAAAGTAATATGGCGCAATCACTACATATAAAACAAAACCAGGCTGTGCGTATTTATACATGAAAAGTCAATGGTGAAAGGAGGTTTTCTCAGGTCCTGAAATTCTTCTAATACAACCTGAGATTAACAATACATGGCATATAACGCTGTGTCAGCATTTATGAAACACCCAGGGGTATTTTTTTTCTAAGTTTATGTGGATCCAATCCAGTCCAACTTTATTTACAGAGCACTTTAAAAACAACATGGTTGACCAAAGTGCTTTCCTGTAAAAAAAAAAAAAAAAAACAGTGATAAAAGTTAAAAACCATACATCAAATAGAAAGAAATAACAATAAAATAAATAAATAAATGAAAGAGATAAAAATGAATCAGTAAATATTAAAACATGAAAGAAATAGACAATAAAATAGACAATAAATACTATTAACAAAGTACAGAGGATTAAGAGCGACCAAAAGCTGACTAAAACTGCCTACAAGCTGACTCTGGTACTACTCCTAAAATGCCTTGGAAAAAAACGGTGTGCTTTAAAAGTGATTTGAAAATTTCAAGTGTTGGGGCCAGCCTAATATGGTGGGGCAACTTATTCCATAATTTGGGGGCCACAACAGCAAAAGCTCGGTCCCCCCGGTGTTTCAGTCTCAACATGGGGACAGCAAGGACTGACTATACACTCCTTTGTGGAGTGTATAGTAGAAGGTCTGACAGGTAAGTAGGAGTCAGGCCATTTAAACTTTAAAAGGAAACATCCATCCATTCGCTTCCGCTTATCCTTTTCAGGGTCGCGGGGGGCGCTGGAGCCTATCCCAGCTGTCATAGG
>NW_024582400.1:2486161-2507527 GCF_018398535.1 Haplochromis burtoni
TACTGCAAATTTGCAAAAAAGCAGCATATGCATCAAAATAAACTATTTCCAGCAGTGCAATATGAGTCCTAAGCATCCCAGAAACAACACAGAAAGTCATAAAGTCAAAGATAACTTTTAAAAACACCAGTATAGGCCCTGAGGTCCTGATGGTAAAAAAAAAAAACTACATTTCTGCGAAAATGACGTCACTTCCGGTTTCGGGCAGGAAATGGCGGACATGCAAAAGTTCGCGCTGACGTCTATTCCAACGTAGGAAGTGTTATGAACAGCTGATCGGATTGGCAAAGCATGTTTCTGGAATATTATGTTTTTGTTGCTGCAAGTGCTTTTTATGCAATTTTTGCAAAGCTATATGTGGAAGGAAACTGTGACCTAGGACAAGCTGATGGCATAAGATGTAAGTACAACTCCTCCGGTTTCATATGCAAAAAAAATTATTGCGCTAGCTTACGTGGTTGCAGAGCTTCCGGGATTTAAAAATAGTTACGCAAAACAGAGCGTGCCCGCTGACCGGCTTTAAAGGGTTGAGCTGCCTCTAAGTGTTCTTCTTGAAATATTAGCAGGAATATTAATGTACTCAAATTGTATGCAACAGGTTTTCGGGGAGTTATTTATCAAGTTGGTAACACAGATGTCTCATGTATCAAATATGACACAAATAAATCTCTTAAAACATGGCCAAGCACCGCAGAATGCACAATGTGGAAATGTGGATGGATAATAATGGAGTGGGGAGTGGATTGCTTAGAAACTAAACTGTGTTATGGGTGGTTTTATGACACTTTATACTATTAAAGCATATATAATAGGGGGGACAAAATCTCAGTTGTGGAAAAGATGTCATTTAGCAAACAAGCGACACACAAATGGAAGTTAAAAAGGCAAAAAGAAGAATGAGTCCTCTTGTGTTTCCTTTCATGTTATCGAAGCTGTTTTTGGGTTCGTTTTTGCAGGATTTAAACAGATAACTACACATAAGGCCATATTATCTGTCAGATATTACTATTAAAAGAGGTGCCAGAACCACATATAAGACTAAACACAGCTAAAGTACATGCAGCAGTGACATCAAAACAAACAAGTTTGATCAGAAAAACATGGAAAACAACTGAAATTGTCCTTCGTGTCACTCATCAATTAATGAGAGCCATCTGATCGTGCTTCGGCTCCCCTGTTTCATTTGTAAATCATTTGTTGACACCCTCCCAGCAGCCAATGCGCAGAGGTCAGGCAGATGGAGAGCAACCACTACCGCCCTCCCCCTCTCCAATGCTATCTACCTGCATGGGACCCCAGCCCCATGGTCGTTGCCCTGGATGGAGGTTGTGATGGTATTGGGGTGGTGTCAGTGGTGTTGTCATTTGCCCCAGCATGTCGTGCTGATGCTAATGGACTCACGCAGGAGTCCAAGCTAGATTGGTTATTTCGGTCTTAATTCAGCCATTAACATTTCATTAATGCACTGTCCTACTGCTCGCCTGCACCCCTGCCTGCTGGCTGCTGCCTGCTGATGACTGACACAAGCTGCAAAACACCACTTTCACTCAAGGTGGATGGGATCTTCTGTATGCATTCTATGCTCCATGCACTCCCCCTCCGAAAAAGTATGTATTATATATGAGACAGGCAAAGTTGAGTTTTCACTCAGCAAAAACATAATCATCAAATGCTGTAAAATACACACTCATGGAGACAGTTACAATATTTGACGTTATCATTTATGATTCATCTTTTGTGAACTAATTTGGGTTTCTTTTTCATTAAAGCTAGTGTTAGTTAAGGCACTAAAAGACACCCGATTAGGTTTAGATAATATAAACTAATCAAGTTTAGACAGTGTAAACTATTCTGCTGGCTTTAGGCGCTAACAACGACTTGGCTAGGTTTAGGCGCTAAAAACAACTAGGTTAAGTTTAGAAGATTAAGGTTTTGGTGAAAATACAGCAGTTGTTGCTTTTTCCGTAGCTTAGTTTGCTTGGTGTTCAGAATAACACGTACCTTATGAAGCCTATGGACAAGATATGTGCTGCAGCTAGCAAATATACATTTTCTGGAATAAATGAGTTCCAAATTTGGAACTCATTTATTCCAGAAAATGTCAGTCAAGAAGACTTACTTGACTGACAAAAAAAGCTATTCTGGACAATATTAGCCAAGTGCAGTACTCAGTGGAGAGGTGATGTGTAAAATTTAGACGTACTCTCTCTCCACAGTTATGTCTATTAAAGGCATAAAAAGCAAAAAAAACAAAATAAACTTAAAAAAATACACAAGCAAAGGCGTGTAATGATTAAAAAAAATACACAGACAATAATAAAGATGTTATGTCACATTATTGTGACTTTAACCTTTGACCTGCATATCTGCAAATGCAAATTTTCCTGCTGAGCCAGGTATTAGAGCTTAGTCTACACTTGTACTATTAGTTTCTACATACACAGTACAGGAATATTTGTGTATGCAAATCACTCTCACTCTGTTATGCTCAAGGCAGTATCAGTTGCTAAGGTATCCGCCTGATAATGAACACAGCACGTCTGTGAGTGTGTGTGTGTGAGTGTGTGTGTGTGTGTGTGTGTGCAGGCTCCATCCAACAAGTTTAACACAATATTCTAATTAGACATCTATGTTTATTTAATGCGTCCTGAGTAAATTAGTTGTATAAAATTATGACTAATTAAGTGCTGCATTAATAACTGAAGCGCAATGGCAGCCTTTCTGCCGCTGCACAGAGACGGGCACATAGGTAATCATCGTATCTGTGTCATTCATTAAGCTTTTTGATCATCCTGACATGACATATGATAATTCACACTCTCATCTACATGCCGAGGCTGCTGCATATTTTAGACTCGGTTTGGAAACATGGAATATTTGAACGCAGCAACACCTACTCTTACCTAGTTTTGCTTCTATGATTTCTGACATACACTGTAAAAAATTGACTCAATAGTAAAGATTAGACAGTAACTCTCATTTAGCTGGGTTTTCCAGAAGAGCTTGACAGGCCAGGTTGGCTTCCGCTTTATATAAGAGAGAGCACTTTTACTTGTATAAAATTGTGTTGGTTATCTTTAAATGTCTTTATAGTAACACATTATGCATTTAGAAGCACAAACTAAAGGACTCACCAACGAGCTCCTCAACAAGGCCTGGTCCTGATAACCTAATCCCATATAAGGTGACATAGACCTGAGTGATTCCTCCAGGTGTCTACTACACAACTGCCGCAGCAATACAGTAGTGATCTAATGAAAAGGATTCTAGTTGTAAAGTGAAGCAGGTGGAATGTTGCAGAATCTGCAGTAATGCAAATGTTGTAGCGGTCTGCTGCGATTTAAAGATCTACATTCCCAGCCTGTTCTGTGGTCTTGAGCTGTAAATAGTGACTGAAAGAATGAGATCGTGGATGCCAGCAGTGTTAGAGATAGGATCAGTCACTCAGACACTGGTAGAACTCGTAGTCCACTTTAGGAGTAGGTTGAGGTGGTCCAGCATCCACTTGAAAGCCTCCAGGAGAGCTCCTACGTGAGGTGTTTTGGCCATGTCCAACTGGGATAAGGCCACAAGAAAGACTCAGAACATGCTGGAGAGATTACATCCCTTGGTTAGCATCCTCTAGAAGAGCTGGAGAAGGTGAACGTCTGGCCATCTGCAGTTAGACTGCTGTCCCTGTGACCTGGACCCAGGTAAGTGGTAGAAAATGCATGGATCTTCTTCTATGTTCATGAGCTGTGACCCATAGAAAAAGCATGATGAATTTCTGATCAAATCCTCTTTAAAATGCTTTTTATATGATGTAAAGTTACTAAGAAGAACTATATCAACTCTTTCATCATTTCTCTTATTCACATATGGACTGCTATTTATATTTACTGGTCTAACTCGGCCCCCCGACTACTCCACACTGCAAGATAAAGTCACCCTTTCACATACTCTGAAGTCCCTATAGCATTAGCACAGTGGTTCCCAAACTGTTTTTGCTGGGCACACACACACACAAACACATCCTCCAACCACACACACCCGTATTTTGTTTTCAAACTACATTGCGGTTCATTTCACACCTCAAACATTTAGTAAACAATTAAACAAATAAAAGTAAACTGCAATAAATAACAGGTAAACTACTAACTCTTTTATGCTACGGCCACACCTACACAGGTATTTTTGAAAACGCAGCTGTTTCTATGCATTTGGACCTTTCGTCCACACGTAAACGGCGTTTTGAATCACCGAAAACTGCGATTTTTAAAACTCAGTTTTTGCGTTTACGTGTGGGCGAGGAATATAGAGTTCATCACGCAACGTCAAAGGTATGTGCCTTTTTTAACGTCACGCTGTTATTGTTTACATGAGATGAATTGCAGAATGACAGATAGAGACAAAATACTGTTACTGTTAATCTGACTATCTTCAGGTTTTACACGCTTACATATATACACACGCAGTTACTGTTCCTCCGTTTACAAAGGCAGAGGCGTCACGGTGTGATTATTTTACGTGTAGTTTTTTTCCTGTGTAATAATATTCAACATTGCCATCAATACATTTTTCAAAAAATGACTCTCAAAATGGGTTAAAAAACATAAACAACTGTGGGATCCTGTTTGTCCGTGATTTAAACCGGGGGAACAAATCATGGCAGGATCAGCCTGATATTATTTGTATCCTACTGTAACTTTACTGTATAAATAGCTAACATCTCCAAAATGTCTGGAGTAGTTAGTTATTATGAGAAGTGTTTGTGAACTAAAAATCAAGAATGTGGGATACTGTTTGTCCGTGATTTGGAGAGCCCAGCGCCTGCTCCCGACGCAAGGAAAGCTAATTCTGTCGGGGAGACCTACCTTGGCACTTGTGCAGGTGAAGCCAAAGGGAAGATATGCTTCACCATATTTTCTAGTTTTTGGCTTGAAAGGTTGGTTTGGAAACATATTTGGCGATGCTTTATCTCCTGCTTTGCGTTTGTGTGGGAGCCCCATCAAAAACCTGTCCATTATGCTAGCAGTGTCCAAGCATTCTTTCCCCGCGCCCCCCCCCCCCCCCCAACCCCCAACCACCCCCCGGTTTGACTCTGCGCCCGCCCCCTCCCCCCCAGGGGGCAGGCCCTACACTTTGGGAACCTCTGCATTAGCACATGCAAGCAAAGTGACAGGATGTAAACTTCACACATGAACTGTTTTAGGACTGACCGTCGGACCTGTGGGTGCCGTCCAATCATCGCAGTTTACTCTCCACACAGTGTGTTTGCCTCCAACCAAGGCCTGCGCAAAAGTGAGGGCTATTCTGTCAGTGCGCCCCAGGGCAGCTGTGGCTACAACGTAGCTTGCCATTGCCAGTGTGTGAATGTGTGTGTGAATGGGTGAATGACTGAATGTAGTGTAAAGCGCTTTGGGGTCCTTAGGGACTGAGTAAAGCGCTATACAAATACAGGCCATTTATTCTTGCATCAGTTCATAGTCATTGCAATTCCTGCATAAACAACCACAAAGGGATCTAAGGGATTCGTCCAGACATAATGAAGTTCTGTACTTTTTCTTCAATATTTCAGGCATGTTTTTATATCTCTACTCAACACCTTCCAAGAGTAGGAATGCCGAATGTACTCCCGCTGTCTTATCTGTCGTGTTTAGGTTTTAAACTGCAGGAACATGTTTTGAAAAAGATGAGAAGTGGAAATAATGTGAAAAGTGTCAAATGCAATACTTCCCCAACCAGCTTGTAACATTTGGGCCTCAATGACAAAAAGACAGACTATTGGCACAGTCCTAAAACACATTTGATATTTCTGGATCAGTGAAGCTGTAGGTAGGCTGTTCATCTGTCATTACTTAACAGTGAGCGCGGGGAGAAGGAAAAAAACAAAGTGCTACACGAGTGATGAATATCCGGCTTTATCAGATATGTGTGTGATATATGAGACCGGTTGATAATCGACACTTAGTTCTGCCATATGGTTGGACCCGCCTGCCAAGGTACAAGGACTCAAAATATGGAGGTAAGCTCTCGAAGGGGAGAGAATAGGCAGCCTGTTTCCAAACGGATGGAAGAGAACGCGGCTGTGTTTTAAAACAATGACCTGAGTAGCTCTCGCGTCCTTTTCAAGGACACGTGAGCAAAATATGTTAAAAGACACACATAGACTGCTGAGATAATAGCTTAAACTGCTGTTTAAAAAAATAAAAGCACCGTATGAAAAGTCAGCTATGTCAACTATAGAAACCCTTTCAAACGGCTTCAGTGGTACAGTAAGTTTTCATATAAGCCTTGGAGGTAATTGTCAGGTAAACTTACAACACAAATGATGTGGGGTTTTTGTCCATATGGAAAACATTTGGAAAGCTGTTACATGAGCGTAGTCACTTTACCTCGTGTCAGACAACTTGGCTGTGCCAAAGATGGCAATCAAAGCGCTCTTTGAGCACAGAGGGCTCAGGGTTTAGTGATGGATGAAGATGCTGGAGCCAGACGATTCGCAGAGTCCGTCACCAGTTTGTTTATTCGGAGGCAATTTTGTTTTGTGTGTGGGATTTGAGAGTTGGAAATTCTTATTGCTGTATTGTATAGCCAATATTAAGTCCTCTACCAGGTTTCAGCCTGCTGGGCCTAAGTTGACCCACGCTCGTCATCAACACGAGAGATTTTTGCTCTTTTTAAACAGAAATCTACATCTCTTTAGTTAGGTACCCTATCTTATTATCCTACTCTTTGCTTTAACTGTTTTTATGAATAAAAATGTTATGATATAAGTAGATGTCTAGCCATCATAGTAGTCTAATTAAAGAACCTGACAGTGCATATGTATACATACTGGTGGCACAAGCTAGCACAAGCCATAACTAGCCAATTTTTACCCACGTGTGCTTGAGGTGCAAGCTATACTCTACATATTACACTTAATTTTGAGCTAATCAGTATAATGTGTCTATACTGCATATTGCTACCAAATACACCTACACAGCTGGTGATGCAGATTTAATGCAGTACCATGAATTATGGGTGTAACTGTATCCAGCTAGCTCATAATGCTGATACAATAAGCTTGTATTCTGTCAGTGTTGACATGCTGGTTTTAATGGTAATCAGTTCTAAAACATAAAAGTAAAAGTTACTTTTGTTCATGATTTATCAGCTCAGTTTCTCTCATGATATGAAAGCAATGCAGACATAACAGCACACAAACATGTATGCAAACAACAACCTCCAACACAACGAAGCAGGCTCAACACAGGGATTTGACATTAAAGTTACACTTTACATGTGATTTGCACCCTGATCATATGTCACCACCACATTTAGAACCTAGAAGGTGTGCTCCATCTGGTTTCTGCATTTGCTTTGCTTTTCCTTTATTCAATAAGTGATGTGCTTCGATGAAAGTGCTGCATGCAGATCATTGATTAGTTATTGGATGGATGGAAATTTATAGCCCTCTGCTCAACCCTGGGTGGGTACTATGATCCAACCACCCTGAGAGCGCTGTCATGTCCATTAAATGGTCCCAGTTTTGTGACTGACATGCCAAAATAACTGACACAAATGCAGGTACGACTAACATTTAGAGACTATTTTTCTTTAAGAGCTTTGACATTTCTTGGACTTCAGGCCCTGAGGCAGCTCGGTACTGGAGGGCAAATCTCCAGCTGTCTGCTCCTCCATCATAAGTTATTCTAGATGAAGTGAAAAAAAAATACTCGAAATGTTTATCATGTGACTGAAGAATTGGGTAATTTGAAGAAAAAACCTCCCCTCCCGTGTCTCATGATGTTCTCAAGACTTTGCCGCTGGCACAGATCAGAGCTGAAGCTTTGAATTCAGGGAGGATTCATCTTTGTTGGCTTATTATTCAAATAATTACCACTGTCTAACGAAGACCAATAAACAGTCGATCAAAAAAGAGCCAGGTCTTCCAGAATAAACACAAACGCCAGAATCTTGTCATCCTACACTCAGGCATCGGGAGGGGGGGGGGGTCTTGTGATAGGCTCAATGGATTTCAGATGGACAGGAAGTGTAGGCTTTGAAATCTCTGTAATTCCAGGTGGCCGAGGAGTGTTTTGGCAGGCCAACCTGCGCGAGGCCCGCAGATTCGCCAAGAAAAGGGGACCTGGAGTAGGTGGAATGTTAATCAGAGAGGAGAACATGTGTGACAAAGGGAAAAGGATGGAAAACACATGTCCCATTTCACACTTATTTACCTTCGACTGCCAAACCCCTGCCAGATAAAAGGAAGAAGGGGGGGGGGGGCAACGGCAAAGGTGGAACCCTTTAAAGTTTACCTCTTTGATGAAGACGCCAACTCTTTGGTAGCATTTCAAACAACTCAGGGAGAGAGGAAAGAGGAAACCTTGGCGGGATTGAAAGTTGGGCCTTGGCGGTGCAGCGGTCCGCTGACAAAAAGCTATGTGTAAAGACGAGGGGAGGGGATTCCGATAGGCTGCTATTAAAGACAGACAGAAAGGCATTGTTCTGCGCGCATTGAGCATCCAGTGAAGTGAGCTGACGCTCTTTCCTCAAATGGTGTCTCACAGTTAAAAAATTGAATTGATTTATTTAATAAATGCCTTTAAGTATCAGTAGACGCGCCCCCCCCCCCCCCCCCTCGTAGGTTGAACACACAGCAATTATTACATGTGCACTCCTGGTGACACACATTGCAAAAAATATGATGTGGAAAAATAAAGTCATAAATTCTTTTTAATCAGTGTGTAATGAGGCAGCTTCATGTCTTCCTATAAGATGTTTGAAGCACGTCTTCTGTTGTATTTTTAATGGCTGCTGCGAGGCGAGTTTCCCCTGAAGGGACAATAAAATAAAGTGAGGCAAAGTGCAGCACAAGCTGCGCTACAGAGGTGCTACTGTGGGCTCTGCTGCAAAAACGGACCGTCTCTTGACTCTGTTAATCAGTTTCTGAGCAAAACCGCCCTTGTGCATCCCACTTTAAGTCATTGTTTTTAACCATTCGTAGTCCCAACACCTAAAATCTCTCAGATCTAAACAAGTATTGTCACCACGTTTTACGTCCAACTTCCAAGAAGTTGCCAAGAAACAAAAATAGGGGCGATTTACCCACTCACGCGCCCCATCCTGCGGAGACTCGGGAGAAAATATGACACCAGTTTTTGATTCCCCTAGCGTCTTTCCCCACCCCACTGCCCACCCCGACATCTCAAACTGGAGAACATAAGCGCACTTTGAAAAGACTGTTAAAAAGTGAGCGTGATTGGAGTTGAAAAGTTTGCCCGCCGTAATGGTGGCCGTTTGAGATAAGTGTAACTTATTTCATTTGTCGGCGGTGTCACATGCTCGCGCCGCTTTGAAGTGGCAAATTAATGACAAGTGAGAACAGTAGCCATTCTGCAAAGAGAATGACCTCTTTTCTAATGGCTGCGTGGCACAGCGAGAGAGTCATCTGTCGGCCCCATCTCATTATGTGAATCGAGCAGTTTGAAAAGTGTCTTAAGGCTGTTTAGGAATAAAAGGGACATTTAAATGCAGAGCACTTTGAAAATTACAGATCCTTCAAAATACTTTCCGCGGACGCGTCGCTTCTCCGCCACCGACTCCCATTTTTTTCTTCCTCTTGTTAACTCTGCTTTGAGACTATGCCGGCGTGGCATTCGGGGAAAAGAATTTGGAGATAACCTCCCACTCTTACCCCCCCCCCCCCCACCCAAACCACCCCCATCCTCCCTCTCCTCATACACACACATACACACAACCTCCCCCCAAGTTTCCACTTTTCTATAGTAAACAGGATTCTCCTAAAACTTTGCCCCCCTTCTTCTTACTTCAGTGAAAAACCACATTCAGACTGGAAACAGTGCATCTCTTGTTCTAATTGTATGTGTGATATCCAAACTGCCTGCCATCTATCTCGCACTGTCCTCGGGCCTTTTTTGGGCCCTTTTATAATTCATGATTGAGATGATAATGGCTGACACTGACGATTCTGTTCCTTATTGAAGCTGCCAGTCCTGAATTTGTCATGTATATTTAAATTTGACTGAATCTCTGTTCTGAGACATATTAGATTTTTGAGAGTGAAAATCTTTTGAAACTGCATATTTACCAATGCGGGGAGCTTCTAATGAATAAATACAATTTGCAGAGGAAATATGATTGTGTAGCCGAGCTTGCGGATGAATTCTGCAGCAGCGGGCAGGAGTCGCCGTGAGAGACGGATGCCTTGCTCCATTTGCTTTGTGTTAAAGCGCGCTGGTCGCATCTGCTTCTTCAGCGGTGACCTATCAAACTTCTGTTTCCAGTGGGCTGTGATACTGCAGCTCCTCACGCACACATAGGCATGAGCCTTAAATTAATATTCAGATATAATTCCACCCGTACACAGCTCTTTAATAACGCTGTGCATGTGCAGCATCGGGCTGCGCTTTTAAAAAACACACACACCACATCCAGCCACTTACACTAAACCAGGATGTCACCATATCAGGATTTATAAAAGAATTCACTTCAGTGATATTACTGGTTGTCTTTTATTAAAAGATTTGAATGCTGTGTTATTTTGGGACTTTTTGGCTAATTTATTATACTCATAATAAGAGCAAATGCACATATGAAGCACAAATTTCACTCTCTTTGTTTTTAAAATGAATTTTCTGGCCTTTATTTGACCGTTTAGCAGTGAATAGCAGAGAAGACATGCAGCAAAGGGCCTCAGGTTGGTGTATGGACGCCCGTCTGCTCAACCAGTGAGCTAAAAATCGCCAGTCAACCTGAGTCAATCTGTGCCTGTTGGTATGCATCGTCAACACATCTCTTTACCATAACTGACTCAACTCAACTGGTTTTATTCTGATTATATATAAAAGCAGGTGTGCTGTGTGTCTGTTCACACTGATGCCATTTTTATGCTCACACTGAAAATGATGTCATATCTGTTGGTGCAAGTCACTTTTTGGGTCTTGCTTCAGCTGGTTTTTAATGATTTTCCACTACAGAAACTCAGAGGTACACAAATATTCAAAGGAAGCTGTTGGAACAGTTTGAAAACAGGTATCGGGTATACTGGTGCCTTGCAGGTGCCAAGCTCAGAACTTCACATTCACAATAATTTTGCTTGTGCCACAGTCTCCAACCTCTGTTCCCCCTTGTATGACTGTAACATAAGCTCCAATACAAACAGTGTGGGTGTTTTTAAGCTAACTTTCTTGGCTGACTTGGTCACTGACAGACATTTAGCACCTACACCTCTCTGCTGACAGTTTGTACATTCTGTATGTTACATGTAGACACGCAGATAGTCATCCCAATCTGAAGGATGTGGAGAGAGCGTGCATGTGGTGAGTGTATAGGCCAGGGGTAGAGGTCTGCCAGGCCAGAACAACCCTGAGGTCACTGGGAGATATCCCACTGTGTGTGTTTCTACACTGTTCTTCCTATCATGAGGACACTCTATCTGATTACCAACGTGCACTTTCTTAATAACAGTTTAATGCTCACGCTGAAACTTAAGACTTAAAAAAGACACTGGCGGCTAATTACGTGAGCCCTAAGATGCAGATAGACAGAAGCCTCCCTTATTCTGGCTCGAGGATCCTATATGACATTTTCCAGGATCTGTGACAGCGAACAGACTCCTTGCTGTGACGTGACGGATGGTGACCTCAACACTGCAAAGCTGATTGTAAACGAAGAGAAGTTACAGGCCTGTCTGACCAGATTATTAGAGTCTTTCTGGTCTTTTTCCTTCCCTTTGCCTCTCAAAACCACCTTCTCATGCCTGCTGATTTTCTTTTAAATGTATGCAGATAAAGAGTCGAATGCATTGGGACTTTTAATTACATAGACTGAAATATGAGTATATTCCACCCAGCGCACCTCGGAGTAAGTCAGTGAAAAAAACTTCCTTCCGACTTATTTCAGAGGCCAACCTGAACATCTTGTATTCAAAGCCTCGCTCTTTCTCCTCCGCGTTTGGTTTTCCTAATTATTATTTGATTGCTCATTAGACGCTGTGTTCGCCGTGCGCACATCTGCTCATGAAAACCTTTTTTTGTGTGTGTGTGTGTGTGTGTGCGTCTAATTTCTCATACGCGAGAGAAACAACCGTCTCCCTTTAATTACACCGCCGTGCCAGCGTTTGTTAACGCTCCTCCGAGGATGCACGTGGACAAATGTAATACAAGGCCGTTTACAAGACGACGTGTTTCAGCGTGGACTTAACGCCGGGCACAGCGCGTGTAGAATATTTTAGGAAATGCAGAGTTTTCATTAAACTAACCCCGACCCTCTCATTTCTAGCAGCTGTCCCTGCGGATACACACCCTGTTTCCCTTTTCTTACAGGGTATGATGTGTGGATGAAGGCTCTTTCCAGCACCATAATGACTGTACACCAAGATTTTCAAGGGCCCGCTCATGACAATCCCATTTTCTGTGTAATTTCATGGTTGTCTTCTTGAATGAAGATATTGGCTGCTCTGAAGCACGAGGTCAGAGTCTCCCTGCTCCGTTTTCTGGATTGTTCCGGAGTATGTTTCCCTTCACTTGATGAAAAGTAATTCATCATTTACACCCCTGAATTCTGCCACTTTTTTTCTTTTTTTTCTTTCTCTCTCCCTTTTCCACCCCTCCCTCCTCACCGCGCTATCGTCTCCCTTTCCAGTAACAACTTTCTTCACCTCCCCTCCTCGCCCCTACTTCCTGTTCAGACTCCCCAGCGGTACCTATGGCGGTGTTGAGAGATAGATAGGTTCAATACGACGACGCCGGCGGGTCAGCCATCCCTGGGAACAGGTTAGCCCCCGCAGGCCTCGGCGCTGCCCTCCACCCGTGATAGAGTTTGTCACCTCTCTACCTCTGGAAGTCAAATCCTGTCAACTCAGGCATCCTTCAGTATCCCCGAAGTAGCTTTGGCACCCAGTGGGGCATGTGAGCTTAAAATTGATTTCTTCTTTCTCTCCCACCCCCCCTTCCCCTTGCTCTCTGTGTTTTTTCTTCTCCTCCAGATCTGCCAGGTTCCCTTAAGGGAGGCGGTTGACAGCCAGCTGAAGGGCTCAGCCAATCACGAGGTGGCAGCGGTGTAAGAGACACCTAGGGAAACTCCTGGAGCCGGAGGGGGCAAAGGTTTCTGACATGTTTGAGGAAGAGAAAGAGTTGGTTTTTCTTGTTTTTTTTTCCTCCTTTCAATCCCACCTCTCCTCCTGCGTGGCCTCCTGACTTGCTCCGCCAGAGTGAAATTAATTGACTCAAGGGACCTCCAAACTCACTTTTAATTGTTTTCATTCCCTCGCTATCATTCCTGCCAAAAGAAAGTGCAAACATGTTTCTTCAAGACCACCCCCCCACATACACACACACACACACACATCTTTTGCAAACATTGTGTTTTTCATGCAAAGCGAAGTTTAGATTTCTTTTAATCATTCTGTAATTGGGTCGATCCCTTATGCAGCTTTCCCTCTCTCTCTCTGCCTGAATATATGTAATCGTGTGTATGTGTGAGCCCACGTTTATTAGCGTTTTTCAAAGCAGCTAGCACGATGAGAGCTCACGTGACTTCCCCCAGTTTTTGTTTTTTTTTAGTTTTTTTTTTATGCCAGCTGGTAACATCTGCAGGGCGTCCAGAGTCCAATCAGGGAGTCTTTAATACTGAGAAGAGAGGAAACCCTTGAGACTTAAGAGAGACGGAACCTGATCATCCTGTCTCATCAAGGCTCGGGCTCTCCTGTGACCCTTCCACGCTGAATAAAAACCTCCCTCCACAGCTCCTCAGAAACTAATTCCCGGGTACTTAAGGAAGTACAATGAGCTCAGATTGGTATCATCAGTAAATTACACCTACAGCTCAGGCACCGCTGTCTGAATTCACAGAGCAGAAGCTCCTTCACGGTGACAGGAGATTATGTTAAGGTCCATATGTTAAGGGCATGATGACACACCTCCAATAGCTGTGTAATGGGACCTTTAGACTGGTCACTTCAAAGGCTTTTTTTCCCTCCTCCGAGGCATTGCGGGATTATCGCTGCTCTGCAGGAGCTAAATTAGGCAGTGACTACAAAAACAGTCAGGGTGTATTAAGTTGTTTTTACCTGGGAAGTGATAAATAAACATGACCTTTTAGCTAAGAAGGCATGACGAAAACGGCTCAACTTTGAATTGAAGAAAAACTTTGTATCTTTAGTTCAGATTAATTTCCATATTGATTAGGCTTACTCTAAATGTTTCTCCGAATGGGTAAATTGGATTAAAATAGTTGCCGTTTATCTACTTCCTGCCCTTTAACAGACATTTTTCCAAACATAAACTGGAAAGAAAGCAAAATATGACAGAATCTGATATCAAAACAACCACAGCACTAAAATTAGCTTGAAATGAGCTAAATGCTCTTGGATTTTCCCCTCATTAATTCTGTCGTTTGCTTATAAGGTGACAGTTTGAAGGTTTTGTACTGATACGAAACACAGGAAGGTCTACGTGCCTGCTTCAAATCCTTTCATCTTCCTCTGAAAACATGGCTCATGCCCTCAGCAGACAAACTCAGACGCACACGTCTTGCACATCTTCGCCTCGGAGCCACTGGAGCTGCACCCAGGTGGCGTAGAGCAGGCGAAGCAGGGCATCAGGAGAAGGGGGATATCTGGAGATCTGTGCGTTTGCCATGGCTGAGCGAACTGAGTGTGGCTGCGTGCTATTTGAAAGAAAAAAAATATATGCACAGATGGACTTTCAGGGTTGCAGGGGCGATAAAAAATGGGGCAGAGTCACATGTCCCTCAGCGATGATAAAGACAGTTGGCAGAGAGAGTCGCGACTGTGTTCATGGCCATGGCTGCGAGTCAGGTGTCACTCAGGTGATGCATGGTGACATTTATAGCATCCTGTCAGATTAGCTTTATTTATTTACTTGCCTCACATTGTTTATGACATGAGGATATTAATGAACTCCTGATCATACTCTGAGGTAGCGTGATAATATCGATGGAAGCAAAAGAGAGAAATGTAGTCTGAATTTCCACAGAGCTGCAATTTACACTTCAAGCTGATTGAAGTTTTACAGAGAAGTGATTCCCTCTCAATTTTTCAAATAAAAAAAAAAGAAATATTTTACCTCACAGCACCCACAGTATGTCAGATTTACCTGAAAAACTTCCAGAGGAAAGATGAACTTCTAAGGCCTCAGTCAACAGATCTAGAAACTAGTCAGCCATCCGATGGCAACCTCTGGTCACCAGAGGAATATGTGTATTCCCTGACAGGTTAAAGTAGGTCACAAAGAGGGTGCTGTACACAGAACAGAATGCTTTGGTTGTCAGCTGGTTGATGCGGTCGCCCATAGTTCACATAGACGAAGCTAATTTATCTACAGATACTCACAAAATGCTCACCAAAATGCTACTGAAACTGCAGAACATGCAATGGAGGCCGTTCAAAGTAAATGTTGGGCCTCATTAAATGCAATTGTCGAATCGATAAGGACCAACATTTACTTTGAACACAAAGTTCTCTATTTCCACTTCCACTTTGCACTTTTCACAGCAGCTCACAGAGCAATCAGTGAGTCTTTACAAACAAATCTGCAACTTTCATTCAAATTACAGAAAATCACGATAATCTGCTACCAAACCAGTTACAAGGAGGTTTTCAGTGCACCCAGCAAACACCCACAAACTGGTCCTGGGTGAACTGTCTCCCGGCCAGTGTGACTGGGGCCTGAAGTAGCTTAGTTAAAATAAAATAGTTTCATCTAAAAAATGCCTAATTTTTTAGATGAAACTAATTTCAGCTTTAGAGGGGTGAACTGTGGGGTGTTCATTGTGTATTACATGAGGCAGTCAAGAAAAAGGAACACTGACCTAATTTGAAGTTAAATTAAACACTATTATAACAAATAGGTAAACTCACAAAAATGTCACTAGGAAAGGACTAGGTTTTCTCTTAGAAGACTAAGAGTACATGTTAACAATATTTAACATCTAACCTTAACCCTAATAAACTATTAAGACACAGAGATGCCAGCTTTTTTCACATCAATGTGCCCCATACACCGCACAGTTACAGGACCCCTGAACAACGACAACAACAACCAGGAGTTATTGATCACCACAAGGGTCTCAGTCAGAGTGGCCACTCTGTTGCTAAACCTTTACAGTGCGTTTAAGCACACAAACACCAGAAACCGCATCACATAGCCACAAGAATCAAGGCCAAACATCTAATAATAAGAGCACTAAATTAAGGATTTGGTTATATTATCTTATAATAGCTAAGTATAATAAGTTATTATTAATCTCTCTTTCAAAGCGTGTCTTTGTTCTGCCAGAAGTTTCTTCCCGTTAAAAGGGAGTTTTTCTTTCCCACTGTTGCCAAAGTGCGAGGCGGTTGTCTAGTTGTTGAGGTTTGCACTTTACAATATAAAGCACCTTCAGGTGACTGTTGTTGTGATTTGCTGCTATATAAATAAAATTGAAGTATATGTAACTGAATTACTTTTTGTATTTCTTTTTTACTTTTTGTATTTTTAAAAAATTATCTTTTATTTATACAGGTGATCCCACTGACACTGGGTGTGTTGATTAAAAGCCAGACCTGTTTCAGACACTTTTAATTAGTGTAACAACAATCTTCCCAAAAATGTGTTTTTATTCTTATTGTTAAACATCAAGAGCCTTTGTGGATTTTACTTAGAAAACTAAAATTCTAATTATTAATTGAAATGAGAACACATATCTATCCTGGTCAATATGTGAGCAAAAAGAAGAGATAGCTTAAAATCATTAAGGAAAAAACAAGTGAAAACACCAAATTTAAATGACTTTGGAACAATATTTGCATTTAGATTGGTAATCATGAGATAATATTACTTTTCAATATATAAGAAATGTTAGCTTGATCTTGTCCAGTGTGTCAAAGGTGGAATATACCCACACAATTTGAGTCGAAATTGTTTTATTTTTATTGAGCAGATCGTTGATTAGTGTCTATATGTTTGTTACATCAATTTATGAAAAGGCACAAAGAACAGATTTAATTAAATATTCTATATCTCTGAATACTTACCTCTAAAATTGCTGCGCGCTGAAAGGAAGAAAATATATTCTGTGATGATGTATTTGCCACTTCATGCCTTCACCTCAGTTCAGATTTTACTGCCATTCTCTCATTTCTGGATGTTCCCTTACGTGACCACTTATGTGTGGAGTAAATTTCCTGACCTTTCACGACGCCATTTGTAAATCTCGCAAGCCTGGCTGCATTTTCCCGGTTTCGAGTTTTTCCCCCACGAGAAAATTTGTTCCACAAGCATCGGTGCTACCTGTTATAAGAAGTGTAAAGTTGCAGGTAAATTTTCTTCCCCTGCATGATTTTAGGAGAGTCTCTCTGCTACAGAGGCTTTCACACTGTCTCGATGCCCATTAGTCCCGTCCACCCGGCCAGCCACCTCTGCATTACCACCTCATTTCATACACTAAAATGCTTTACCTTCAGGAGTGTGAAAGCTGTCGGGTTATCTGTCCTCCCCTCCGTCTTCGCTGCTCTCACACCTCTGCCTCGTGCCTGCTTTTAACCGCTGTGAATAGGCTCGCAGTCCACACTCACGGTGTTTTGGCCCTTCAAATGAGATTGGACAAGAGTCATATTCTGATAAAAATGATCCTTAACCCGGCAGTTTACAGTTAGCTTGCAGGTGCAGTACCTTCCTTATCCCTTTAGTCCTTAAAAGCAGGGCCAAAGTGCTGCCAGGCTTCCATCAGCACATATTCTGCAGCATTTCACTCCAAATGTGGCCAATACAACCAACACTGCTGTGTGTCACTGACCCTGAAATAAAACTCCCCATTAGATTATGGTACTTGAATTGATTGCATTAAACTTTTAGTAGGTGACAAACTCCACTACCGAGGAATAATATGTTTGGTGATTATATCTGGAGGCTGACTTGGAGTTTTCACTTTCACAATATTCTTATATAACAGCCAGGTTGCAGAGTGCTTATGTTATTTTGTAGTTAAATGGTTCTGGCTGGACTCTGAATGTAAGTAGTTCGTGTGAATTTCTGTAAATGCAGATAGCAACAGACTGCAATTTGATTCCATTCAGTTTCAAACTGATAACAGACTGACTCCATTTTACTGCAATTTTATCGCTGTTGATAAACCAAAGTTGCTTTTAAGACAGCAACTGACTGCATGTGGTGCCAGACCTGATCGTCATCTTCAAAGCAACAATTTCAAATGTAACAAAATCACAATTTCATTGCACACTAGGGCTGCCACAAACGATTATTTTGATAGTCGACTAGTCACCGATTATTTTTGCGATTAGTCGACTAATCAGATCATGCATCAATTGGATCAACCAGCAGCATCTGCTCTTATATAACTATCATTAGCTTACAGCTTTAAGTGTTTAAGGTATGTGCAAAATAAAAATAAAGACAAGATGATAGTTTATTAAATTTTAATGAAATTTGCAGATTGTTTCGGTGAAGTTTAATAAACTCCTTGCTATCTAAAATATAACAGGACACCGGAGTATATTCTCTAACATTTCACACTTCTGATAATCAGCTGTCTGCTTGACGTTTACTCAGCTGTGTAAAAACTATAACTTTAATCTCAGCCAAACTGATTTACTCAGGAACAAATAAAATACTAAAAAAAAGCCAAACAATAACATTTTAAGTTATCCAAGTGACTTATATATGTTTAACCTGAGTAGCGAAAGATGGCAGTGGGTTTGAAAACAATTTGCCGGGAGTCCGGTGTTCTCACAGGCTGTAGTGAGCCTTACCCCCGGCTAGCTATCAAGCTAGTGGGTAACAGACGTCTCCGAAAACGTCGGAGCACTTTTGAAAATATGTGGTGTCCTGATAAACTGAGCAGATATTTGAGGTTTACACAGCTACATTCTCACCTAAAAATATGTTAAACGTTTATTTTGTGACCCAGAAAGAATAATAAGAGTAATATTAAAACTAACTAGCTGCCGCCATTGTTGGAAACTGAGCAGGGCCGCGCTATGAATTCTGGGACAGAGCTACTTCTTCTTCTTTGGGGTTTAATGGCAGCTGGCATCCTTGTACATGCAGTGCTGCCATCTTCTGTTTCAGTCCGTTATTACACTCTTAAATCCTGCTACTTATTCCTGCGTCTTTTGTGATCTTACAAAGCTTCAAACGACGCGTCGACTATTAAATTAGTTGTCGACGATTTTGATAGTCGACGTAATCGTGACTAGTCGACTAATCGCGGCAGCCCTATTGCACACACAGTTGCAATCACATTGGTTGTGCTGCAGTCTCCACTGTTTTCCCAAAATGTGGCTTTACAATAACTTTCTATCTTTAAGAATAAGAAGAATGATAGTTATATGTCTCCATTCTGGCTTCAAAGCAGCAACAGAACACAGCAGCCATCAGAATAACAGACACGAGCTAAATTAAGCAAAGAGAATAAGCAGGGGTCGAGTTGGGTTGCAAAGCAACTTGGACAAGTAGCAGAAACTGTAGAAAAAGTAAAGCAACATAAAACCCAAACCCTGCCAATAAGATTCTGTGGTTTGGTATTGAGATGAACTGTAATCAGGTGATGTACCAGGATTGGACACTGTTGTCTTCGTAGGCTGCTTGATATAACGGTGCAATCAATTTTACAGTAACTCTGCTTACAACTTCTTCACTTTCTCCAAAGTATAAGATATCCCCTGGGCTGTGACTCCAAATCATTTTGAAAAGCATAAACCTTTATTCCCTCATTCATTTCCATTTCTTTCCACCTTCCTTTCATTTTTACCCAACTACATTGTAACTGTACCACTGAGCCTGCTTCCACGGTTTCTACAGCTGTTTTACTCCACTCTTATTCTCCCAGCTCGAGAAGCCTCCCCCCCGCCCTTGGGTGAGGTGAACGGGGTGCTGGGTTGGTGGGGGTGATGCATAGCATAGGAGGCACTCTGGTGCGATAAGCGAAACCTCGTGGGACGACAGTGAACTTGTTCGCAGCGGTACGCCGCTATCCCGCAGCCACTGATGAGCCTGATAGGTTTAATTGGGGTGGTCCATTTCCCATCCAGCCTTCTCTACCCCCCACCCCTCCTCACCTCCTCCCACTACTCTTCGGATCCACTCCTTGTCATTTATACCGGAACCATGACTGTAGGCGGATGGCAGGGAGGGAGGGGAGGTGAGGTGAGAGGGGGGAGAGAAGAACAAGATCCCCCTACAAAACAGAGATAAAGAAAAAATGTAATACTTCCACATTTTCCACTGCTCCTTTCATCATTATTCAAAAATTAGTTTTTAATGCAATGAGTAGCTCCAATCATGTTAAGGTCTGCATGATTCAGATAGTATCATAATTACAATTAGATTACATTACCGCAATCAGAGAAAGGGAGGATCGTTAAGAGAAGGAATATAAATTGCTTTAGTTTTACAAGTACTGAGCAAGCAGAAATTTGAATTAATCTCCACTTAAACATCTTCCCCCTTACAGAACTGCAAAGCATGCTGGTTTCTTCTAGGCCATCAATACAAATTAAGAGAGAAGTATGATTTTTTTCTCCCCTCTTTTTGAGGGTCTTAACATTTGAAGTTTTGCATTGAGAGCTAATGTTCACTTCACACTAGGAGAACATGTTTGGGTTCAAAACTTTCTTAACAGGGACGGACTGCTTCGCTTTCAAGATGAGACTTGTGCAAATTTACATGTCAGCCTGTTTATCTTTGTAGAAATGCGAAAGTTTGCACACAGAACGGGATGTGCCATGGCATAAGGCAGTCAGCTGGACTGGAGAGTGTGTGAAAGACAACTTCTAAACATCTGAGAATACATCATCGTCTACTCTATATGTGGCTGATAACTGATACAGCAGTTTTGAGTGAAAGAGTCAGCTGTGTCCAAGTGGAAAAGTGGTGCATTACTGTAGGTGTCAGAGCCAAAATATCAGTCAGTATTAGTTATTTCCCAATATATCAATATAAGCATTTATAACAGCCTATTAATGAAAATTTAAAAAGTAAACAGAAATGGAAGAAACACCCTTCAACTATGTTATGAGTGTTGATGTTGCATATTTGGTTTATATTTCTGGCACTCTGCAACTTACCTGATGGAAACACGTATTTGGAACGTCACAAACAGCAATCAGTTGATCCAGCAGAGTCAGGTAGAGCTTAAAGGAGCAATCCACAACTTGTGACAATGAAACAAGATTATTTTTATACTGTAATGTCATATTATCATAAAGAAGTGCATGTAAAAGAAATATCTTAGAAATATATTTGTGTGTGTGTGTGTGTGTGTGTGTGTGTGTGTGTTTTAACTAGTGTGTGTGTGTGTGTGTGTGTGTGTGGAAGAAAAAAATAATTTTTCATATATTGGATTTCTCAATCACCA